>NC_133357.1:18778302-19111635 GCF_030506205.2 Paramisgurnus dabryanus
CTTTCACCTGGCTGATCCAAACACAAAATATTTCAGTCATAGTAAGAAATACAGTAATATAGTAAAACATTTGAACTGCTGGGACAGATATACCTTTGAGGAATCAGTATGTACCTTTTAGGTACAACAGTGTACTTTTTGAAAAGGTACCACCCCAGTGACAGCTTTGGTACCTTCATGTGCTTTTATTTTGAGAGTGGGTTAATTTAACCCAACGATTGGGTTTATCCCTTTTTGACCAAGGGCTGGGTTAAAAATAACCCATCACTTATTGTTTGAGTGTACAATGCTATTTTTCTTTCTGCTTCAACTGTTTAGTTGTAGATTTACCAGTGTAGTGTCTTTGGGGTCATTGTCATCTTGTGTGACCCACATTTGTTCTGCTTGAGATCACTGTACATTGGCAGCTGCCAGAAGTGTGTGCTGCTGTGTACAATACAAACTGGTTGGTTGTATGAATTGTAAGATATTCATGCCCAGAGGCTGTAAGCAGAACAGGTGGTGCCTGCAATACTCGAATACATTTTCTCTGGAATGAAGCACTTGATTTGTGCCCATAACAACACAAAACTGCCCGACCATGTTGTTGTTTAGTAATGTCCTGGGGTGAATTTTTCAGCTCTGAAACTGACCAAAGCTGAAGTTCCCAGGGCTTCTGTCTGGAATATTGTGTGTGGCTTTTGAAGATTTTTGACCTGTTTAACAAATCTGCCGGTGTGGAGTTTCTTGAATGTCTACTGTACATCCTGTATGGATACAATAACCTGACAGTATAGATTTACTGACAGCTATGTTTTTCATTCTTTGCAGTATTGAATGCATCAAAACTACTTTACGAGGGAATCTGAAAATTCTTTGAGTTATTTTTATTTATCATGGTATTACCGGTACTGTGTTAAATTTATAAAGATCGGATATAAATTAAAAAACAATTTTCTTTTAAACACAATATTTCTTTACTGTTACAACACTGCTGCTGTAGCTAAACTGAAAAATGATCAAGTGTTGTGCAAACAACACAAAGTGCATGAGTTTGATTCTCAACATAATAAATCTGCATTTGCCAAAAGTTTAAAATGTTACAGAAATGTAAATGGTAACACTTTATAATAAGGTATCATACACATTAGTTAAAGGTGACATAGAATGATTGAACGGAGTATTTATCCTTGTTCTGTGATGTGACATGTAGACAAAAATGTTTTTGTTTGGGTCTGTAATGCCTTAGAAGCTTCCTAAAAACCTCTCTTAGATAGCTCTATTAGGGTGGGGGATTTTAAACAAGTGGTTTTGCACCTATTTGGCTCCCCCTACTGGCTTAACTTGCAATCTCATTACTGATTGGCTGACTTTGCTGCCACTCTAAAAATGTAGCCAATTATTTTAAAGTGGAGGGGCAGTTAGATGCCTGTGATGTCATAAGCATCAGTTTTTCAGATTGGGCCGTTTTCTGGCTGACATTTCTAAAAGAGGAATTTCTATGAGACTCAGATGTTTAGGATGTTTAGCACTTTTTGTATGTTTGTGAATGCGGGTAGACTACCATTATTCAACAAAGACAAGGTCTTTGTCCCCTTTAATGCATTAGCTAACATGAACAATATACATCATTAATATGCGGTATAAATATATAGTACATTGTTAGTTCGTTTCAACTAACTGTGGGGCAGTCATGTTCTTATGGTTATAGAGTTGGGCTTGTTAACCAATTGCAAGTAGCGTCAGAGGTCTCCTTGACCAAGGCAACCTTCGTCCAGTTGCTCCCTGGGTACTGGAGTGATAACTGTCTATTGCTCCGTGTGTTTATGGAGTGCGTGTGTTCACTATGTCACTTTAACTTTTAACTTTTTTCACTTTAACTAATGTAGTTAATTATTGTTATTACACTGCACTCTGAAATGCTGGATTCTGATTGGTCAGTGCCAACATTCCAAAGTTTGTTATTCCCAGATAACAAACGCTTAAAACTAATAACATGTCTCTCATCCAAGTACTCCGAGTCATCTTGGCAGGTGCAGTTTAATACTTAAGGGATAATGTTCAGGCAGCCGGTTGTCATTGCAGAAATAAGCCCAGACACTCTGATCAGTCTTGTATCACACTGAAGGGCTTTATTTTGTGATAACAACCAGCTGCCTGAACATTATCCAGCTTATTACATGGCTATTTACCTCATAAGTAAGGTAAGGAATATTAAATATTGATTTAAAATATTTTATTTGCTCATTTTTAATGAATGCAGACCTTCCGTGAGGAAAACCTGTTCATTTTTTGGTTTTGAGATAAGTCATTTTAATGTCACGAACACACTATTTGGTTTAATCATTTGTAAATATATTGTCATATATGTTCAGTGCTTGAAGTGGGGAAACAAAAGTTCTGGTCCTGTCTTGTGCAGCTTAAATATTGCTAATGCTAGCACAACGTGCGTGTGTGTGCGCGTCAGAAGTAGAAGATTACTTAGCAGTTAAGGATACATTTATCACATTTAATTGTAAATTATTTCACTTGCAATCTATTACACTGAAATATAATCATTACTGAAAGATAAAGGATAAAAAACTAAATTCTTTTCTAAATTGTATGAAACAGGCTCATAGTGATGTAGTACTCGAGTCGGTCTCGAGACCAATTTCTGCTTTCTCGGACTCGTCTCAGAATTGTTCCTACAAAGACTCGGTCTCGGACCACAGTGGGAGGAGAAGTACTCGTAATTTCAGACTGAGTCCTCAAGACCAACGCATTTTAATAACAACAATAATGTTGAGGGGCATTATTTGAAAATGACATCCCATGGTGCAATGCAAAGATACTGCCATCAGAGCCGTTTATTTATCTCTAGAAAAATAGGCAGAGATAATGCATGTGGTAGGGATTTTTTTAATGATAGTAAAAGCATAGTCCATATCAAGACGTTAAGACTGCTCCTCTAAACAATTCCCAATCTAGCTTAGTCTGTAGGCAGGGGCGTCATGCACCAATTTTTTTTAAGGGGGCACAGTGTCAAAAGCTCACAGAAATGTGTGCATACACAGACATCAAACGAAATATTATAGAGCTTTCAGTCTTTTCCATGGCACTTACATTTCTAACAATCTGAAAACCCCTGCTTTCATGCAAAAACCTCCAAAATAAGAGTGATGACTAACTTTAATATCAAATACGATTCAATCGGAATAATGACACATTTGCATCATATTTACATCTGAAACGGCATGTTTTATTTATTTAAGTCTTAATGGCTTGTTTAATTGTGTCATTAATGCATTTTGCACAACAACTGCATTATCATATAAAATTAATGTAATTTTAAATCCATAAAGTATATAAACAACGAAAATGACATTAAGCTATAGCCACGTGATTGATTTTAATGTTCAATAATGATTAAAAAAAATATGTTTAGATAAAATTATTAGAGGAACGGATTTTAGCATTAAATTTGAACTCATATGTGAGCATGTGAGATTCCGCGCCCTTGTGAACTTTGGCGTTGTGCCAAGAAGATGAATCTCTACTAATATAACGTTGAGACGGTCACATTTAAAACCATACATTTTCTACACAGATGAGGTTAACTGCACATTACCGTACTGGGGTTTGGAAATGTTGTGAGCGTTTCTAACACGTTTTAATTCCTCAGAGGAATTGCCAAATGCAGCAGCAAGCCAGCAACAGCAGAGAGCTCGTGAGTGCGCCCAGACGCTGAGGACGTCTGCGACTGCGCTGACTGCGGCGCCAGATGCCGCCAGAATAAAAGTAATGTAACATGATCAAAACACTATCGGAAAATCTCCGAAAAGTGACAAGGATGCAGCACAGAATGTATAATATTGTGCATATTAAACAGATTAAAAGTCAAATAACAGATTAATGGACGCTTATTTAATTTTGAGGTTGGATGCAAAATCCATTGGCTCAAAAAAACCAAGGGGGCACGTGCCCCATTAGTTTGAATGGGCATGACGCCTCTGTCTGTAGGTCTAATTGATTATTAACTGGGGTGATATTAAATCATGAATATGAAAACTGACATGTTTTATGGTCTTGGTCTCGACTTGCTTCCTCAAAGACTCGGTCTTGACTCGGACTCAGCATAGGCGGTCTCTTCCCCATCACTACAGGCTCATGAAGGCATTAGGGTCACGTGGTAGACACTCGTGGTCACGTTATCGTTAACATCAATGTCTGAGGTAGCGTTGCTTGTGCTGCAGCTATAGCACAGGTGCAGGTTTGCTCACAGGCAGTTTTTACATTATCTGGGTGAAGATCTGACTCGCATATCCTTTCTATAGATGGCTATTATTTGCGTGATTCACATGATTTCAGATAATTCACTAAGTGCCCCCTTCCTGTTATGTGATGTTATTACTATTAATCCCCCATTCGCTGACACTTCGACTCGGAGAAGGACAGTATCGGTGTTCTGTCGAAGTCTGTTCCCCCTTTGATGCTTATTGTACTTCATCACGTTACTTTTTTTTAAAAAATAGATTAAAGATTAAATGGCTAGGCTACTGAGATGTGTGCTGGAATGTAAGTTATATGTATTGTTATTTATTGGTAAATTAAATATGAATCGCTAAAGTACACATAAAAAGCAATACTATCATGTATTCTATATAAAACAATTTATTTAATATTTCATAATTGCCCTATTTTCTATTACATCTTCCTTAAATTTATAGCCTTCATGTTTGTTCTAAAACTATTATAAAACTATAATTAACTATAAATAACAAATTATTATGCAAAGGCCTATTTATATATTTATAACACTTCACATCGTTTGTGTGTGTGGATGATTCTCACGAAATCCAGATTTAGAAGGTGTCCAACATCAGATTTTTTTAAAAAGCCCTTGAAGCCATTTTTTTTTTGCACATATAAGATTAAGATCTGAACTTACTATAACCATTATTTTTAGAGGATTTAAAACATATTTCCTATAGAATTATTTACATTTTTTAGATTATCATTATAAAAAAAAATATCATAACAGCAACATGATATTACATTAAATAGATGCATTTACAAACTCATGTTTCGGTAATGAGAACTAAAACGTTGTCTAGGTACTATGACAAACAAAATTTTAACTTTTATCTGGAGAGAAAAAATAAGAACTGCTTACCTGGAAGTCATCTTGAGTGTCACAGCTAATTATGTCCCTTCCAACAATTTTTGTTTTGAAAATGTTAGTTACTTGAGGGCGTAAAAATGATTGAAAATTGTTGTGGAGGATGAGAAAATTGGTCTTGGACACATTTATATTCCTTATTATTGTCTCTCCATTTACCAATGATCCCCAAATACCACATGTTTCTTTACTGTAAATGTTTATAGTATTACATGCACTGAAGCTTTTATTTTTTAGATTTTTTAATTTTAAATATTTCCATGTCAAAGAACCCAAATCCAATCATGGACACGTTGCGGTAATGAAAATTTTCCCCTTAAATGTGGAAAAAACAACAAAATTGGTTTGTATGATGTCATTTTGAAATCATGTGCAAAATAGTACATGAAGAGATGTTTGTAACTGTATGCTTCTTATTTTGATACTCTTACTTTGCATTTACTTTTTTTATCAAAATGTTTCATGACACCTCATAAGTCTAATTTCGCGAGAATCACCCGTGTGTGTGTGTGTGTACTATATTTATAAATTTATTTAGTATGTAAACATAATAATTTTAGAACAAACAGTAGGGACAATAAGGAAGAAGACATAGGCTATAAGATATAAGGTTAAAAGAAATAATAGAAAACAGAAAAAATATGAAATATTTAATAAATGGTATAATGATATTGTGGCTTCTAATCTTTAATTTTTCCAAATAAATTATAAACATAACGTGATGAAAACGCCAGAATAAACACTACACTAAAGGTAAACATTCTGACTTCGACAGAACACCGGAAACATGTGAGAAGCCCCAAGGGCTCCATACTGTGACCAAAATGTTTTTATTTTCAAGTACTCGCGCATTTGCGGGAACCCATGACAAAAATACGGAATATGTGATCGGGTTTTAGCCGCACGTTTGCATGATGCATCCATTGTTTAATGTCACCATGCGCTCAGTTGAATTTATACCGTAACAGATGGGTCTACGCAACCCGGATAAGGTCAACACATCTCACTTAGAATCGCGAGAAGACACGCCCGTGCAAGTTTAAAATTAGACATTGCAGAGATAAGAGATAAATATAGTGGGAGAACTTAAGCTGACATTAACACCAAAAACATTATAGATGAGAATAAAGGTCTACATCAGTGCCCAGTTAAGGAAAATTGGATAGAAGATGAGAAGCGTTTAAAGGACACAAGTATGTATATTGCACTGCCACTCATCTCATTAAAATATTCTATCTGAATATAACTTATTGTATATGTATGTATCTTATGCCTAAAATTAGTCATGGGGCTTATGTGTGAATCCTCATAACTTCCTATTCTGAAAGTTTCATCAATTGTGTATAATGCCACATGCAGCAACTGCATAAAGTTAACTCTATTAACTCTTTCCCCGCCATTGACGAGATATCTCGTCAATTAAGAGAAAACGCTTCCCCGCCAATGACGAGATTTTCCGACTTTCCGCAATACCGCTATTATCCACCGCAACTTTTTAAAACCGGAAGTATTGCCCTATGGCAAGCTGCTGCATGTCCGTGTCTGTTTTAAAGATCGCTCTGGATGGGATCTCTATGAAAAGTCAGTCACAAAAATTGAATTATTTTTGCTTTTTGCTCAAAATATGGTGTTTTTGCAAAAACCTACCCATATTCAAAAGCTGATTGCAAAAGAACCACTAAAGGTAGGATGAAACGGTTTTTTTTGTTTGAAAGCAGAGGGTCTGTTCTTTCATTTGGTATATTGTATGTTTATTTATTTAAAGAAGAACATTTTCTGGAAGGCATTAAACTTTGGTGAAAATCATGAAAAACGCTGGCGCAGGCTGGCAACTTTTTTTAAAAACGCTGGCGGTGAAAGAGTTAAGTATTTTTCACTAATGCAGTTAATTTGGGAAAATGTAAATAATTGCATTGCAGGCTGATTTAGTGTGAGTACACCCTAATGCCGAGTTCAGACTGCACGATTTTAACCCTGATTTTGACTTGCTGACAGGTTTTGAGAAATCGCAGACAAATGCCCGAAATCACAGGCAAATCGATGCTCGTGCACGCGAGTGACAATCACACAGTGTGAATTATCAAGGATGTGATCTGAGAGAATTGCCGATAAGGCGGCGACACCTGTGAGATATTTGGCATGCTAATTGACCTGTCGGCAATTCAAAGGCATGCCGTGTGAAATGTGTTTTAACTGAAAATAACATCAGCGATGAACTACAACCAATGAGAGAGCAACATACAGGACAGTTAGAAGTTCGAAGAGGAGTCTCTCCAAACATTTCCTTCTTCATAATCTTTATTTATTCTTCTTTCTGCTGCAAATGAGCACACATGCAATTTGTATGGTAAGCTTCTTGCAGGCTACCATTTTTAATAATTATCCCACAGTCTCACGTGAGAACTCCGGTCTTGGACGCGTGACATCACGTTCTTTCCTTCGCGTCACTTCGTTTGGTTGTGAGACATAATTTGTGGACCGGGACAAAGTTGTCGGCGATTCTTCCTACGGTAAAGTCATGCAGTATCAAACCCCCTGTCGCCAATCCATCTTGCAGTCTGAACTCGGCATAAGGGTGTATTCACACTATCCAAACCAAACCGTGCTCGGGCGCGTTTAACCCCGTAAGCCTGGTTAGTTTGACTAGTGTGATCTAGTGATTGGCTCATCGTGCCCCCAGCCGGGATTCAGAAGTGGGCTGGAGCGCGGTTCACCTGGGCTCAGGCACGGAAGGCTATGGTATGAGCGCAAACGCGCCTGAGCGCAATTCAAAAGGAGAAGAAGTCAATTGCATGACCACTCACCTTCATCTGCCTCCGTAAAAACCTTTTGATGCGCACAGCAGGGTTAAGTAAATGTGTGAGCTGCACATGTGACAGATCAACAAAGCAATTTGATGACATGTGAGAGGGCTGTCTGTAATCACGCACCAAACGACTCCGAATAAAAGACACAGACTTATCATTACGATGGGTTCCAGTGTTAAGAGAGCGCTTTACTTCCGGCTTTTTTCAAAACAATTACATCTTAATGATGAAAGCGCGCCTGGGCTTAGATCCATAAAAGTACAGTGTGAGTGCGTGCACCTGGGGGAGTAGGGAGAGGTGACAATCGCACTGGGGCATGGTTTGGTTTGGATAATGTGAGTGCTCCCTTAAAGTCGCCATGAAACGGAAGTAGCGATTGCCTTATTTTCCCCGTGGTGACGTATATCCGAATGAAACGGCTTTTGAGATTAAATAAGGCAGGGCTGGATTTGAATTTGTCCATCAAGATCTGATTGGATCGTTTGAAGTTGGGTCGTGTTGCTAATTGCTAATCGCTGCGATCTTCTCACGGACCCCGCCCACCTGCCATACTTGTGACCGGAAGTGAAGAGAGATCGTTTTGAGGAGGGGAGGAGATTTTCATTTTTGATTAAAGATTATGAACACACACAATTTTTTTTTAAATAATGAAGCTCACAGATAAGTCATTTGTTAATAATACCACAATATTAAAAAAAATATATATATAGTTTTTCATTTCAATTTCATTGCGACTTTAAGCTGTGTGTGGGGGGCACTACACTGTGTTAATCCGGGCCTGACACTTACACACTAAAGGAAACGTAAAATCGTGAATCGGACCATAGGCGACCTTTAAAATAGAGAATGAGTACCGACTCACTTCAAGCCCTGTATATGTTATTAAAAGACATTTATATTCAATTTTTGTTTAATATTAAACTGTACATGTCAAAATGATTTGCTGCATCCGGGTTACCGTGTGTTACTTTTGAGCAATTGCTATCTGGGAATATCAAACCTGCAAATGTCGCAACTGGCCAATCAGAATCAAGCATTTCGATGAGCCATGTAATAATTCATATTAATAATAAATGCAATATAAATATGCATAAGTAATAACATATATGACAATTTATTTACAAATGATTATGCATGTTTAACATATTAAAGACAGGGTGGGTCATATCTATCTTAGTTTATTACGTTCAGTTTGCTTTGTGGTTATGTATAGTAGTATTTGACTAGTGACGTGAATCTATGATGCTTTCGATGTTTTCAGTGTGTGAAACTATTCTCATTACCTTATGTTATGTGACATCAGTGTGACGTACGAAAAAACTCAGCTAGTTTCAGCTCACCATTGTTCTTGAGGATTTTGATGGCCACATGAATTTGATTTTTCCATTTGCCCCTGTAAACATCAGCAAAGTGGCCCCTGCCAAGCTCCTCTTCGATGGTAAACTCCTCCTTTGGCAACTCCCACTCATCCACTGTTGAATGTGATAAATCCTGTGGTTGAGGTTTTTTCTAGAGTGAGAAGTGACAGGAAGTGATGTAAATATTTTTGCATTTGCTGTGTATTAAATATAGATTGTTTGTTTGCTGATGAATTAATACACAAAGTGCAAATAGTGGGCAATTTCAAAATCTGACTGATGTTCTCAAAAATATGAAGCAACTCTCTTAACCACTTCCTCAGATTACAGAACGGAAAGAGGGCAGGAGGCAAAGACAAAGATGACCACACGGAGAGCAGATTGAGCACAAACAGAACAAAAAAGCGTGCAATGTGGACAAGTCAGACTTTGTCTTACCCTAACACACGGGCGTTTGAGTTGACCCACAGTGGCCAATGGGTGACTTTGATAGTATTCAACCAACTCTATCACGCTGGAAAATTTTAGAAGCTGATCCACAAAGAAATGATCACCCGTCTGGTAGATCTTAAAGTGTTTTGGTTGGTTATGTGCCTTTACTGTCAGAGAAGGTGCAGGATTAGGAAAAGGCCAACAGTTTGAGATTACAATTTTAAATACAATTCTACAACTTCAGCATCAATACAAACCTGAGATCACATGACCCACGCACTCAGACTGACTGATTCGAACAATAAAGGAGCCATCGTGATTTGCAGGTGACATAAGGTGACCTGAAGCCTCAACTCGGCTCATCTTTCCAAAGAACCACCTAAGGGGGAATGAAAAACAAGGGTCTGGTGTGCAATTCATCACAAGAAATTTAAGCATTTCATTTATAAATCCACTAATAATCAATACAGTGCAGGAGAAGGTTACTGAGGAAATAATACAGTCACATTTACAGGAACCTGTGAAGCAATCGCTACTTTAGCCAACACTCGTCCATGCACACTTACAGTAATACAAGAGATACTGATTATGTGTGTTTGTTGTGTGGCTTAATCTCATAAAATGAAACTGTAATGACATTTAAAGCATACACTGAACCAAACAGAGAAGGAACAGCAGCCTTTACAAAATATACCTTGGTTTTATTGTGGTAAAAGTGTAGTAACTATTGTTTTATAATTGTAATCATGATATTGTTATAGTAAAAGTGTAGTATCTGTGGTTTTATAATACCATATATTGTAAAAAAAATATGGACGTAGTGTCCGTGACATCACCCATAGGTTGGTGAAGAGCTTTTTTAAAGTTTCAAGTAGGCGATGCCTGCTGTCACCATCTTGGCCACGCGTCACTGCGAATCACTCGCGCATAACGGGAAATGGGTAAAAAGGTGAGATGTGGGTAGAGCTGAGGTGTCTGGTCGCTGAACTCAATGCCCGTCTAGCTCGACTCTAGTGACAGCAGTGGCAGTTCACCCGTCAATCACGTGGCCACGCCCTTAATTATGCAGAACTTTAAGGCTTAATATAATTTAAACTGATGAGTTAAAAAAATTCACCCCCTCACAGTTGTCATGAAGGGTGAAATTAGTTATACAGACCATAAACACTTTTTGCAACAGGCTGTAAGCATATTATTTTTCTGCTCTGAAGTTGAGCATTTTAACATGGAGGTCTATGTGAATTAACTCCCTTTTGGAGTCAGCCTCTAGCGGTCAGTCGATGAATTGCAGTTTAAGTCAATTCCGTATTGGCTTCATCAGAGAGATTGGAATGTTGCCCCTCGTGTTGTACTCATGATTTCATTCCTTCCTCAAAAGCGCTAATTTTGTACAAAACTCATCAATCTGAAAAGCGTGTTCCTGATTGGCCAGCTAATCTGTACGTTGTGATTGGCCTGAATACCTTTGAAGTCAGCCGGAAATGTGACGCTCCTTACCATGTTTGAAAGTTTCGCTCACAATGCAATGCTGACAGGAGTTAACTTACAGGCTGTGAGTCTGAAGCGGAAGGAATTATGATACTGTTGTGTCCACATCAACAGGCCCAGAAAGTAAACTGTTGCATACAATCTGTGTGTTTGTTGTAGTCCAAGAAAAAAAATGACGTTGGAGACGATAACTCGTGTCATCTTTTACTTTGGGGTTTGTACGTTTGCATATCGTTAACATGTACTAATAAACACTTAAACACCAAAGGAAATTTAAAAACATGAATTGGACGATAGTTGCTCTTTAAAAAAGTATTTCACACTTGTAATTTAGAAGCAGGGTTATCTTTGAAATTAACCCAGGGTTATGAAACCCTGCTAGCCCTGTTTTGTGGTGTTAACCTCGCATTGCTGTGCCAAACGCACGCAGTGTGAAACGAAGAAAGGTTAGAATGTTATGACCTCAATAGGCTTTATGCCCAGCTGCACTACTTCCTGAACTTCAGCCAGCTCCTTGTTTCCTGTCTGCCATTATTGGACAAACTGATTAATCCGGGTGTGTCTGATTATTGTTGTTGTGACTACTGAGGTCAGGCACACCTGGATTAATCAGTTTGTTTGTGACTACTGAGGTCAGGCACACCTGGATTAATCAGTTTGTCCAATAATGGCGGACAGGAAACAAGGAGCTGGCTGAAGTTCAGGAAGTAGTGCAGCTGGGCATAAAGCCTATTAACAGCTGAACAGCTAATCAAGGTGTTCAGGGTTGCTTGATAATTACAGACAGGTGTAGGAGCAGAGTTTCAGACACCTGCCCTAGGGTTTAGAAATGTGACGACTTGCCCCAATGTCATTAAGACAACTTGCCACATAGTGACATATGTGCTTATTTTGGCAAAATAAGCAGCAAAAGTATCAAAAGACACATTATTGTCTCCTCTATTTTGTGCAAAATATAAATATAAAGTGTACATTTTTTCCTTTTACAGAGCACATATTGTCTGATTCACGTTTTAAAATTTCCTTTAGTGTGTAAGCGTGTGTCAGTACATGTTAATGATAATCAAAAGTCTTTTCTACATCACCAATCCCAGGAAGTAAACTGTTGACTGACATTATCATACTACGGACTCACAGCCTGTAAGTTAACTTCTGTTAGCAACCAAATCTTTCAAACATGGTAAGGAGCGTCACATTTCCAGCTGACGTCAGAGGTATTCAGGCCAATCACAACATACAGATTAGCTGGCCAATTAGGGGCACAGAGCTTTTCAAATCCATGCGTTTCAGAAAGAGAGTGAAATCTGGAGCTACAAAAATGTACGGTATGTGGAAAATAATGTGTTTTTTGAACCATAAACCACGCAAACACATTGTATTATACGAAATGCACAAAATAGCGTTGTTTTTTAGCAATTAAATAGGTGCACTTTAAGCCAAAAAATAAGAAAATTGTGCTAACGTCAGATTAGAGCGATCTTGACCACATGTGAACACAAAGTTAACTATAGAAGTTGTCACACAAAGTGGGCATTTTTGTTTTTTGAGATAGAGCCTCTAGTGTTGGAGTTATGAACAGTGTGACTTACCCCGCTCCCCCTACCTAAGATATGATTATGGTAAGTGTAGTACCCATGCTTTTATTACAGAAATATAGTACCAAAGATTTTATTATGGTTAAAGTACTTGTGGTTCTATTGTAGTAAAACTGTAGTACACATGGTTTTATTAAAGTGTAGTACCAAGTATTGTTAAGATAAATGTGTAGTTATTATGGTTTTATTCTATTTAAAGCACAGTTACCATGTTTTTCTGTAGATTTATTTGTATTACTGTGGTTTATTCACAAATATAATGGTTAACATGTGGTGAGGCAATGGTAAATAAGTGGTAATTCTTTTTTGAGACAAACACCATAGTTATCCTATGGTTACTGTAGTAAAGCCGTGGTTACAACAGTTTAATAAAATCATTGTTACTTCCTTTATTACCATAATTAAAGCACAGGTACTATACCTTTACTATAATGAAACCACCGTTGGAGCAAATAATACGTCAGCAGGCACCGAAACTTTAACAGTCTGGGCAAATGATAGATAGAAAACTAACTTTTTTATAAGTATAAACTTTTTAAGCAAGTTAGTTCAAAGTAAGTTTGTGTGGCACTCACGGCTGGGACTCCAGAGACTCCACGCGCGCCAGGTAATTGTGCGGAACGAACCCGGTGGCGAGAATACAGCCGTTCGTGTCTGTTTTCCTCGCTCTCCACCATTCACTCGAACTGTCGACAATTTGGAAGATATCACCCGTTTGAAACGATATCTCGTTTATATCTCGAGCCTCAAAGTCCCACAGAGCCGTATATAAAGCATTGTCGTTCCTCCGAGGCGGCTGGAGAGCGGGGTGATTCGGTCGTGAGTAACGATTGGAATCCTTCGGATCATCGTCAATTGCATTGTTGTAACCTTCTCCCGTATAACCACGGTCAGATTTCACCACGTTTCCATCCTCGTCCCCCGACGACGATCCGTATATTCTGTCCCATAATGCCTTTAGACATGGGCATGCTGTCCTCAAACATTCCCCCATGTGAAAAGATTTGCGCCCTTGGCCGGCGCGCTCCCGAGAGGAGACACCTGCTCTGCTGGATGCCGATGTAAAGAAAGCGACGCGAGGCACGCGCTTCAGGGAAATGACAGAAGTCTACAATCTTCCGCATTAATACCACGCCTTTCTTTGTACCACAATGACACAAAATTCAATAGGCTGCATAGTTTATTATGTGAGGTGATAGCAGATAATAATAATAATAAAAACATATGAGCATACCAGCAAACTTGAGTTAAATGACAGTATTTTTCCAAACAGCTTATTAGAAAAAGCACAAACGTGTATTGTAAAAATATTTTATTTACATGAGTTATCCTGAAGAATACAGAGAAGACTCAGTGGTGCTCTTGTAAAACTGGAAGACAATTTTCTTTACAGAAATAAAACTTGTATTTCATCCAATGGGATTCACATGAAAATTCATGCGAATGTGTATTAGCACATGTGAAACTCATGTGGCTTTTCTGTTAAGTGAATTATGACATCAATGCGATTTCTACAAAACCAGATATGAGGAAATCTTCCCAGCTTGTTTCTGTCATATGGCTCCTGTGTTAGATCTTAACTAGAGAGCTTGTGTTAAGATCATACACTTGGTTTCAAAAGAAAAAAAAGACAATTTTGTGCAGGCTGCTTTTAAAAACATTCAACAATTGTAACTTAAAATGGCCTGAATTTCCACGTTCTCATAGTTGCCTGTCCATTATTTGGCAGGTGAATCATTTGTAAACATAACTCTCACCTGAAAACAGATCCTTCCACTAAACCTACAGAAACTGAATGGGCCAGATCAACCCATATATATATATATATATATATAATATAAATAAGGAAGCGCATTGATAATAATAACTGAGGCATAACAAAGTGCTTCTGATGATCAAGAATTCCTATGATAAACTATAGAGATAATCTGGCCCTATCAGGTTAAAGAGAATCACTTTTACTCTTTTAGTTTTTTCTCTGACACGATTTCTCTCCGATGTCCTTTAACAAACGTTAATTGCACCGTACTTCATTCATTTAATTCAAGCAAAAACATCTCCCGCTGACACTAAAGTACAGCTTTGTGCATTTGTGCACTTTTGTGCATGCAAGCCTTTTCTTCATTCTCCGTTCTGTTCCAGTATTCCACAATCATGCTACAGTCTTTTCATTGTATACTAAACCTCAATGGTTTTGTAGTAGATTCTAGAGTAGATATTGTCAAGTTGACTATGAAGTGCATGAAACGAAGGCCGTTTGGAAGCTTCAGCGTCCCAGCATGTCATCATAATGCGGTAGATGTTCGGGGGGCAACGACTGGGACATGGTAACCTGTACCCCGATGACAGGATCTCCATAACTTCCTTGTTATTCTTACCTGCAATTACACAGGACACAGAAAATATGCATACTAAATTAGGTGAAGTATCATTAAAACAGGACGTTTTTATATAATATGTGTGGGTGCACTAGAATGAATAAATTTTGGACATACTGCATCCAACATGTTTTATTGTCATGTGATCTATATGTCATTTGACTGATGTAATCAGAACAACTGTGAACCGTTATTTAAAATTTACAATTAAATCAGAAGGAATACATTTATTGGTACCTAAATTAAGAGCCGCCCGGTTCATAGATTTCAGGTATTTTTATTATATTCATCTTTTTGAATTTGGTGCCACCTCAGTTTGCACGGCATCACGTCTTAACACACTTAAAAATGTAGTCCGAAGTAGTAGGTCTTTAGTGTACTTTTTCGCATACTTGCCTCACATACCTTTTTTTTGCCTACTATATAGTAGAAATTGGCATGTTTCATAATAAAATAATAAATCTTTATACTGTCCTTAGACCTAAGTAATCTTCTTTTAAAAGCCCACTTTTACAGCAAAGTGTAATTTTGTAGCACTATTTTTTCAACATGATCTTATGGGAATTTGTACGTATTTAACGAGTTGGCTAATTCGTATGAATTCGTACGAAGACGTACAATTACGTACAATTATTATAAAAAACAATAATAAAACCCTGCTGCTAACCGCAATGTCCCAGTGGCGAAAGCAAATCATACAAAAACATCTGAATGTGGTTGTTCGAATTCATTCGAATTAGCCACTACGTAAAAAACACATACGAAAAGATTGCATTGATTTTTTTCTGGTTTACCCCAAACTGTGGTGTCAAAAAAATAATAAAACCCTGCTCCTAACCTCAACGTCACAGCGGTGAAAGCAAATCATACAAAAACGTCTGAACGTGGTCTTTCAAATTCATACGACTTAACCACCTCGTAAAACGTACAAACTCCCATGAGATTTTTTTATGACATTATAAAACCCTGCTTGATTTTGAGGGGTTAACCCCAAACAATGGTGTCACATTGAGTTATACAGTCCGTTTCTGTTTTGTGTGACTATAACAGCCAACATGAATTAACATGGATAGTGGCATAATTTTCACAGAAGAACAAGCAGTTAACAGGTCTAAACAGTTTGCCAATGTTCTGGTTCTGTTCACTAATATGCAACTAAGAAAGTTAACCCAAGCGTAACAAAACAGTGTAAAATCATAAAGCATGAATACGAGGATTAAATATTAATCCAGGGTTACCCTTCAAAACCAAAAATGGTTCCTATATGCAAGAAACCATGTAACAGTGTGATATGGATGAATCCTGAAGCCATCAGAGTGACTCATACCATCATATGGCATCTTTCCACGTGACATCATCTCATAAAGCAGCACTCCAAATGACCAAACATCCGATTTCACTGAGAAGCGCTGATACAGTGCCGCTTCTGGAGCCGTCCACCGAACGGGAATCTTAGTGCTTCTGCTAGCTGTATAAACGCTGTCCTACACACAAAAACAGTCAAAATCATTTATTTCATATTTATGTTTAATTCTTGCTGTGTGATTTTTAATGCATTGTGTTTATTAACTGTTATAACACACACAGTTTAGTAAGTCATTTTTAATGCTGTAATGACTCTGTTTTGCATTTATGTTAAGAGTGAAGTTACCCTGTCGCAATGTGGCGAAAGCAAATCATACAAAAACATCTGAATGTGGTCGTTCGAATTCATTCGAATTAGCCACTACGTAAAAAACACGTACGAAATGATAGCATTGATTTTTTTTCTGGTTTACCTCAAACTGTGGTGTCAAAAAAATAATAAAACCCTGCTCCTAACCTCAACGTCACAGGGGCGAAAGCAAATCATATCTCATCCCTGTTTGGATCCCAAGGAATGAATGAGGCTAGGCTAAATGCTAAGATTGTAATTTTGAGTGTATTTTATAGTATTAAACACGTATTTATAACAATTTCGTCAGGCTCCGAAAATACAAAGAAGGGCCTTCTCAGCTGCCATGGCTGCAACTCTTGCATCATCAAAACAGGGTGTTTAACGCATCACTGTTTCTGTTTAAAAAACATTGTGCAACATTTCGTCTGGACTGCCTTGAAATTTAACTAAAAAAATGACCTCTGACATTTTAAGCCAAACATGTAACTCCATTTAACCATTTAAGACAAGCCAACTTTGTGCACAGTGTATTATTACCTCATAGGTGCATATTGTTACCTCAAAATACATATTTGTACGAAATGTACCAAGGGTACTTGCCCATTGAGGTACATATTACCCAGCTGGGGTACATATTTTGACAATTTTTTCTAACAGTGTACACAGTAAAAAATTCTTGTTGCACCTAATTTTTCAAGTTTAATTTACTTGAATTTACAATTCATTTCAACTTTCTTGACTAGTGAGGAGTTGCTATATATTATGAAAATAAAATTCAACTTTATTTTAATATTTTATATATATATATATATATATATATATATATATATATATATATATATATATATATATATATATATGCACACACATGTCCTCAAGATAGTCAAGAAAGTTTAAATTAATTTAAAATTTAACTACATTAAACCGTAAAATTGAAGCGCAACACTATTTTTTTACAGTGTTTAAGCAAGATTTATATTTAAGCTAGAGCAGAAGCAAAATGAGAAAAGAGAAGTCAATAAAGGAATGTTTATGATTGTGTTTTGGTCAGTGGCTTTCTGAAGAGGCATGACCTCATATGTGTCTAATGTTGTGACTGTACTAATAGGCATTTAGGTCATAGGTAATAACAACAGCAGCAATAAAAGAGAGCTTGTCACTGCTTTGTCAGTGGAACTAAAAGGAAAATAGAAGTGAATGAGATACTTCTCTAATAAATACACCTGTGTGTGGGGGTCAGGAGCCCTTACACAACTTAAATATCTTTAAATAGAAAATAAGCTGAGACAGAGAGCAGATTTGACATCCTGGTTACCTTGATGATGCGAGCTAGACCAAAGTCAGCCACCTTGCACACCAAATCATCTCCAACGAGGATGTTTCTAGCAGCCAGGTCTCTGTGGACAATGTGTCGGTCCTCCAGATAGGCCATTCCTTCTGCTATCTGACCCGCCATGTGGATCAGGTGAGCAGAGGTCAATAACTGACCCTCTGATGCTACAAGAAGAGATGACATGTTAGAAAACATTGTCATAACATGGATCACAGGTTTTACACGGATTTGTGAAGTTTATCTTGAGTGCATGATTTCTTCAAACAACAAGGGCCATAATAACCAAACCAAAGTCCCTTTACGGAAGGAGCGCCCCATGTTTGCAACACCTCCGGGCAGTTTTATCATTCATGCAACACTAAAGTCCTATCTACTTGAATAGGGTAGATTTCCGTCTGATATCTGTAAAATCACGTGCTAAAATCACAATTACACAACATATTTCCAACCAAAAATTAAACCTGACATCAACTGTACCATAACTTTTATTTCTTAAAGGGATAGTTCACCGAAAAATAGTGCTGTGACGGATCGTAGTTGATCGTGTTTCAAAGGCTTGCAAATGTTAACACTCAAGTTATTTTAATCAATTTAACCCCAAAAATGCGCTAAAATGAGCAGTTTTCTGTACGCACAGACGCACATATGGTTGAATGTGTCCGTTCCGGCTTCAGTCAGACTTGATCATCCCTTTGACCTTCAAAGATCAGAACTCTTGATGTGTAAATATAGCGAGAGTTGCGCTACTGTGTCTCATACTGTATTCGATTAAAATACATTTGGCGAATAGAGCAATAAAAAACAACGTAACGTTTTTATGTGGAGCGACTATTGCTTGGAATTTGCACTCCATCTGTGTGTGCGCACACGTTTAAGGGCACTCAAAAGTGCAAACACGGAGAGACGCGTTTCAAAAAGCAAGCAAACATAAAATCTTTCTGTTCTTGACAGTGCAGATACAAACAAAATGATCTCCACAGTATTCTTCGTCTAATAAAAACATTTGTTTATGTGTAAAGTGTGTTTGTATAGATTAGAAGCAGAAACCAGTCTGTGCTTATTTGGTCTTAAAGAGACAGTAACCTCAATTAATCTACTTAAGTCTGTGTCATTAATGTTACTCAAACAACCCAAGACAAAGAGAAAATCACTTCTGTAGCTCTAAAAAATAATTATTATATTTAATTTATACAATTAAGATTTCCTAATGCAAATTTTAGACCGTTTTCTAAATTTTTGAAAAAAAATTTATTTGTTTTTATTCTGATCAGAAAAATTATCCGATCCGTGCCTCAGAAACCATAATGTGAGTTTTGTGATACATCACAGCACTACCGGAAAATGAAAATTCTGTCATCATTTACTCACCCTTAAGTTGTTACAAGCCTGTAATTTTTAATTTCATTGTGACAATAAGTCAACATAAGATGCAATGTTTAACAATACACCATTTTCAGTGCTTACTATTTTTTTAACATTATTTCTGCACAAAATATTGATCCATCAAGGCGTAACAAAATGATACAAATATTTATTGAATAGACATGCAATATGTATTTGATTTGTAAATGATTGACATTCAAAGTTCGTGGGAATGTTGAGCTATTGTGAGTTTTGCATGCTTATGCTGTGGTTTTCACTTTCACACCTGTGGTAATTCAGTACACAACAGTTTGTATGGTAAACAAGGAAATGCGGACCATATTTAAAGAGAGCAGTTCATAGTGAAAATGAATTCAGTGTCAAACATATAAAAGCTACTGTAGAAAATTTTATTTATTTCTGAGAAGAAAGCAATGAAATAAAGTTAAAAATGTTCATCGATGCTAGCGTGATCATACAGTCAAGCATGTAAATACAAGAATACCCATTCAGCATATGGGTGTATTATCCACTGCTTTGTTGTGATACTATAAAATAATATTTATATGTACGCATGCACAATTCTGGAAGAGTAGGGGGAAATAAAAGCATTTTGTTTGACACTTACAAGAAAGGTATGATTTCAGGCTTCCTTTAGTCATGAGCTCAGTGATGATATAAACAGGTTCTCCTCGTGTGCAGAGAGCCAAGAGCTGAATCAGTTTAGGATGATGCAAGTTCTTCAGTGCGTGGACCTCCTTGACAAATTCATCCAACTTTGTGTCCTCTACAGGGTTCAATGAGAAAGCAGAAACTTACAAGTGCTCTTGAAAAGTGCTCATTGTCCATGTGTATTTCCATGAAGAAAATCAACACTTCACAAAATTTTCTATATAAATCTTGGTAGGTAAAGAAAGAACAGGTTATTTTAACTTTTACTGAAAGCTTTTTTTGGGGAAGTGAAATAGTTTTTCTGTGGCAGTGCTCTGAAAGCCCCTTTATTTTTAGATGTGTGAAAAAACATTTATATTAACGCTTGTATAATGTTATATTTATATAAAAAAATATTTTTTCAGAAATGATGGGGTTCATGGTGAACAACTTCAATAAATCAATACAGAAATATTTGTGGGTACATTTCCTTTCAATTTCTAAATCCTATAAGAGTAGCTTCATATACCAAAAAATGAAAGACTTTCTAGTGCGCAGCAGAATTTGTGCTCACGCAGCAAAATTACCAAACCCATATGTTTAGATTTCACAGCATACATGCAAGATTTCACCACCTTTGTGCAGCATAATGCAGCAGTCAGTGCTCTCAAATATATTGCACTCCACATACTACAGTAAATGCATTGGAAGCTGAAAGTAAAGCCATGTCACACCTTGTTTGAGCATCTTGATAGCCACTTTTTGCTTCTTGGTGGTCCACAAAGCCTCCCACACCTCTCCAAAGTGGCCTTCACCGAGTTTCTTAATAAGCTGAAACTCCTCTCTCGGCCGCTCCCAAGGTTCCATATCAAACAGCTCTCTCTGTACATAAACAAATAAAGGTCACAAGAGATCTTTTCCAGGAACCTTATTCATTAATATGACATTATGTTGTAAACACAGTTTATGGTAGTGGTTCTCAAACTGGGGGCCACGAGACGGTGCTGAGGGGGCTCGAGTTTTATGACATTTTATGAAATGTATTAATTTACAGCGGGGAAAAGAAGTATTTGACACATCAGCATTTTTATCAGTAAGTTATCTTCATGTGTTCAATACTTGTGTCATTTCACTTTATTTATTATGAGTCAACTTGTGTACTTAAATGTTCTGATTTCTTTGTATGAATTTAATATTTGGCTTGATGGCCACATCTGGTGGAAATTGTGAGTCAATAGCCCACTTAGAAATCCCCTTACTGATAAAAATGCTGAAGTGTCAAATACTTATTTTCTCCGCTGTAACTATAATATTGTAAGGTTAGACTATGAAGCTGTGAAGCTAAATAAAACCATATCTACTTTGCCTTTGATTTTAGGGCTAGTTAATGGTTAAGATTAGATAACATTATACTGTAATTATACTGCAGTTTAGAGAGATGTTTAACCTATAATTTATTTGATAGGAATATTACATTTATTCATTTACCAGAAATTTGTATCTAAAGCACTGTACACACATTTATGTTTACAAGTAGAATTAACTTTAAAGTTAGGGAAAAGCATAAAAAGTTTTTTTAATAACATTAAATGGAGTTAAGGATTGCTAAGGATAAGTCAAGCATATATGGAAAAGGTGTGTCTTCAGTTATTTTTAGGACCAACAAAAGATGCTGATCCAGGAACGTCATATTTCAGAGTCACTATGTTAAAATATGCGGATCCACACACCTTAACAGCTACTCACAGAGATATTTTAAGTAGTTTGAGTCAAAATACAGCTCTGAAAGGTGATGCTGTTAAATTGTGAGATCGTGAGATGGATTAAACACAGAAGTCATAGAATAATATAGTGCACAGGGTGGCCAATGGGCTCTGTTATTAATACTTATTATACAGCTCATTGGAATGCTTGATTCCGATTGCGGAATTTGCAGGTTTGTTATTCTCAGATAACAACCTATCAAAACTAATAAAACACTGTAACCCAGATGCTGCAAGTCATTTTGACAGGTACAGTTAGATATTACACCAAATTAAATATGAATATGTCTTTAAATAACATATATGACATTATATTTACAAATGATTAAACCAAATAGCGTGACATTTCAATGTCACGTCTTATCTTAAAACCAAAAATGAATGGGTTTTCCTTGTGGAATATTTCAAATCAATATTTAGTGTTCTTTACCTTACTTATGAGGTAAATAGCCGTGTTATAAGCAGGATAATGTATATGCAGTTAGGGCTGTCACAATGATTAAATAATCATCTCATTGTGATTGTTTGACCTTATCGTGATAATTTTAGATCACCGCAATGATTGCACATCTCTTAAAAAAACACAACTTTGATAAGTAGTATGAACTGGCAGGTAAAACATACATTTCCAAAACAGCAATTCCAAATTTTGGGAAGTAAAAGATGCTGTAAGGAATTGATTTTTTTTGCAGCCACTACAGACATGTGGTCCAGTACTAATATGACCTTAGTATGATCATGTGTGAAAATTATTTCATTAACAAACAAAAAATTTAAAGCAATAAACCTTAATTGTCATAACCATCACAATTTATTAGACAATTAACCGCCAGCCAAATTTCATAATCATGACAGCCCTATATGCAGTCGGTTGTTATCATAAAATGAGCATGGTTTCGGGTCATGATCACACTGTCAGGACTTATTTATGCGATAACAACCGGCTGCCTATACATCAGTGGCAGCTCGTGACTGCTCATCCAAGGGGCGCAAATAAAAAATATGTGTACGGAGTGTTATGTGTGTTCCTCGTGTTTTCAAAATATGTGTTTGTTGCGTCATGTGAACCGTGTTTTATAAAATAAGTGCCTTTTGCAGCATCACCATGTTGACCTCTATATTAGAAAATAATACGACAACATTTTTAATATTAAATTATTCATGTGTTCAACTGCAGAAAGGATGTCATATGCATCTGGGATGGCCTGATGATGAGACAATCTTATAATTGGGTGAGCATTTCCTTTAAGACAACTGAGAAACTAAAAAATTAAGGAACCGTGGCCTAGTAGAAGCGCTACCCATGACCACTTCACTAGAAACAGACTGCTTCTTCATATCGGTAATGGCATTTCTTATGCAGAACTGATACCCATAACGTAATGGCTATTTATGAGCATTCGTTTCTTGAGAAAAGAAATCAATGTCTAAAATTAGGCTGGTAACAAATGTCAATGAATCATACAGATGTTTCTGGTGTGTGTAAGTGTGTATTAAACATTAAGAAATGCATACTTGCTGTACACATGGCTGGTCTAGGGGACATCCCAGACTTCTGGAATTGTTCTGGTAATAATTGATAAGCTCATCCAGAGTGGCAAAAGAGATCTTTTCGGATACAAAGTAAGCACCAATCGCCGAGCGACGAATACGAAAATGGAAGACACGATTTTCATTTCTGGCTGTGAAGCAAAGAATAAAATCATAGTTTTCCCCCATATACACTCATATGATTTACAGGTTAAGACAAAAACAGCTTGCTTTTCTATTGCCAAAGGAGACAGAAAACACTTAGTCAGCTGAACATGGAAGCGCAATATGGTGTGACAAACTGCAGGAGATTACAAAAACAGAGAGTTGTTGTGTAGTGTGAAAGGATAAAGAAAAGACAGAGATTTGAGAAGGGGCGCTATGCTGTCAGATCAGATAGAAAAGTAGAGATGTGCAAAGAAATAAAATAAAGATGCAAGAGATGTCTGAAAAAACGGCAGGCGTTTACAGACCTTCAGCTATTCAAATGACGTGTAAAACAAAGGGAAAAGAAAAGAGGAAAAACAAACCTGAGATTGTATATTCATCACTGTGGCTCTCACTGATCCGCACTAAAAATGAACCGGTTTTATTCTGAGAAGCCAGAAGGAGACTCTCAGCTTTTTGTCTGTTTATATTCCCATAGTACCATCTGTAAACAAACACACAGAGCACAGATTAATACCTCACTGAATAAACAAATACTTGCCTATAGTGAAGAAATAAGACATAATCAGTTCCTTAAAGGAAAACACAACCGTTTTTCAGTATTTTACTATGTTCTTACCTAAACTTAGACAAATTAATACATACCTATATTTTTTCAATGCGTGCAATTTTTATCTTTGTACAGCGTGCCGAATGTGTTAGCATTTAGCCTAGCCCCATTCATTCCTTAGGATCCAAACAGGGATCAATTTAGAAACCACCAACCACTTCCATGTTTTCCCTATTTAAAGTAGAGCCCGACCGATTTATCGTGTTGCCGATTTTATCGGCCGATATGAGCCTGTCGCAGATATATCTGTATCGGCATCAGTGTTGTGTGTAACGTAACGTAACGTTACAGTAACGTAACTACTTTTTTGAGAAAAAAGTAGTGTAACGCGTTACTACTGAAAATTTGGTAACGTAACGTAGTTCATTTTCCAATTCAGCGCAACGTTACTTTTGGTTAGATTTGACAGCGACACTGCCATCTGCGCGCTTGCACAATAGTCACAAGGTCCACACACATGACAGAGGCTCGTATCAGTCTGCAAAGAAATCATGGCAAGCAAGAAGCAGCTGACGCTAACTTTTGAGGGATGGAGGAATCTTAATTTTAATCAATGTTTTATCAACCAATTGCCTGATTTTAATAAATAAGAAATAAATTAAAGAAAACGATTCAGCTTCATATTTATGTTTAAATGAAATATTTTTTTTTTAAACATAAATATAAAACTAAATCGTTTTCTTTTATTTATTTCTTATTTATTAAATTCAAGCAATTGGTTGATAAAACATTGATTGAAGTTAAGATACAATTTATACAAAACGAAATTCACTTTAGAGAAAGGTTTCTAACAAACTTAATAAAGAAATTATTCGTTATTATATAATTATTATTCGTTATGTTACTTTATTACTTCCACTTAAGAAGAGTTCTGCACTTTTTATTTCAATATTTCTCTTTATATAAATACTATTTTGTACTTAAATCTATAATTTCATTATTTTACTAACCCAACTAATAGGTTGCACGTAAGGGGAAAAGTATAGCTTTCTTCCCCTTGAGAAGAGTTCTGCACTTTTAAACTTAAAAAAATATATCTCTTTACAAAAAAACTTTTTTTCTTCTAAAAGCTGTAATTTCGTTATTTTACTAACCCAACTAATGACTCCTCCACTTTCCAATAGATTGCACGTAGATATGTATATGTGCCATCACGCGTCTTCAGCACCGCGGGGAGCAGCCAGCACTCCAATGTGCAGCTTATTAATACCAGACAAAGTGAACAAGTTGGTATTTCTGTCCAGAAACATTGAAATTTATACATGGTCCGTGTAAGGTAATTTAAATCCCGCGTCTTGGCCTAATTGTTTTTTTCTTGTTCTTGACGTTCGCTGAATTCTGGGTTTATATTTTAAACTGCCGCTCCAGTGCAGTATAGCCACAAAGCTATTCAACAATGAGCACAATCTCCCGAGACACTACAACATGCTACTAATAATTCATTAATAAGAGCTGTTTTCTTGTACACAATTAAATATTTTAAGTTAAATGTACAGTGTTAAAACATGTAAAAAAGACAAGATTTTAACAATGTCAAGATCAAATGCCTGAGTAACAGGGTATTGTGTGTATGTGTTCGTGTGTTTGTGTGTGTTTCCAAAATATTTTCAAAATACAGGCAACATAAAAGTAACGTAAAAGTAACGAGTAACGTAAAAAGTTACTTTCCAAAGGCGGTAACTAAGTAAAGTAATGGATTACTTTTTTAAAAAGTAACGAGTAACGAGCAAACACTACTTTTTCAAAGTAACTTCCCCAACACTGATCGGCATATAAGCCGCAGATATGCAGCCAATATGAAAGTTTCTTGCAGAGCACATTAAATGCTTTTAAAAGATGTAAGTACTTGTTAGTCCAGGAGAGTGTACCCTATTGGTTGCTAATGGCGACCCAGGTAACTCACTGTAGTGACACCAGCCAACCCCCCTTCATTCAGTCAGTGATCTCTCAGTTCAGGTGGCGGCAGTCACGCAGTGTCTTCACAACATTTTTACACCTTGAATTAAGACGCACTTTGTTTGATTATATTAGAAGTGGTCGAGAGAGACACATTCCTATTTACATTTGTTGTTTTTGTCGAGTGTACTCGAATAAGACGAATAAGTCAAGTGTACTGTTTTGTGCACTTATGTCAGAATAATTTTGTATAATAACGTTTTTTTGTTAACTTGTTAAACACAACTGCCTATATATCATCTTTGTCACATCATTTTAAGTGTTTGATCACCATGTTTGTGAGTGATCATTGCAAAAAAAATTATTTATTTATATATAGTTTATTCTGTTAATGTATATAGTGTATAGTCTATGTACAGTACTGTAGTATAATATACTTTAGTATATGTGTACTGTACCATAATATACAGATAAAGAATATCAGTCGATATATCGTTATCAGGCTTTTTAAACCCCCTTACATCTGTATCGGACAAAAAAGCATATCGGTCGGGCTCTAATTTAAAGACTTTTACATGAGTAGTTCCATGAGTAAGTATGGTGGCACAAAATAAAACTTTTGTTTGGAGCTATAGGAATGAATGGGGCTAGGCTAAATGCTAACACATTCACAAAGCGCTGTACAAAGATTAAAAGTGCACGCATTGAAAAAAAATAGGTATGTATTAACTCACCTAAGTTAAAGGCGCAGTGTGTACATTTTAGCGGCATCTAGTGGTAAGGTGGTGATTTGCAACCAACAGCTCAATCCACAGCTCACCCCTCGCTTTTGAAACACATAGAGAAGCTACTGTAGCCACCACCGGACAAACATGTCATCGTTGGAGACAACTTAGTAAAAAAGTTTGTCTGGTGCTTCTGTAGAAACATGGCGGCCCAAAATGGCGGCTTTCATGTTAGGGCACCCTCGGTGTATTTAGATAAAAATGTCTCATTCTAAGGTAACAAACACATAACGGGTAATTATGAAAGGTCTTACCCCTGATAATATAGTTTTGCATATTATTTGCATTTCTGTCAAAAGATCCTTCTAAAAATTACACACTGCACCTTTTAGGTAAGGACATAATAAAATATTGAAAAACTGTGGTGTTTCCTTTAAAAAATATGAAGCCTGTTTAAAACAAGGGTTCTTAACCTTTATTAATTGCATAAAAAAGTCACAATGCAAAAAATATAGTCTCTAAACCAGTGTTTCTGAACCAGGGGGCCCCCTATTGTCCACTTCAAAATTTAAATGTTTGTTTTGTGTTTTCTGAATAATTTTAGGTCATCTTGAGCCCCCTGGTTGAGAAACACTGGTTTGGAGACTATATGTTTTGCATTGTGACATTTTTTTAAATGCAATTTAAGAACATAGCCACCCAATCTCACAATTTAATAATACAATGAATCCTTTTCTGTTGTGAGAAATAATCATGATATTCAAATTGCTATTATTTATACATCACGTTAGCAGGCATATTTGTTATACTGCCTTTAAATAAAGGTATTATTGTTGTAAAATGTTTTATTTTACAGTAGTAAGAATTGAATAAGAATCTCCATACTGTGAATTAGAAAATGTTTTTAGTTTCTGGCCGTTTAATCTATATTTATTATTAGGAAGTTTAAAATAAACACACCTTATAATAAATACACCTATTAAAAGCTATTTGCATGTATTCAGTTGCGAGAAAGAAAAGGGTCACATTTAGCCCACATTAACCACGTTCAGTTTGTCACAGTAAACACGGTGGCGTCATGCAAAGTGTTGCCATGTTAAATATGGGCGCGGCAGGGCGCGCATGCTGCGTCAGTTTCAGTGAAACTGCGCCAGGTGACAGGTGCATCATACCATAGGCTACACAACACCGACATACTGTACAGTAGCAAGCCGATAAATTGCACTTTTCTCTGGGAGATCTTTAATGGATTGATCCCATTAGAGAAGTAAAACACATGTCTATGAATGATAGTACCAAAATGAAAACACTCATTGTCTTGATGAATAAAGGTGAAGCTATTATCAAACAGACTGTGCAGAAACATGAACCACCAAAACTGAAAAAACACTGTGCAGTACTTTCTTAAAAACATCAAGCTATTATCTGCACATCACATTTTACCTGTGCGCATGCACGCGTCTTCATTCAATAAAGGTGCGCACAAAGCTGATACGGATCAAGTGATCATAAATGTTTAACTCAAATAGGTTTCTCACTAATCTAAACGTCTATTAGCTCACATGACAAAACATTATGTTTTACAGTAGCCTATTTTTACTGTGGTAAACTGAATTATACTGTAATAATTGCTGTAGTGCTTTAATTTTACTAAATTGAACTGTGGTAAATAATGTAGTATATTTACTAAATGTAATATTAATAAGTTCGTCTGCTAAATGACTAAATATGATGTAAATGTAGCCTAACATTTAATTCACTATAATAAACTAGTTAATTGTAGTTTATCAAATTAATTACTACACTTTGTTAATGTATACTATAGTATTCTGTAGTAATAACTATTCTACTGATAAACTATAGTGAATACTGTAGGGTAAGTTTCATATTTTATAGTAAATCTTATACAAAATATATACGAACATACATGTAAAACACGTTTGTCCATATATAATCATAATTCTGTATGGGATACTACAGTGTTTATTATAGTAAACATGTAGTAAAATGTATGTGCATAATTGTATTAATTAGGACTTACTTATAATTGGCAAATTCATCCTGTACCAGGGCCACGTAATTGGCAGGTACCAGACCGGACTCCAGTGATCCGGTAAGCTTTTTGGCAAGCACATATTCCCCCCTTTTTTCTATAACAGACAATTTGTCCCCTTCTTTCACACTGAGCTCTTCTTCACTGCGGGCCACAAAGTCAAAAAGAGCCGCGTAGAGCTGCGTCGGTTTCTTCTTGGGCGCCGGGATCCGGATATCACCTGAGATGGTGGGGATTTCGGCCGGGTAAGCGGTGTTCGTGTGGTAAAATTCGGGCCATATCCAGTCCCATAAGCTCTTCAGACATGGCATACAGCTGCGACAGCAGTTCTCCATCCCAACCCTCTCTTTCTATGACTCCGGTGACGGACGCCAGGGCAGCCAGTATTTTTGGCACTTTGCGGTTGAAATGAGGAGGTATACGGGTTTCTTATCGAAGGTCCGTCGCGATAGCACACCGGGATCCCCTTTGTTCAGCTAACGCGGTGACATAGAGGAGGATCAGGTGAAACCGGTTCCGTTTCGGGATGGATCACACACAAACAAACAATCGCGGTGTAGGTATGCGGAAAACACATGCTGGAGTTAAGTGAGACAAACGTTGTGGTTTCTTTAGCTCGAAGAAATAATATTTTCATCTATATTCACCCACGGCGTTTTTCCTCATAACGACCGTTGCGGTGGGTCGCTGCGTGTAGCGCGTGCCGCAGCGTTTGGTGCCTCGCGCTGCTCCGGACCAAAACGTAACTTTGGCTGCGATAGATTTTCGTGTCCTGTAGTGCGATCATCTGTTCACTGTGCAAACCTTCAATATTTGCTTATAAACCGTCGTTTAAACGCATGGACTCTTTTATATCAACAGATATTTGCCTTCATTAAAACGCGTCCTTGTCAAGAATGCGTTATTTGTGGACATTCATTTGCGTCAGCAAAACTGCTTTGCGTGCCTGAAAAAAAAAAACCCTACTCGATTACCTTACACCGCATGGGTATGTTTAGCCTACATTGCCTCATCAGCCTGTACATTGTGGTTAGTTTATAAATGTATTTATTTTTCAGTATTTTAATTGAAACTCAGCATAATCACCATAACCCCCTTTCAAACATTTTGATGTTAAGATATTAAGTTACTTTTTATGTTTTAAATTGTACTTACACAGCAGAACCTCCTCCCCCATCACCACATACACACACACACATTCATGTTGGCATGGTATATATGGTTTTATGCTTAACTCATCAATTTTTTATCCCCTAAACCTCACAGAAAACAATTACCTCAGAAAAATGTAGCCGTTATATTTTAAGCCATTAGGTTGCTGCCATGTTTATGTTGTAATATCTATGCTATTATACAGATTTGTATAAAGTCCACATCCACATATTCAAACACATACATACATACTTGCATGGATGCACACACCTACCCTAACCCAATTCAAACCTTACCCATAAACCCAAGTCTTTACCCTCAAACAGTCCTTTAAAGGGGGTTCCACAATAATAAATATAGCTACTAGAGATTCGATATATAGCACACTGTTTTATTAGTATATTTAGCATTGTGACGTACAGCTTGGAAGAAAAAACGGTCACAATGTCATATTTTAGCAGTGACATCCCACCAAAGAAAGCTTCATCTGAAATCTCATTGGTTTTTATTAATGAAAGTGATATGTTAGGAGCCACCCATGCTGTTTTGCATTAAACAACAGAAAATGATTTTTTTTCATTCAGTCTTTCTGTTTCTTCACATATGTATGTATCAACACTTCTAAAGAATTAAAATATTTAGCCACATTTACTGAAAAGAAAATTTTCACTGTTATATATATATAACACAATAAATATAAAAAATTTATATGATATATATTATGGTTATTAAAGAGGGAAATGGGGTTGCCATTAAGACGACTTTTTAACTATAAAACAGTAATCATTTACCTGAGGATTATACTTTGCTGTTCTCCTACTGTAATACTTGACGTCTGCACCAGATGCAGGGTGCGATAATGGCTTTTAATCATTAACAAAAATAGCCATGTTTACTTCAATTGTCAGAGGAAATATCTTCATTTTTTTACATCTAGTGACAGCAGTTAAAAAAAAATAAGATTGGGCTTTGCCTGAAGGCAATAATTTTAAGGAGTTTCCTACAGTAGACAGATATACTGCCTAACTGTAAATACATTGAATTTTTTGCTGCAAGTCCCATTTCCCTTAACTATAAAAAAAATCAGATGAAATTAAGCAATGCCTATAAGGAGAAAGGGAAAAGCATTTGAAATAAACATAGCAACAGCAAAAAATGAGGAAAAAATAATCTCAAAAATCTGTACATGTAAACATCACACTTCCACTGAGTCCAAAATGAGGAGGAAAGAGACGGTTTCACATTGGTATTAGGTACAAAACCAGAGCCGACATCTGCAGCTCCTTACAGTAGGAGAAATCAGGAGAAAACCGACGGAATGGAAAAGATCCAAAGCATCAAGAAATTATAACAGAGGACTAAAACAGAAACCACGTTAATTTGAATGCAGCTGTACAGAACTGTGGTAAAAAAATAAAAATCAAGTTGTTTTACATTTTTTTTCTTTTTCAGAGCTTTACATCTAATCAAACCAGACCACTTTTATTGTGTAGTTTAGCAGCAACCATAACCAGCGTCACACCTGAATGCAAAGCCAGAACCCGTATGACCATCTGTGTATGTGTTTTAAAGTAAAGAGTGTTCGAGACAATAAGAAAATGACTTTGATGCGTCTTTAACACACGACAGATGGTCTGTTTACTAGTACATGAGATCACAGTAAAATGCGGTGCAGATTTTAACCCATCAAAAACTATAAACACAAGAATAAAAAAACAATCAATTCTGTTCAGCCCTTTTAAAGGCACAATGCAGGGACTACACAAGAATAAGAACTTTCCCAAAATCCTAATGTTGGTTTACACTGCCCACTGCATGTCAACGACAACATTAAAACATTTTATAGATGGCTGCCAGAGTAACATATTGTGGGAACATAGCTATGATTTTTTTAGACTGATCCAAGCCCATACAGTACTATGTGGCGCAAAAGGGAACCATGGTGTTATTTATTTAACCAATACTGTTGCTAACTTAAACAGTAAGCAGGTTGCCCTTGATGCATCTGCAATCTGATGTGACCTTGGTTTGGCTAGCTGCCTGGCATGTTGACATCCTTGTTTGGAATGTATAGGCATACAGGACAACTTTTACATGTGATGTTGGTATCGTTACAAAACATTTCTGAAAAGACCACTTTGCGATACAAAAAGAATTACAAAATAATAGTAATTCTAATAAAAATAGGAATCAGATAAAAAGGTTTCGACAGAGAGTGAGAGATGATCTGATTATGGCTAAAATATCCCTCACTCTTCTTGACACACTGTATTGTACAACAACACGCAGGACATAGAGCATGAGAACGAAACGGTGAACTAGTTACATCTTTTTCAAGATTGTCAATTGCCTTGTTTTACAGTTTGTAGTTAAGGAGCCGTCCTTGAGTGAACTGGAGAGAAGAAGCCTATTACAAACACATGAACGATTCGCTTTCGGCTTCTCCACCGATACGTTTAATAGTCCCAAAGTCACAAACGTTTAACCATCGTACATCGTTTATAAATCCATAGACGAGCATGTGAGGCTGGCGTATATTTAACAATGTTTGACAATCAATTTAACAGACATTGGTATTCATACACTCCTTGGCTGTTTCAAACCATAGTTGTGTAAAATTGGGAGTTGGACAAACTCAACTGTTGGGTTATACACTATTTGCTTCCTTCAATTTTTTAAGTAATTTCAGCTTAATATTATTTATCTCGACTAGAGATGAGTTGATATAACTTATAAAATATAATTGAATATATCAACTTCATTTAAGTTGTAGCAACTCATCTCTTAAAAATAAATAAGTTGAAATAACTTGTAAATCTGAGTTGATTAAAAAAATAAATAAATAAGGCAAAAGTGTTGACTTTTAAGACAAAACTTAATTTTTTTAAGTGTTCCCAATTCGATTAAATTCTTGATTGGTTTTACCCAACTATGGGTTGAAATTAACCCAACTGTTAAGTTTGTCCATATTTAACCCAACTTTGGGTTAAAACAAACCAATATTTTTTTAGAGTGTACCCATGTCAGACCTTAATGGGATACAGAGAGATGGCCGAGTCAGGAAGAAACAAAACAGGGATCGACATATCGCTCTTTAACATGACATCACTATCTATACGACTATGCCTGTGACAATGACATGAGAGAAGATACATGTCCAGGTCCAAAACAATATCGTTTCTTTCTCAAAATAATTAAATGGCACCATTTAAATGTCAAAAACAGTGTTTATGCTCATGCTAACTACATTTATGTACTGTAAATCCGTAAAAACACTTCTACATTCTCATTACCATAACATTACAGTAATGAGAATGTGTGAGATTGGGTTGAAATGTGCTTAGCTGTTATGAAAATAATGTCAATTTTCTAGCTATGTAATTATATGTAATCGTTGTATTGTTATATTGAGGTGAAATGTGACCTGGACGTGTTTTTGTGACAAACCAGCAGAACCACAGCAGATTTGCTTCCCTACAACATGCGAATGCGTTCTCTCCTAAAAATAAAGGTGAACAATAGGAGGGCGACATGGATGCCCTATAAAGAGAGGACCATAACTCAGACACGCTACAAGCTAAACACAGTGATGAGATGCCTCGCATTGACAATTTTGCATATTTCTTCACATCAATAGCTTCTAATTCTAATCAGAAATCCATACATCAGTCAAGAGGGCTGAACGCTGTGGGCTCTCATAAATATAATACATTACATTTCGCTTCGCTCCAATAAATCATTAACGCGTCTGACATGCTTTTGGACGGTGTGTCAAAATATGTCTTGAGAGGGCAGTGTCATGTCTGGTCACACACAATTCAAAATTTCCCCGAAACACAGCGTTCCATCAAAGCTTTCAATCACACGACTGACCTTGCCCATTATGTATGTAAGTAGGGTTAAATGTGTGTCAAACGATTCGGAAAGCTCCTCAGTTGGGGTTATGTTAGCCTCTGTGTATTAGTTTTTCTCCTTTAGGGCCAGGAATGCTTTTGATTATCATCTGCATTGCGATATTGTTCTCCATCCCCCACTAGCAGTGCAATAGCTCCAAGATCAGCGCTGCCTCCGTGTGCATACGGAGCAAATAACAGTGACATTTCCACTGGCTCCTGAATGACACCGCTTTAACTAAATAATCATTTTGCGAAATATTCAGAGATGCCCTTAAGAGTGCCTGTGTGTATGCGTCAAGCTCGTGTGCCAAAGATTTTCAGATTTTCTGAAGCACTTATACTAAAACAAACAAGTTAGACAAAAAAGCCTGCAAAGCAAACAAAAGCAGCCCTCGGTCTTAAACAAATACCTGCAACCATAATGCACAACGCTTAAACAAACACAGCAGTTTTTATCTTTCTTGGCTTCCCATTTCTGTCTGTTTTGTCTAACGGGGTTTTTCTTTTTTTTTTTGCCTTGGTAGGTTTCGTCTTGAGGTGCTCTGGTTGTGTCGGTAGGCTTGAGGTTTCAGGTCTGTGGTGTTACAACTGAGTCCATAGCAGCAGAGTGAATCAATGGCCAAAAACAGCTTCAATTTCAAATCTTTCCTCTCTGTTTCCTCCGAAATACAATGAGGTGGAGGAGCAGAGGGTGTAAAAAAGAAATAGAAGGGCACAGTATAGAAACGAGGGGAACAGGAGTGACCCGTAGAGAGAGGAAATGGAGTGTGGAGTTGGCACCTGTACGCATGACAGGTTCAAATGGATTAGGAAACCCAGTCGATTATATCTCAACCTCATCAGAACACTTCATTCTGTCCAATACGCCATTTCCAGTGCAGTGCATTTACAAGATCAATACCTTGAAAAGGAGAGAAATATATACAAAACATTTGCGTCAAAATTAAAATAATCCATAATTCTGCTTGTTTTCCTGTAAATTATACATCTTTTAAATATTAACCTAAGAGCAGAGATCATATCTTTAATTAAAGATATATTTTGTGTAAAAAATGTTTAGGAAATTTAGATATATTAGCTTGGAAAAAGGAAATGTTAGAAATAATAAAAACAAATTAATCCCACTCTCTGCTTTCAATGCCTAAATCTCAGGATGCTGAGACGCAGTGGACCGTGAGGTTAAGGATGGATAGGTGATCATTTTCCTCTCCCCCATACAGACTACTGGGAAAAAGAAAGAGCAGGACAGACAGGCTGAGGTATTTCCAGGTGAGCATCCACCTGCATATCTATATGCATAAGTTACATGTTTCAGAGGTCAGAACAAATGGAAAAGTGCTTCAGGACACAGAGGGTGCTTATTTACAGCGAAGGTCTCTCAATTTTCTTCATTTCTTTTTTTCCTTCTTTTCATTACACCTCAAAATCAAAAGCATCTTCATTTAGTTAGTGCCATCTGGAGGATTGGTGTGCCGTAGTACCTCCTTTGAAATAGCAAAGGACAAAGAGCATTAGAAATCAATGGCTCTCAGAGGAGCAGGGAGGCGGAGCTTGAAATTAATGGAGGGAGACTGTGGAAAAGGCATGAATCGATATGAAGACACATAAAACCGTCCAATCACAACCTTCTCCTCGATAAAGCTGCAATGCTTTGTCCTTAAGAGCTCCTTTTCCCATTTCCATACCTCTGCATCTTCTCTCCTTCATCTCTTTTTGCTCCTTTTGTTTGTTCTCTCTATCTAAGTTAAAAAACCAGATGGTCTTCCTTGGTGATCAGAAACATCTGATAATAATGATGATGATGATGTACGCTCCACATGTGTACCCAGAGGGACAATGAATAAATGTGATAGAGAGAGAGATAAAGGGCCTTGAGGAGAGAGAGCGACCAGTTCAGTTCTGTTGTAGTATGAGGTTCTCCAGCTCGTCTGCCGATCGGAGCAGGAACGCAGCGGATTCGCGGTATCCTGCGATCAGCTGTCGCACCGCCGCTACCTCTGTGTGGCTGAGCTGTGCTGAAGTCCCGCCCCCTCCTCCGTTCCTCCCGAGACTACTGGAGCTTGACGAGGATGAGCTGGAGGCCAGAGACTTCATACTGAGATCAGTAGGGCCTGAGAGTAAAGTGAGAAAAAGAGAATTACATGCACTGTAAAGAACATTGTGTTAGACAATAAGACTTGAATTAGGTTTATTTTTGTACCCTGTTGGATAATAGCAAGGTTTACTGTATTATATTAGTATATGCATATCCTGCGAGTCAAACGGATAACCTCTAGTTGAGCTAAAGTTGTTTTTATAGGAAAACAAAACAAACAAACATATTTTTACATTTGCACTAGCACTAATATATTCAAAAAAAATAATAATAATAATTTTGCACAATTATTGGCGCCGAGTCCTCTCTCACCGTTGGTCTGGGCAGTAGCTGTTGTAAGCGATACAGGATGTTGAATGCTGCCGCACAGTCCACCGTAACCACGGTAACTGTAGTTCAACCCTCCATTAATGTATAGTTGGTCCTGGGAGTAGGCTGAGGCTGCAAGTGAGTATGCAGAGTGGGCCAGCGAAATCGGCTCACGGGAGACAGGCTTATCGATCGCTTCCTCCTGAGAGGACAGAGAGCATGTCGGTCACACACTTCTGTTTTAAACAAACACACACAAACCAACACGCGCATGTCACGCTTGCATGCACAAACACACACAAAAAAAGTTACATACGTGTGCCTGGTAGACGTCCATGCGCATTCTTTTGGCAGCTTTGCGTGATTCGCTCTCGCAGGCGGCTGCGAGAATGTTTTCAGCCATTGCTGAGGTCAGGTGGGGCGGCGTGGGTCGAGTCTGTTAGGAAACAGAGACCCGGTCAATCAATTGAATCAATATAACACAATCGAGCAAACGCGCACGTCATATCAAGATGAATTTGCTGGAAATTACATGTATGAACAGGTTTGGGTGATTCTGACGAAATTAGAATTTTGAGGTGTCATGAAACATTTTGATAATAAAAATAAGAGTATCAAAATAAGAAGCATACAGTTACAAACATCTCATCATATACTATTTTGCACATGATTTCAAATGACATCATACAAACCAATTTTGTTGTTTTTTCCACATTTAAGGGGAACATTTTCATTACCGCAACATGTCCAAGACTGGATTTGGGTTCTTTGACATGGAAATATTTAGAATAAAAAAATCTAAAAAATAAAAAGCTTCAGTGCATGATATACTATAAACATTTACAGTAAAGAAACATGTGGTATTTGGTGATCATTGGTAAATGTAGAGACAATAATAAGGAATATAAATGTGTCCAAGACCAATTTTCTCATCCTCTGCAGCAATTTTCAATCATTGTTTAAGCCCTCAAGGAACTAACATTTAAAAAAAAAACAATTGTTGAAAGGGACATAATTGACTGTGACACTCAAGATGGCTACCAGGTAAGCAGTTCTTATTTTTTCGTCCCAGATTAAAGTTTGTCATAGTACCTAGACAACATTTTAGTTCTCATTACCGAAACATGAGTTTGTAAATGCACATATTTAATGTAATATCATGTTGCGGTAATGATAATTTTTGATAATGAAAATAAAAAAATGTAAATAACTCTAGGGGTGGGCCGATCCACTTTTTCCGTTGCCGATCCGATTTCGATTCCTGAATTCCGAGTATCGTCCGATACCGAGCCCGATCCAATTCTAGTATTTTTCTTTATCCATTTAGAATTTAGTGTGTATGTGTGTGTACACACATAAATATATATACACACATATACACACAAAATCGGAAGAATATAATGTAAAATTTAAAAAACTCATTTAAAAATAGGTACAAGTTAAAAGAATGTAAGTGTTCTTAAATATTTATTAATAATGCCAGTTTTTGAGTGGACATAGGACTGAGCAAATAAATAGTTCAAGTAAATTTTTACTTAATTGCGCAAACTGTTACAACATGAAAGACTTAAGTGCGATGCACATCCTGGGAGAAGAATGATGCAATTGAATCATCCTCTCCTTTTTGCACTTCCGGGGTGCAGGATAATGTGCTTAAAGCATCTTCTGACAGATCTTATATATGCTAGGCACGTAGTGTATTGCATTCATCCTGCGGTTTACTGAGACTTTTTAAGCGTGTGTATGACGCGTTTAATTCGCCGCTACCCCAGTGTATTAACTCTGCGAGCACCAGTCCATTGAGTTTTTGTGACCTTAAATATCTTCATATATGCAGTTGTTTTTCAAATAAAGCTGTTGAATATATTAGGAAGTCTTTGAATATAAAATGTTTATGGTGCTTTTATAATAGTCTGACTTTTCTATAGCATGACAGTAACAACCACGAGTAACGCACAGTATCGGATTTGGATCGGCCCCGTTATTCCGATATCCGATCCAGCAAAAAAGGTCTGGATCGACCCGATATCCGATCCAAAGTATTGGATCGGCCCACCCCTAAATAATTCTATAGGAAATATTTTAAAAATCCTCTCAAATTAATGGCTGTAGTAAGTTGAGACCTTAATCTTTTATGTGCAAAAAAAAAATAATATATATATATATATATATATATATATATATATATATATATATATATATATATATATAGGCTTTAAGGGCTTTTAAAAAAAATCTGATGCTGGACACCTTCTTAGTCTGGATTTCGTGAGAATCACCCGTTTTTGTTGTGTTGATTCATCATTTCAATCATTTAAAAAATGGGAAACATTTATTTATTTAAATAAATATATGAATTGTGTTTTGCTGAATAATTTATAAGTGCTTTAACAAAAATATAGACTAAAATGCTAATTATTTTCTGTGGTAATTAACAACCATTTCACTGTAACATTTACTGATCCAAAAAAGATTTTAAAATTGCGTTTCTTATCATTTTAACTGAACTGTATAGTACTGGCCATCAGGGGGCAGTAGATGATTTCAAATCATGTAAAGGATAGCGAGGCTGCATGTGTACCTCCATGCCGTTTTTCTTCATACGGCGGCAGGATTTGAGGTAGGTGCGGATTCGCTTGCGAGCACGCTCCTGGAACTCCGGGAACTGCCGGCTGCACGATTCAATAATGGCTTGGATCTTTTCTTTAGGCTGTTTGGAGATCGGCACCATGCGGTCCAGATTCTCATCCACAAACAGACGTACAAACATCTAAATGGACAATAAAGGGGTCAGGTCATATGATGTACAATCACTTCATTATAGGACCACATGCAAACTAATATAACTGGAGAAACAAACTGAACCAAAATATTAGTTTTGCACATGAAAACTTTAAAAATACTTTTGTGTAAAACAATCTAATACATAATCTAATCTAATAATGATTAGATATAGGCATTGCAAAAGTAAAATCCACTCATAAACAAGCATTCAAATATCGCATTTCTCATTACAAATAAAACCCATATGGTTTAGAGAGATTACTGACATCTATGACCTGTTTATGCAGATAAAAAACACATCCTTCGCTCCAACTTCAATGTCTTAATCCGCTTGTGGTACTTGCATTACTCACATTAAAGGCCTTCAGCCTCTCTGGGTCAACTCCTTCCACATCATTTATCTTATCACTATCATCATGGTCATCATGGTCATCGTCGTCATCGTCGGCCGCCTGAGACCGACCGACAGTCAGATCTTCGGCGCATATCTCCATCTTTATTGAATCATAACTCCCTGAACTGTATTGTGGAGACTGCGAGCACAAACACAAAAGAACCAAGGTGAACCTTCAGCATATAGATGATAATCACGAAGCTTTTCAAAACAGGAAAATGGCTGGAAAAGTATATTGAAAACATGAAGATATCACCCAATAAGGCTATTCATGTGCCAACGGTGCTTTGCGCGTCTTCAAGGTCTAAGCGTGTTATTCAGATGCACTCGGTACAAATAGTCTCGGAAGGCGTTTGAGATCGAGCATGTTTGAAAGGCATCTTTTTCAAAGACAAAACATTAAAGAATACCTAGGAAATTAAGGCTGGCCATGGAAAACAAGGATGAAATGAAGTTTCTATACAGATAGAAGCCTTGCTCAGAGGATCATTCAAACCTCTCTACTTCGATCTGAAGAGGAGTGCCACGCTAACTGGATAAATGAGGTTTGATGGAGCACCTTTCATTAATGTTACTGTAGTACAACATGCATTGTATGCTTGACATATAACAATCTGGTGCATATAACGGCGAGGCCAAAGTCTACTAAAGGTACATATAGTTGTGTGTTTCATAAATGTACAGTTTATTAAGGAAAGAAACTGCACATTTGTATTTCTGTCAAACAAAACAAATTTCAGAGATTTATTATACATGTATTTATAAGGACCCTAAAGTTTTGAACAGAGGTGTAAAATAAATAAACACAATGTAACAAAAACTATTTTAGTTACTGTTTATATACCTTGTTGTTATAATCCCTGACATCTCGGTCAAGGCGCAGCTCTGATGATTTGGGGTATTTTCTGCGTAGCTCGTCTGTATGCTCGGACTTAAAGGTCGCCAGCATGGCTGCAGCAGTAGGCAGGGCCTGACTGAGTCTCTCGCCAAGGTTCACCGCTTGCTGGTCCTCTGAGGAAGAAGATGAAGAAGTCGTGCTGAAGTCAATTGGTGCCGCGGCACCGTTTCCGTTAACCTCGCTGTACAAGCCTGATCCAGGTCCTGTCCCTGTACTGTCACTTGCACCGGCCACGCCTACGGAAGGAGGAGTCAATGTGTGCAATCCATTGCCACTGCCACTTTCAGAAGATGAATCATCTGTAAATAAACACAGCACACAACAACTTATATATAAACACATAATACTACATCACTGGGCTGACAATGTACAAATGTATTATCATGGCTTTCAAACAAATCACTATATCATGTTCAATGTGTATTAACGCTGAATTTAGAATTTATAAGAGTGCCTTAAAACTGCTAGAATCTGTATATTTTTAGCATGCATGCTAAAACTAAACAAGCTGTCTGCAGAGGGCACTTTTGAGTAAGCACAGATCCTGTATGCATGCAAAGGAAAAACCCATGTATATGCCCCTGGTCAAAACAAAGTTTTTTTTTGTGTTTGTCGTCTACTGCCAAGATTTCTTTCTGTCACGCTCACAAGGTTATTAAGCTAATGTGCTACACTGCAAGCATTCACAGCATGCACGAATGAAAGCCTTAGTCTAGAGCTACATACATACACCAAAGTCCACCAGCTGGCAGTCAATGGGGTGAGTGATGCTTAAAGTCATCCAGATTTTACCTTTATTCAGAAAGGACAGTGAAGAGTGCATGGAGATGTACTTTTTGCATGGGTACTGACTAATAGCCTTTAAATTGCCAATAAAGTGAAATTTCTGAACCTAAACATAAGAGCATGATAAAAAAATGCAAATTTACAAGAAACATGTCAGATGCACTTAGAGGTAAGGCTGTCTCAATGATTAAATAATCATCTCATCGCGATTGTTTGACCTCATCGTGATGATTTCAGATCACCACAATGATTGCACATCTCTTTAAAAAACACAAGGGCGAGCTGCAGCGCTTGTGTAAACAACATTGTAAAGCCATAGCCATTCAATACAGTGGATTTTTTTTTTTTTAAAGAAAGGCTGCAAAACTTTGATAAGCAGTATAAACTGCCAGGTAAAACCAAAACAGCATTTCCAAAACAGCAATTCCAAATTTCAGGAAGTGAAAGATGCTATACTTAAGAATATGTAAGGAATTGATTTTTTTGCAGCCACTACAGATGTGGTCCAGCACTTATGTGTGAAAATTATTTCATTTACAAACAAATATTCAAACCAATATAACAGACAATTAACAGACCATTCGCTATCATTATTGCATTGCATATAACAGAAAGAATTAAATCAGACATCAGCCACCCTGCTCCCTACATAGTGGACCACTACAAATGGCCACTTCTTCTTCCACGGTCCATAAATGTGCTGCACATAGAAAACAACTCCCTGCAAACTACACAAGCAATATCTTAAAAGAATCCCAGATGGTGTCAAATGAGAAAAATAAAACACACAAAAAACTGTGTGTGTGTGCTGATGTAATGGCTACATGTAGCTAAAGGGGGAAAGAACTGTAAGGGCACAATTGGGGTCAGCGGCAACAGTAAAGTGCCAACAGAAAAAGAAGGGAAGTGAGAGAGAGAGAGAGAGAGAGAGAGAGAGAGAGAGTGAGAGTGAGAGTGAGAGTGAGAGTGAGAGTGAGAGAGAGAGAGAGAGAGAGAGAGAGAGAGAGAGAGAGAGAGAGAGAGAGAGATCTGTGTCCATTGTGACAGTGGTGAGATCGAGACAGAGACACACTTTGTCCTTTACTGTGGTAAATATAAAGAGCTTAGAGAAAAACACTTTGACAAAATCTCAAAGCTCATACCAGAGTTTCATAGCTCTTCAGATTCAGATCAAATGAAGATGTTACTGGGGGAAGACAGACACCCATCAGCTGCTGCTAAATTCATTTATCAGTTACACACCATCAGAAATAATCCACAGCCCTGATCTTGTACAGTACTTTTATTTTACCTCTCATCTGCCCCCATAAATGTACATTTGTATACTTCATATGTTTATATTTCAAAGTCTACTTTATATTGTAAATATCCTCTGATTCTATTTTATTTTGCAGTAGTACTTCATCCATCACCCAGCACCTTAGCTTAATTGCACCTTAATGTTTGTTAATATTGTGTTATTGTATGTTTCTCGTTTTATGTATAATGCTTTGGCAATATTGTAAGTGACACAATCATGCCAATAAAGTTCTTTAAATTGAAAATTGAAAATTGAGAGAGAGAGAGAGAGAGAGAGAGAGAGGATGGATTGGATGTGGTGGAGAAAACACAGGCCTGCTGGAGAAGGTGGGATGGGGATTGGATGGAAAATGCGAGGGAGGGGACGATACCGAAAGGAAGAGAGTAAGTGAGTGGACAAGGGCAGCAGGAAGCAGGTCAGAGCCAGGGCCAAAATGAACATCAGCCTGCAGTGGATGAAGGGGACAGAGGGGGATGGTGAAATTGTCTTTGGAGGACACTGCACAAGAGCAATGAGAGATATAAGGGAATTCATGCTACAGTAGGTGGTTCAGGAGAAAGAGAGAGAGGGAAAAAAAAGAAATCTTGAGTGAGTGTAGGGAATGAGCGTGCCAGAGACAGACGCATATTTATTGGAGTATAAAGAGTATTCATGCAGGGAGAGGAAGGCCGGAGTAATGCCTGCCAGCACTGCTAAAGAGCTCTACTGCGTTCACACTTTCTCTCTATACCTCCTTCACTCTTTCCTCTGTCTTTCAGGAAAGGTGTTTGAATGACAGATGTGAAAGCGTCTAATGTAATGTACATAAAACGTGTGAGCGTGAGTGTGCTCCTATACCTCTCCACAGACTGCAGTGGACATTTCTGTCCTTCTCTGTGATGCGTTGAATCCTTTATGTGTTTTTCTCGTCTCTGTAAACGTCCACAGCAGTCAAGTTTTATAGTGTTGGACTTAAGTCAGATGTGGGACTGATTGGACTGCTGTTTTATTTGGTTATATTTTGACATTGCAAGGTTCTTGTCACACCTGTCAGAAAATGTAGCAGGCATACAAATATAAATTTGTATTATTACACCACAACCTACACTGTAAATAAATCCTTTAAAGTTTAATCAACTTAAATTTAAAATAAATTTTTAACTTTCTTGATTAATAAGAAGTTGCTATAAATTACTAATTTAAGTTGAATTAACTTAAAAGTACTTAAAGTAATCCTCACTAGTTCAAGAAATTTGCAATTAATTGTAATTTCAAGTTGATTATCCTTCATTAAAATTTAAGTGTAACAAGGAATTTTTACATTTGTACATTTTTGTTTCAGTGTTCAACTGGTGTAGGGGTTGCCTTATCATTGCAGTAAAGAAAAAATGTTGTTAATGTAATATTTTAACAGTTTTGGACCCTTGTGTTTCAGCAAAGCAAGGTTTCTTGATGGAGAGCTTCCCATATGAACCTTTTGAACATGCTACAGTATTATTTCTCTGAAAAGAACGCTTCCTAAAGCTCTCCTTGCTTATTTGAAGAAAATAATGATGGACAATGAAATCTCTTTACCCATGTGACAAGCGTGAAATATGATTAGCCGTGGCGCTTGCCACTCAACTGGCCCTGGTCCAGTTCACTTCTTCTATTAATCATCCACAGTAAAAGCCATACAGACAATCTGTACATTGTATGCCGTACTAAATGTGAGGACATACTGAAGGTTTTGCTTTGATATGGAGTAAAATCTTTTTTTTTTTGCAAAACAGATTTAATAGATAAATGATGGCCTTTGTTGTGAAAATTCCTTTATACACAATTTTCAATTCAAATAAAAACATATTTGTTGGTTCAACTTAAAAAGTAAGTTACATGGTTGCCTTAAAATTGAGAAATTGTCGTCAACTAATATTTAAGTTGAATTAACTTAAAATTTTAAGGCAACCAGGTAACTTACTTTTTAAAGTTTTTACAGTGTGCTATTAAGAAAATAAGCAAAAACATTTTTTAAGTAAATTTAAAGAGCACCTGTTTTATTGCAAAAATTGTTTTCTTTTGTGTATTTGGTATAATACAATGTGTTTGCGTGGTTTATGGTAACATACCTTGACGAAGGCTATATGCCGAATGTTGGTGACAATAAAATTATTTTGCAAGTGAGTGTGCAGTCACTATTTTGTGTTATATATTTGGATTTATTCTTTTTGACTCGTACTCGGACGGAGTGCATTTGTTCCTAATTTCTGATTACAAAAAACACATTATTTTCCACATACCGTACATTTTTGTAGCTCTAGATATACTGCTTTCCTCAAACGCTCTGATTTTGTACGAAACTCACTGAAAAGCACTGTCTCCCTGATTGGCCAGCTAATCTGTATGTTGTAATTGGCCTGAATACCTCTAACATCAGCTCGAAATGTGACGCTCCTTACCATGTTTGAAAGATTCGCTCACAATGCAATGCTAACAGGAGTTAACCTACAGGCTTGGAGTCCAAAGCGGGAGGAATTATGATAATGCCGGTCTTGTCAAGGTCAACAGGTCCAGGAAGTAAACTTTTGCCTACAATCCGTGTGTTTTGTAGTCCAAGAAAAGAGATTTACGTTGGAGACGATAAATCGCGTCATTGTTTACTTTGGGGTTCGTACCGTTTGCTATCGTTAACATGTACTAATAAACACTTACACACCAATGTTAAATCGTAAATCGGACAATAGGTGCTCTTTTAGCTATAATGTACAACATGACACATCTTGCACACCTTAGGAGAAACCAGAGTCAACCAGGAAGACCAGTTCTCCTCTGGCACATAAACATTAATATAATTAATATAAGGTTAAGAGCACTTTTAAAATAATAATATAAACATTTCACAGAAAAGTGCTTTTTCCAGTTTTCCTATTGCATTTACTTATTCATGCTGTACAAAGAGCCATCTGCATCTCTGAGCAAAACACAGTGAGCTGAGCGATTGTCACCGATTGTTCACTCCTGCAATCGCACTAGCAGATGTGTGCGTGTGTGTATGTGTGTGTATGACGGAGACACACAGAGGGGTGCAAGCACAACAGTCGATATCACCGCTGTGCTTCCTGTCTCACAGTCTCAGTAATGACCAATCAGGCGTAATGATCCGGTCTACCCAGCAGGCCCTGTGAGGAGTCGCCATAACACAAACATTTCATCAAGTCCATAGTGAAGTCTATACGATGATTGGCAGAGAGGACGGATTGTGTACATTTTTAACCCCCCCCCCCACACACACACACATATATGTATACGTAATCTATATAGGGTTGCAACAATCAGGAGGAGGATAGAAGGTCTGCTCTCTCCTTGTGCAGTAATTGACTGTTTTTTTAATTCATGCGGATGACCTCCAATTAGTGGGTTCTTCCGATAAGCCCGAGACTGTCAGTCAACCCCCTCCGCTGCAGTCTTAACAGGCTCGCATTCACCGCACACACCTAGACAAGCATTTTTCATCATACTTCGAATGTGTGATACTATGTGTTTTCAAAATCAATAATTCGGTGTGTTATCTTAACAATTAGGGTGCTCTGTATATTTAGCCAGGTTTCGAGTTTGACTGCCGGACGCATTTCTGATGTAGGCGCTGCAATTTTGTATTCAAAACCAGCCATAAGGAAAGGAACAGAATGCAGACATTTTCAAAGAAACTAGACAAACTAGTCAGCTTCACTTGAATGACTAGTCGAACATCCTTCACACAGCGTCATATACAGCTGGTGCAAGAAAGGCAAATTCTCCCCTTCCCCCTTCTAATTCCCCCATCCTTACATTTCTCCTCACTTCTGCACAATAGAGACCCACCCTGTCTTCATCCACTACCCCTCCTCTCCCCCCTGCTCCTCTAAAATAAAGACAGCGTTCCGATACTGGAGGCAAAAAGGAGAGAGAGAGAGAGCTGACGGTGCGGTCCAGCTGCTCTGAATGTCACAGTGATTCATTGGGGCATTTAGCGCACTGGGGACAGAACAACACTGGAGTGCGTGTGTGTTTAAGAGGGCAAGGGTCTAAGAGGCACAAGGGTACACACACAAGCATGCAGCTCGTTGAGTTGTCAGGTTGTGAGGATGGTCCACGGACAGTCAATCAATGCTTTACCCATGATTCTCTTGGGGCGGGGGGTAGAGGGCAGGGCGGAAGAGCAAAGTGCTGCATCAGCCACAAGCTGCCAAACATATCATAAAATACATCCTTAACACAGATGTACACAAAACCACACAGACACATAAGCATGCACTCTCTCGCCAGTTTAAACAAATACACAGCTCCAGCGAGTTGTCTACTTAGACAGCATTTTGAGGCATTTGTAAGTAAACTATTGCTGCAGTGCCAGTACAAAAAGTAATAAGCAACAGTATGCTGTCTTTTAAGTCCTTTACAAACACAGATTTCAGAAAATAGATGAAAAACGTGTTGGGGGGATTGTTTGTTTTTGGTTTATTCATACAGCCAATGATTTTCCAGAATCTGTGTATAGCCTACATTCATACACATTATTCAAAGATCTCACAAAGATACACAATAAGAAGTGTATTGTATTTAATCGTGCACTTGTGGATTTTGTCTGAGCTGAACAATAACTTCTTGTTGCAATGACACACGCATCCTCACTACGGCACACCCCTTACGGCATCGTTTCTGCCTTTTGTTCACACAGGACGCTTTCGGTAAATGTTACGCCAATGTTACTTGGTCCTTTTTACGGGATCAATTCCAAAATCAATCACGGGATGTGTTTGCATTCATAAAGAAGGCACGTCGGCAATTGATTTTAAAGATCCCGTTTTTCCTAATCCCATTTTTCAAACTTTAGTTAGTGTGTAATGTTGCTGTTAGATCATAAATAATACCTGCAAAATAAAAATCTCAAAGTTCAATGCCAAGCAATATATTTTTAATAGAATTCCCCTATTGAGGCCTACAGAGAACGGCCGGTTTGGACTACAGTCCTCTACTTCCCGGTAGGCTTGTCGCGATAGTCGGTGAAACAGTGAGTACCGGTGCTTCAGCCTCTAGATTACGTGCCCACCGCGACATCGTCTTTCACCGTCGTTTTGATATTTTCTTGTTATTAAATAATTTAGTTTCGTTAGAGAGAGCAAACACTAAGAACTGAATGTGTCTGCTGCCTGAATTCAGCGGAGCTGAACGCGCGTCACATCACAGAGCAGCAGGTGTCAGATTTTATTTACTGTCAGACTGCGGCGAGCTGACTGACCAGACGATGGCAGAAGACGCGTGCTTACTCGTTTTTGTTATAAAATACATATATGACGTTTAATATAAGCGAGATTGTTTTGTTGTTGTGTTTTTCATCAAGAAAAATAATAAACCCATCATTCAAGCAGCGCTTTATGGAGAAGTAGCCGGTTGCTCTGCTTGGGACTGGCGGGTTCTGTGAGAATTACCTGCGCACATTGACTCAATCACTTAATTAAACCTGCTGTTGCACTTGCATTGCACGCAAATTCATACGCGATTTAACCCAGCGTACGCAAGCACTGCATTTAAACAGTTGCATAATTCAAAAGTGAAAGTAAAATGCGCACGTCTGCATGCACATTTATAAGCCCCTCCCACACGGTGATACTGGTATCACCGAGTTTGTCAGGCGCTGATTAACCGGTGGGAAAATTCTGTCACCGCGGCAAGCCTACTTCCCGGTTGAATGACGTCAAAATAAGAGTTTTTGACTAAACTCCGCCCACAGGAATATGTCAGTCGCCAGCTAAGCTCAAACGGCTCTGGCTAAGCTAAGCTGTGTATGTATTTAAAAAACATTTACATGTGTATATATTTCCTAAATGTATATGTATGTATATATGTGTGTGTGTTTAAATATACATATTTACACACAGCACAAACTCATATATTATGCAAAACAAATTACCTTTATTTTGTATGAGATTAATCTAGGTTAATCTATGCCCAGCACTATTTTTTGACACACGAAACATTACACAGAACACATTATATCGAAACCATTGTAGCTTCAAAAACAGGAAAAATGGGACCTTTAAAATACCTTGTTGTGGCATTGTGACAAAATCAATAAAAAATGTTTTTAACAATGTGGTGTCAAAAAAGCATTGATAAAAAAGAAACACTTTGCACCTTAATATTTATATTTTAGGTGCATTACATAAAAGTTCACAAACAAATTAAGGCTGCACAATAAATCGAGAAAACTAATTACGATTCCAATTACGGGTGAAACAATTACAAAATCACCAAAAGCTAAAATTACAGCTGTCCATTGTGCTCATTTCTGTGCGGTTCGGCAGAACGTTTTTGCACCAAATAAAGTGGTAAATCAGAGATTTTAAAATTGATAAATTGATGTGTTTTTGGCCATTTGTTTTGGATTTTTTTACCAACAACATAACTCCCATAATTATTCGTCATTTACATACAATTTTTAGTTTTGGAATTTACTATGCAGCTGGTTCACAGAAAGTTATAAAACTTTTCAAAACTCCAATGTAAAAAAATTGAATCGTCAATAATAATCGCAATTACAGTATCAAGGCAAATAATCTGCAATTATGATTTTTTTTTAATAATCGTGCAGCCCTAAAACAAATATATGCAACAAAAGTCATGGACAATTTTGCGTAAGCTGGCTATTTTAACAGCTCAATAAATCAGTTAGGCCAATAGCAACACAGTCAGTGAGCTCAAGTCACATTCATAACATAGAAATACTTGTCCACACTGTTTGCATTAACTTGTTAATTAAAAATGAACTATAAATCAAACTTGACTCTACCTAAACACTGACTCTCTTTAGGATTAACCATGAACATTTTAATCAATATGATTTAATCTACAGCTGTGATTTCATATTGTACAGGAGCCAGTATAAATCAATGTTCTCATTGTAGTCTGGTCGGAGAACATCGATTTAAATAAACGTTACAGATAAAGCAGGGCATTAATTAAGGGAATTGTTTTATTAATGCAGCAATGGGCCAATAAATGAAATTATATTTTGTTATGTATACAGCATAGCCCACAGCTGCTGTGTGTGTAGGGGACACCACTAAACTGAAATCTAGTTCATCATTCAATTAGCTTAATTCTACAACATAAAAACACAAAGCGTGAATCAGTGAGCTAAAAATACAACTTAACTGGTCCTCACATATGCGCACATATACACCGATGCCAAAATTAACACCAGTAGGCTACCAAAAAAAGTAAATGCTCCAACACAGTAATTCAGGAGCAAAAACACCTACCTTTTAAAGATACTTGTTATGTGTTAATATATGTATTTATGTAAAATGTACACACAGACACACACGACTGGAATTATATTATATTCAGCACAAATGAATAGCACACACACACACACTTATGCATGTATATATTCATGCCTAACTATCACAAAGAATATGCAAATACATACAGTATGCATAGCAGCACACTACTGTAAGTATGTACTATATACTATATGGCATAGAGTGTGCAATTAAAAGTGTATAGTGTCAGGACTTAAACTTTCTGTATTGTGAAGTGCACATAGTTAGGGCTGTTACTAAAGTGTTAAAAACTACTACAGTCATTTAAAAGTTTACAAGTTGTAATGTTGAATTTCATCTTAACTTTCAAGAAATGCAATTTTATACCCTTAAGAACAAAGGATGCACCGTAGGTGTGTAATTCTTGCATTGACTAGATATTCAAACCATTAATTTAAGCCAGCAGAAAACATGAATACATGTGTATAGAGAGTAATGAGAAATTTTTCGCCTCATAAACCGGTTAAATTAGCAGTATTTCCTGCTTAACTTTATAGCTATTCTTCATTAAAAGTACACGGGATGCATACAAACTGAACTTTACAGTTAACACTTCTATTAACCATTTCATTACAAACATAAAAAATGACAATCACTTATTAAATCCACAGCATTTCGATTTTTTTATAAAGGGACACACACATGTGAAAAGTCAGTGGATTTTTTTGTGTGCTGCTACTGTAATTGCGACATTATCTTGCAAAGTCCTGGTTGGCTTACGGCACAAGCAAATCAATGAGCTGTAAGTGACACTGTAGACAGTGAGTCAGTGCTAAGGTGTGTGTATGAGGTGGGTTAGTGTGGCCCGGTAGCTTCTGTCAGCTCGAGGGTTTATTCGGAGTCCTCAGAGGAGCTGACCTGAGCACAAGAACTAACAGATGCTAATTCTTTCACTTCTGCTTCCCTAGGCACCTGCAGAGAGTTTGTGTGTGTGTGTGTGTGTGTGTGTGTGTGTGTGTGCGGCCGGGTAATTATCACGTTGGGGGGACCAATTGTCCCCACAAAGATAGGAATACCAGTATTTTTGTGACCTTGTGGGGACATTTTGATGTCCCCATGAGGAAACAAGCTAATAAATCAAACAGAATGATGTTTCTTGAAAATCTAAGGTATCAGACAGTTTCCTGTGATGGTTAGGGTTAGGGAATGGGGCAGGTAAGGGGAATAGAATATACAGTTTGTACAGAATAAAATGCATTACGTCTATGGAATGTCCCCAAAAAACATGGAAACCAGAATGTGCGTGTGTGTGTGTGTGTGCGTGTGTGTGTCGGAATCCCTCTGCGGGATTACAATGGCTTATCCCGCTAAGAAGCGGCACGAGCTGCTCCCCATGCCGGCACAAAGCCTGGCATTGCCATAGCAACCCAGTTCCCCCATCCACTGTTGTAGCAGGGACAGCTGTCCCCTGCCCAAAAGCGAGAGATGGGTCAGGGAAGTAAGAGAGGAAAAGGGGTGAGAAAATGTAAAGAATGTAAAAGCTGTGAGACTGACAGATGGAGGTAAAGCACACGTCTGTGCGGGAATGACAGAAGTTGAAAGAGAAAGAGAGATGCTTTTCTTATTGTGTTTGTCCTTTACTGTCTTGGTGTCCCTGACACAGCAGATAATCTTCAATCGAGACACCCAGGAAGGGCAGCTTAATTAGCATAATACTGTACATACACACCAGAGAGAGACATCTGAAGACTAGCTCACCCAAAATTCTTTCATCATTTACTCGTGTTTAAATTGTTTTACACCTGTGTCTACCTTAAAGGGATAGTTCGGCCAAAAATGATATTAAACCCATGATTTACTCACCCCCAAGCTGTCCGAGTTGCATATGTCCATCGTTTTTCAGACAAACACATTTTCGGATATTTTAGAAAATGTTTTAGATCTTTCAGTTGATTAAATGTGAAGTTACGGGGTCCACGACCTTCAAGTCCAAAAAAAGTGCGTCCATCCTTCACAAAATAAATCCAAACAGCTCCAGGATGATAAATAAAGGTCTTCTGAGGGTAATCCGCACGGTGTTGTTGTAGAAATATCCATATTTAAAACTTTATTAACGAAAATAACTACCTTCCGGTAGCGCCGCCATCTTAGTCGCGTCCGCATTCAGGATGAGAGCTTACTCAGCCTACGGAGGCTACTCTGCTGCTGCTCTGTGCCCCCGCCCTCCGAATTTGACATACGTCACTAAGAAAAGTGCGTACACTACGCTAATACTCTCTCCTGAATACAGAGGAGTCTAAGATGGCGGCGCTACCGGAAGGTATTTTTTTTCGTTAATAAAGTTTTAAATAAGGATATTTCTACAACACCGCGCGGATTACCCTCATCCTAGAGCCGTTTGGATTTAATTTGTGAAGGATGGACGCACTTTTTTTGACTTTAAGGTCGTGGACTATGGGTGGACCCCGTAACATTACATTTAATCAACTGAAAGATCTAAAACATTTTCTAAAATATCCGAAAATGTGTTTGTCTGAAAAATGATGGACATATGCAACTCGGACAGCTTTGGGGTGAGTAAATCATGGGTTTAATATCATTTTTGGCCGAACTATCCCTTTAAACATATATGCAGAGTTAAACATATACTTAGCCTTGTCCAAGTGTGATCAGATCGACCAAAATGCATCTTAATACCATGTGTAAACAGGACTATAACAGTGAAGCACAACACCCCCATTTATTTAATTCTCTTCAGGGCCGGAGTGGGGCCACTTTTCAGCCCGGGAGTTTCGTACCCAAGACCGGCCCACTTTTTCCAAAGTGTTATTCTAAATTAGCACTTTTTTCAAATTGGATAAATAAAGCAACAGTTCAGCTCTTACTATAGTTTCTATTAATATCATGATTAAACAAATAAGGTAAAAGTTAAATAACATTTCACTTAAGATGAGAAGTTAACAAAAATATTCCTCTACACTCTAAAAAAGGCTGTGTTATTTTTTACCCATAATGGGTAAATATTGGACAGAACACATGCTGGGTTAAAAATAACCCAATGTTGGATTGTTGTTATGCAACCATGGATTATAATAACCCAACAGTTGGGTTAAAACAACCCAGCATTGGGTCAATTTTAACCCAGCAGCGTGTTCTGTCCAATATTTACACATTATGGGTCAAAAATAATCCAGCCCTTTTTGGAGTCTATTCCACAAGAAAAGGTTGATAAATTATTAGCATTGCTAATGCTATGAGGGCTATGATTAATCAAGATGCAAATAGAAACATAAAACCCAGTCCGAATTAAAAAAGAAAACAATTTGACAAAAATATTGAATCCAATATTGGGTAAATATATAGCATAACAAGTGATTTATAAGCTTTTTTCGGCTGGTCATTTTTGACTGGGGACACAAAAGGCGTTATATGAACTGAACACAACCTGATTGTTACATAACTTTAATTCATATTGTTTACTCATTGCCTCCTCGTTTTTAGCGGAGAACTGGCTTATCTGCTGCTCAGAAGCTGCTTGCATAATATTTGCAAAGTCTATGAATCGTCATGTATTCACAAAAGGGTAATATTTTAACTTAAAAAAAAATGTTGGCTTGTAAATAGTTTGACATCGGTATTAGCCGAATAATTACGTTGCTAATGCTAATCATTACTAGGCTTATTTCTCTTTAAGTTACCTGTTGTTGTCCTCTTGAAAATAAATCTGTAAGTTTGGCACATTCGGCAGCATCATCCTCTAATGGATTTTTTCTTCAACCTGTTTTTTACGCCCTCCTCCTCTCAGACGCGTATTGTTACGGTAGGGCCGGCCCAGCCTACCGGAGAAAAGTTTTCTTGGACGCGCTATGGACCGAACCAACTCTATGGGAGGGGAGGGGGAAACTCCCTCACATGGTACAACCCATGCAGAGGCTGCGCGCTGCAGTGTCAATGCGAAACGTGTGACGTGTTTTTTAAGAGAAGATAGACTCACTAACGTGACAAATGTAAAAAAAAAAAAAACTCGACCGGCCCAAAAGTGAAGCGGCCCACCGGGAATTCTCCCGGTTCTCCCGATTACCCACTCCGGGCCTGATTCTCTTCATCCCCAATTGGACATAAGGCTCCAAGTCCCCATTTACGTTCCTTATATTAAAAAAAACGTAAACAGGACATATTTGTGTTTTAAAGTCTCTGTAAAGTCATTCTTGAAAATGGTTTCTAAACAGTATTGCTAAAACATGCCAAACAAAACTGTAAACTGTAGAACTGAATTGTAAGACCATTTCTGTGTTCAGGATCTTTGGGCAGGGTAAAAATGGTGGCTCATTGACACACTTGGCACTTCCCGCAAATGGGCGTGGTTTCAGCAATGACAGCAGAAACGCCCCCACCCCTTGAGAGCTGAGAATAGAGACAGAGCGCCGCGCGTCATAACCTGAAAACCACGCCCACCGGGGGGGAAAACAATCCAACCGTCTCTATTGACTTTGTATTGCGAGAGGCTGCCTCCTTGTCATTTCTGGCTTATAACAAAAAACAGAATAATGCCTAAAAACTGCTGTGTGACAATATGTACAGCTAACAAGCCAAAGAACCCAGAAATAAGTTTTTATAAGCTGTCGAGCCGTAAAACCCTGTCTTTAAGGAGAATAAAGTGGATCGCCGACTACGTTTCCCCCTATTGGACGCAGTTCTACTAATAGTATTACTATGAAAAGTTGCCTGTTTCCATTTTTGTGTCTTTAAACGCTCGTTTTTGGGGTCGACAGCTTATAAAAACTTATTTACAGATTAAAATTAAAAACAGAATAATACATAAAAGCTGCTGTGTGGCAAGGTGTACAGCTAAAAAGCCAAAAAACCCAGAAATAAGTTTTTTTTAAGCTGTCGACCTCATAAAACGAGCGTTTAAAGAAACAAAAGTGGAAACAGGCAACTTTTCATAGTACTTCTATTAGTAGAACTGCGTCCACTAGGGGAAAACGTAGTCGGCGATCCACTTTATTCTTCTTAAAAGCTGGGTTTTACGGCTCGACAGCTTATAAAAACTTATTTCTGGGTTCTTTGGCTTGTTAGCTGTACATATTGTCACACAGCAGTTTTTAGGCATTATTCTGTTTTTTGTTATAAGCCAGAAATGACAAGGAGGCAGCCTCTCGCAATACAAAGTCAATGGAGACGGTTGGTTTGTTTTCCCCCCCGGTGGGCGTGGTTTTCAAATTTGCATATCGGCGCTCTGTCTCTATGCTGCCTATTTTTCAAATGTTTTACTTTACAGCAAACTTACTTCATTTACTTGATGTTTTTCCAGCATTCAAATTTGGATGGGTGGTTAATAATTTTTTTTATTAACATAAAATATCTCACTTAACAGGGACTTTGAGGAAAAAAGTACAGTAACAATGGTATTGGAACGACATGAAGTGAGTAAAGTGTCAGAATTTAAATATTTTCATCGAAGAGCATGCATGTTTAGAAGAAGAATTATAGTTTGAAGTTTAACACTGTCCCACACACACGCGCGCACACACAAACATCCAGGCTCCCTGTGTAAATCCTAATGGCACAGCTGAGAGACAATAATCAGGTATATTTAATAGGCCCGGATAAAAGTTCCCAGTTTGGGCTGCAAACTAAGCAGAGATAATTAGAGAGGGGCTTAAAACCCCCTTTCACATTTAGTAAAGAAAAGTCATTTATTAATCTCAATCTCATTTCCCCTCCTCCTCCTCCTCCCCCAGGACAGACGGTGGTTCTTTGAAAACAGGCTTTTCAATGAGACATTGCTGTTGAAGCCTCCAGCACTTCTGTTTGTCTGCGATACCCTAGTACAGCAGATCCAGGTGCTCACACCCAACAACTACACAGCGGCCTGGACAATACAATTATACCAATAGTTATAGTGTATGAGATACAATAGTACATCCTTTTCCTGTTATTTTAGCAGAATTAGCAGATTCTTAGGATTTACAATAATCTTAAATTTTTAAAAATTTGAGAGCCTGAGATGCCAAATCAGGGCAGCAGATTATAGGATGTGAGTGGACATGCTTGTAAAAGCACCACACAGCCTTTCCCCACCACCCTTTCACCCAATTCCCTAGAAAAAAGCGAAAGAAAAATAGAGGCAATGGGGGAAGGGAGAAAGAGACAGAAAGAAAGAAGAATAAAATAAGAAAGAAATACAGTCAGATGCCTGAGGCAGGGACTTTCCCTCTTTACATCTTTTGGTATTTCATATTGGTGCCGTGAGAGGCAGGGGACGCATGAGATATGGAGAAGAAACCCAAAGATCTAGATGTAGAATAGACAGCGATGTGTCAGTGCACTGCATGTTTTGCGAGTGCTGTTCGAGTTTTGTGTGAGTGCCGTCTCTCCGCTCTGAATAGTTATGATTGTGCCCAAGGCAGAAACAAATGGAGCGTTTAGAGGAGTAAGGATGACAGCAGAAGGAGATGGTGGACAGAGGAGTGGAGAAATGGTGGTGAGGGGGAAAGAGGAAGAAGACAGTCAATCCACATGATAAAGGGATGACCAAATTACATTGGGGCAGAACCATCCCTCCCTTGTTCAGCACAGCATGACTCTGTAGCTAATAGCAAGCACACACAGACACAAGCAAGCATTCAACAACAGACAGTGCCTTATGCCAGAATCAACCCACTGTTTGTCTGTTATTTTGTCAGCTGTCCAAACTTACATGTGGACCTCGGTCTGTACTTTGCTACACACGATACGACTTTACAACAGATGAGATGTGCAATATCACACACACACACACACATGAACGCACACACACAAACAGTCACAAGCCACTCACCTCCGTAGCAAGTAAAGGATGTTGCATCCCACAGAGAGAAGTTCAGTGTAAGACTAAGGTGGTGATAATCTCTCTCTCTCTCTCTCTCTCTCTCTCTCTCTCTCTCTCTCTCTCTCTCTCTCTCTCTCTCTCTCTCTCTCTCTCTCTCTCTCTCTCTCTCTCTCTCTCTCTCTCTCTCTCTCTCTCTCATTTGCAGGTTTGTAGTGCTACTCCTACCACGCAATGATTTCCAATAGTCATCATAAGGGCCAATCGGCTATAACATGCTTTCAGTGGGGTCTCAAACCTATCAACATACTAATACTCTTAGCTTACAAACACACACACATGCACTAAGACACACATTACTAACTCAAGTTAAGCACACACTGCAGGAACTGAGCTCACACAATAGGAGTCAGAGATCGGTGTGCCATCCGCACCCACGATTTGCCTCTGAATGCAGCCATGTGGCCTGGCACTGAGCCAGAATGAAAGGAAAAACGGGATACAGGGAGAGAGGCAACAATGACATGAGGGTATAAGGTCCATGTAAGAAGTGATGGTTTTGCAATCTGGTGAGGGTATTAAGCAATGCACCACTCCTGCATGATGAGACAAGGGATGATTTAGGGGGAAGGGTATAAGGAACATTGGCTGTGTTTAAGAGACTATCTCCTTTTGCGGTGCATGGTCTTCGGGGAACGGAAGGAATACTGGGTGTGCAGGAGAGAGAAAAACAGGAAGATTGAATTATTACATCTCGCAAGGGACAAGTGTGGACAAAGACCAGCAGTAACGGGCGGTGCTGACACCAGGAGAGAGAGGAACGCAGAGAGCGAAAGCAATGACTCAGAGAACGAGAGGGCTGGAAACATCTTTCCTGTCAGCAGGTTAATTTGCAGCTGTTAGAAGCGCCCAGACTGTGAAAACCTCCGTGTCGCACCACTCGACGCGACGTATCCTCAGAATGTGTCATTTTAAAATGATTTTTTTTTTACAAACAAATCGTCGCTACAATATGGTAAAAACGCCAATATAAAGGCAGATAATTACATTTAAAAATGCGTCATTTAAAGCAGAATTTTTTTAATGAACATATTACAATAAAATAAAAACATCAATCTAAACGCAATTGATTACATAAAAATAATAAAAGGAAGCTAAACAAACAAACCTATAATTTACGTGACAAACAGCAATACTTCCTGCCCGTAAACCTGCCTGACTCTCAGGTAGTAAATGACTGAAACAAGATTGGGTTTATATGATATTTTTTAAACTAAAAAGCAAACCTTTTAAAGCATTTTCGGTCATTAACGTTTGCACGACAACGGTGTTTTGGGTTCCAGAACGTGCAAACTTTTGAAAACAGATTTTTAAAGTGAAAGTTTTAAACAACTGTACTGCTATAACCTCTATAAACTACAAAAAAGTAAATTTGCGAAAATGGTGACATCATGAGTTTGTTATGTGTTCAGATCATAGACTGTAAAAAATATAGACGTAGTGTCCGTGTTCCAGCCGTCGGCATCTTGGCAGCGGGTCACCGCATGTAACTAGTGGATAACGAACATAGCCATAGAGGCGGGACGTGGCTGTAGCTGAGGTGTCTGGTTGCTAAAACCACACCCACCGAGCACGACGTTAGTGACAGCAGTGGCAGTGCACCCATCACTCAAGTGGCCACGCCCTTAATTATGCAGAGCTTAAATGCTTAATATAATTTAAACGCGTGAGTTGCAAAACATTTCACCCCCCCACAGTTTTCATGAAGGGGGAAATTAGTTATATAGACCAAAAACACTAGAGCTATTCTCTAGCGGCCAGTTGATAAATTGCAGGTTTAATAAGAGAGACCGGATGGTTGCCTCTTGGTTTAGACATAATGTGAAATCGCCAACTACTGAAACGGCATGCACTGCACTGAACTTTTTGTCATTTTCACAGAGCAGCATGAACTTGTTTAGAAAATGTTGTTGTCTGCATGCAAAAACTTTTCAAAAACTTAAAGGGGACATATCATGAAAATCTGACTTTTTCCATGTTTAAGTGCTATAATTGGGTCCCCAGTGCTTCTATCAACCCAGAAAATGTGAAAAGGATTAACCCAGTAAATTAGTTTTGGTAAACCATTTTCTGCAAGCATGTGAAAACATAGGTCATTGAAATTTGGCTCCCCTTGTGATGTCAGAAGGGGATAATGCTGCACCTTAATCTGCACTATCCAACAACATCACTGCCATTTAGTGCAGAGATCAGCTCCTTTGCATTTTAAAGGACACTGCTCACACCTAAAAAGTGGCATTTTAAACATGCTATAATAAATTATCTGTGGGGTATTTAAAGCTAAAATTTCAAATGTACTCTGAGGACACCAAAGATTTATTTGACATCTTAACAAAGTCTTGTAAAATTTGAAACTTTTTAACTTTTAGTAAATTGTTGTCACATAAACATACCCTAAATAAGTGAGAAGGCTCAAATAAATTCAATTAATGTAAAACAGACAAATAAATGAACAACATTAAACAAGTCAAGTATTTAGAAACCAAGTATTGATTGCCGACACAGGGCTGCACAATATATAGTTTCAGCATCGACATTGCAATGTCCGCCTTTGCAATAGTTACATCTCAGAACATTTATTTCAAAAGGAAAACTGTTTTGGATGCCTTTGCTAGTGTTTCAAATGACAGAGAAAAATCACAAAATTATCTATAAAAATATGTGAGCTATTCAAGAAATGCAAGGCAGAATAAAAACCTCTCAAACAGAGCTTTTCATGTCATCTAGTGAAGGCATTCGGCATACCGCAATTAACATAACATAAAAGCAAAACATCGCAATATCCCCCCACACAAATATTGTGCAGGCCTAAAAAACCATGAGTTTGGTTTCCCACATAAACTGCTCAATTCAGATCTTTATTCAGGTATGCCTGTGGGGTGGGGTCTCTAAAATGTATCTGTTTGAAATGCAAATCAGAAGTTTAATGAAATCCATCCCCTCCCGGGACAAATGGTCAAGCAAACAATAAAACTGTGTCTCTTTCTAAACAGTGTGCAGTTGTAAATGGTCAGCTTTGACTAAACTGTACGGTATTGTACTTTCCACCCCATACTGCTGTTTTGTAGCCACAGGCAACGAGTCCACATTTAGTGTGGGCAGTCACATGCCTCAAAATATATTAACCCCTCTCCTTGCCCCACCACAGAGCTACAGAGACATATCCGAGTAGAGTAAGGATCGCTTTCTGCTGTAAGCTGTGATAATCATGAAATCATTCATTTCTTTATCCTAAAACGAACAATAGAGAATCAACCTCAGATGCTTGTATCCAACATTCACACACACATTAGTGATGAAGGCTGATTGAAAGTGTACAGGGGTCAGGTTTCCTGTGGTTTGTTCATCTTAAGAGTGTGACTCAGCATTGTATTCATATTCTCTCTCTCTCTCCGTCATATTCTCCGCTCTACCTCTTATCATACACTGAAGGACCAGGAGGGCCCATTAGGATCTTAAGATGGCTGAAGCACATTCATATTGTCTTCTCCATCATCGTACATCAAACCCGCAAATGCCTTCCTGCTTACATGTAACACGGCCGTCATCATACAGCTGAACAAACAAACAAAATCTTTATGCACCATCAGATGTACATCATAAAGTCTGGTGCACATTTGTATTGGCTCATTGTCCTACAAACTGACCACTTAGATGGAATGGGGCATGTGAGTGACTTGTAAAACAGCCAAGCATAGTTTGTTTTTTACTTTAGAGGCAGATAAATGGAAAATCAATGAACCAGAGACAGTAAAGCATTAAATAAATAAAACACATTGTAATGTTGGCGTATGTGAAAGGTCACAACAGTGTTTCCCACAGGAAACACGATCGGATCTCGCCATATTTCGGCATCAGATGGACCGTGAACAGTCAGTTTCTGACTGAGACTGTGGTAGCAGTAAAAAGCGGTGATCTTAGTGAGCGCTTTAGCTCATGTGGGCAGCAGTCTGACATTTTCTGTGCTGTAATAATGGTCTTGATCTGTCAGTACCTGGACAGTTTTCTTGCTTTATGTTATATACTCTGCGAGGGGCAATCACTCATCTGTCTATAGGCTTGACTGAAAGAGCGAGGGAGTCTTGTACAAGCCAAACTTAATCAAACAGGTACCAGTCTTGGACCTTGACACAGAATAAAGGTGAGAGACTGGTTAGACTTTAATCAGCCACTCGCCAAATGACATTCAATGTGGATACGCTCAACATTTTGGTGCAAGTAAAAATCACAGTTGCTTATTAAAAATAATAGTGACAGCATGCATTTGAGTTGGAATTAACTTCATGTGCAAAACCTGAAAATTCATGTTATTCCACCATAAATCCAAAGAAATCCAGAAATCGGTTCAAAAATCAATCTTCACTGTTTTCAAGTTTAAATTAGATTTTGAATTAGAGATTTAAACAATTTCGTTCCAAATGGGAAGCAATGGCAATCTTAGCGTGTGAGGTTTGTAATTAAACTGTGATACTCCTCATGCTGTTTTAGCAGGATACGAACTAACTCACTAAATCTCAAAGCAATGGACAGATGGAGGAGTTAAACCTATAGCTGCCTCTGGGATCAGCACTCCCGATGCACACAAGGAAATGAAAATGAACTTCATGTTACACTGAACTACAACGTCAGTCAAGACGACTGGCTTGAGAGGTTTGTACTTATCGCCATCTCTGCAACAGATGCCGGGAAGTCTACAGTATATAGCTGTTGTTAGAGATATGACTGTACTGGAAAGACAGATCCAGCTGTGAACAAGTAGCTCCTGCTGCGAATCTGTCCCATTCCATCAATGGGTTAAAGAATCGAACCGTGATATCTCATTTTACCGCTTAATCCCTGGATTACACGGAGTGTGTTAATCTGGGAACATGAAGATAATGTGCTATAATCCTTACACCATCCATCAATCCTGCCAACGAGACACGTCCAACCGCCTGAACGCTGGATCAAGCATTCATTTTTCTGGATATTTAATAAAAAAATAGTACTGTATAATAATGCTATACATTTTTATACTGAAGTTGTGTTTTGTTTAGGGGTGTAATTTAGACACATCATCACAATACAATATGATAATGATTCTCTCAGCCAGCGATACGATGCTTAACAATACCTCACAATATTGTGTGATACAATTTCGATTCGATTCAGTGGTAGGGCTGTGATGCTGGCAGTATTTTGCCCGAATTTTTTGCACGAATTCACCGCAGTGGTTATAGAATGAGTGTGTGTGCACGCTCGTATTGATGCATATAATGCATACATATATTTTAAAATATACGAATGTTAACAAGGATGAGATATACATTTCTTAACAAACGTGCATGTTCACAGGCGCATGTTTCTTTTTTCGCCTGTGGGTGCTCGTCACGACAGCTGCTCTGGAGCGCCCACGCGCTTTGAAAAGGAGGAAAGTGGCGCTGTCACATTTTCCACATGGTTTTACTGTGCATTCACACCAGATGCGGTAGAGGCAGCAAAAACGCGCTATTCGCGTGTAGTGGACGCTTGAACATTTTGAGTTTACTCGCTATATTCGCACGTGAAATTCTAGTCATTCAAGAAATTCACGCAAAAAATTGCGTCATGCAAGGGACTTTTGCGACTCGCTTCCTGTAACAAGTCACTGCTATAGCAAGCTCCTGATCGGTTAACGCAGCGTGAATATCCGCCAAAGTTCCGATTTTTCCCGGACCAATGCTCCATTTGCGCGTTCTGCGCCATTCGCGTGCCAGGATGCCTATTCTCATCTTTGCATTGACTTAACATGTAAATCACTCGCACTTGCCACCTCTTCCGTGTCTGGTGTGAATGCACAGTTACGGCGCATTTCCATTGCATAGTACCCCACGGTTTGGTTTGGGTCAGTTTACTTTTGTGAGCTTTTCTACTGGGTGCTCAGTCAGGGTTCCAAGCGACCGGAGCTGATACCAAAACATGACGTGAAAACACTGTAGATCACTGATTGGTCTGAGAGAATCATCACTACAAACGTCATCGCTATAATGTAAAAGATTAGCTTTACCTTCGTGCTAGCTTGCGCTGTCTTGAGCAAACATTTTGTCATCTGTGCTCTGCTATTAGTTCCCAAACTCCCTTTTAGCAATGAAAAACATCCACAGGTTGACAATCAGGAACACCACAACAGTTTTTTCCAGACTTGCAGTTTGTAGCAGAACATTCGCGATGCGCACATTCGCATATTATTCTTAAATGCAACTTAAATGAGGCTCAGTGGAGCACCGAAGCCACCGGTGTTTGTACAGAAACTATCATGTGAAATAGAGGTATAGTGATAGACGTGATGTGCAAACATCTATTTGTGGTGGTCAATTTTAATTTTGTGGCGGACTGAGAATAAATAAATGTATGGGAATATGCAACAACGCTCCCAGTTGTATGATGTCACAGCGCAAATATAACAACACTCCTATAATCCCTCCCACTCTGAAGTGTAACTAAACTCTATGGAAAAGCTAACCAAGCCAAAGTGAGGTGAGCTGACCCGACCTGACCCAAACCAAACCGTGGGGTACTATGCGATGGAAAAGCGCCATTAGACGCAAACTGTGAAGCAACTGAGCATATGTGCTTGGCCATTTCGGTGGGTGCTCTAGCCCAGCCCAGGAGCACTCACAGGATTGGCACCTATGTGCGTGCTGCAGCACTTCCATCCGTAAAACAACAATTGGTTTAAGTGAGAAATCGTTTTGGGGTTATAAGGTTTCCAGCTGCGCTGAAAACACGTTCTTAAGGTGTACTTGTAGTAGTATATTAGTTTGTCGATATTTAGACAAGTCCGACAGCAGACAGGTTGCACTGTTTTGTTGCCGCATCGCAATCTGACACAGAGAGCATTGTTAGTAAATGAAAAAGTGTGCTTTGTCGGAAAAGCGTAGACGGAGGTTACGTGAACGTGGATAGTTTCAAAATAAAGGTGCCTCACATTGATATTTACCTATGGCTTTGATGAACCATATCGTTAAACATATGACTGAACATTGATCCATATCGCTGTATTGTTACACCCCTAGTTTTGTTAAAAAAGATTTATATCTTATCTTCACAATCCATATCTACATACGTGAGCTTCAAACGACAAGAATACTACCAACATGACCAATAAATGTTATGTTAGTTATGTCACGCAACTTGAAGTGTCGAATGGATGTTAAATTCATTCATGGATTCAATGGATTCAAACTCAGTGGATTCAAACTCATGTGTCCATGCACCCCACAAACAAGCAAATAACACAAACATGCCAAAAACACATCTATTTCAATCGCCATAATCCTATACTGTCCTTTAAAACAACAAAGGCGTCTCCGGTCCTACTGGCTCTCCACTCGACTGTAAATTAAATTTGCTCCTCATTTTTGTTCCTCATAAAAGATTAAGCAGAAAGGTGATCTTAATCTAGGTCACTGACATTCTGCGGCTAATCCACATTTTGAGCAGTATCATCATAAGGATTTTCATCATGTTTGATATTCAACCTCTTTCCCTCATTACCTTTACAGGATCTCTTCCTCTCACATGCATGCATTGACATGCAGCTAATTGCGTAATTTTGAGGGATGTGCTTTCCCCATTCACAATTTCAGACAGTAGCTGACTGTTTGATATCACTCCTATGGCCATTACAGAGCATGTTTCAGTTTGTAGACACAATGCTTGACTGTATGCATCCACTGGCACGGCGTGAGATAGATGAGCTGGCATTTTCAATTCATTTCGATTCGTACAGAAGCCAAGGGGCGAACCCACGCTGGGGATCATGTGGGGAGCAACTAATGAACCAAAATGACATAACAATTCCTATGTATATACAGTATGATGAATTTATTGATCATGTATTAGAAGCAATCACACCTGTATAGCACACTAATGACAACCACACTGTTTTACACACATCAGCACATCCCCAAATCAGCAGACCTTTTTCTCAGCATTTTTGGACGCTATTGAGTGAATATCTTCAGCACCAGTGGACATGTAGGGTAAGTGTCCAAAATGCGTGTGTGTCACTAAAAGGGGGGGGGGGGGGGGGGGTAGTGTGGAAATCTCATCAGATAAAAAAACGGACATTAAGCAGATGCACACACTCACACACATACAGTATGCAAATCACCCGATCTATCAGAGCTAAATACGTTCTCTCCTTTCTAGTTACACTCAACATCTAAATCATCTCTCATCATCTCTCTCCTCTATTCCCCTCTTGCCATCCTCTTAAATCACACCACATGGCCTACAACCCCTCTTTACCACCTTTCCTAGTGGATTTCCTGGCCTGGCTGTCCCTTCCTCATCCTCTCCTCAGGTAAAGCAGGCATGTTGAGTGTTATAGTACTCTACCTCCACCTCTTACTGTCTGTAGCCTTGAGATGGCGAGAGCTGAACAACCTCCCACATGCCAACAGACGGCACACCGAGAGCCACAAAGCAACTCACTCATCCCCTCTCCATCCCATCATTTCTCTGCACCTCTGCTCCCCCCACAGCTCTCACAGGGCGCATTTCCATTTTCCATGAAGTCACCAAAGCAGGAGAGTTAAAGCTCTGTAGATCTCTGACCATACTGATGGTCATTTTATGTTATTTCACTGTTTTAATGTTTTTTGTGTATTCATATTAAAAAAAATATTCACATACCCCTTTTAATCAGGTGACTGTTGCTGTATGAAAATGCATTCTTTTCATTTGGAGTCCCATAAAAATACAAAAAACTGGTGCTAAATAGCACTAAAAGCTCGTTATCATAGGGGAATCATTTTTAGTGCTATATAGCACTTATAAAGCACCTATGAAGAACCATCCGGGAGTGATTTAGCACCACTATAGCACCACATGGTTTTACATAGCACAATATAGTTCTACACAGGTGTTACACGCGTGCTATATGACACTTAAAATGGTTCCCCTATTGGCGCTTTTCCATTGCATAGTACCGCACAGTTTGGTTTGGGTCAGGACAGCTCACCTCACTTTGGCTTGGTTAGCTTTTCCATCAAGTTTAGTATCACTTCGGAGTGGGAGGGAATATAGGCGTGTCGTTATTTTTGCGCTGCCTATTGCTGTGACATAATTCAAGTAAGAGCGTCATTGTATATTCCAATACATTTATTTATTTCTCAGTCCGCCATAAAATTAAAATTGACCACCACATCGCGTTTATCACTACCGACAGTTTCTGTACAAACACCCTTGGCGTCAGTCGACACGCTCCGCTAAGCCTCATTTAAGCTGCATTTAAGCACATATCCGGGCGTGCGCGTTGCGAATGTGCCTGTGGATGTTTTTTATTGCTAAAGGGAGTTTGGGAACTTATAGCAAAGCACAGATGACAACGTGTTTACTCAAGGTAAAGCTAATCTTTTACATAGCAATGACGCTGGTAGTGAAGATTCTCTCAGACCAATCAGTGATCTACAGTGTTTTCGCCTCACGTTTTGGTATCAGCTCGGGTCGCTTGGAACCCCGACCGAGGTGGTACTAAAAAAAAGTATTGGATACTACGTACTGCACCCAATGGAAAAGCTCCCAAAAGTAAGCTGACCCAACCCAAACTAAACCAAACCGTTGGGTACTATGCAATGGAAAAGCGCCATACGATTACGAGCCAGTGAACCACTTTTAGTGCTATTGGCACTGTTTGTTTTACGGGTGTACCTGTATATGGGTTTGTGTAAAAAAATCTCTTTAAAGTCCCTATGCAATTAAAATTTTAATTTATTTGCTTTTAGTATAAAAATATTAGCTTTAAGGATATCTATAAACAAATGTCACTCAAAACATTTACAAAATTCGCATTGAGAAGACAAAAGAACTTGCAGTCTCTCATTTTCGCCCCCAAAAAATCTATGAAGATCAGAATATTCTGACCAATCAAATGCTCTCTAGCCGGGGGCTCATGGGATAGTAAAGTGTCCATGAAATGCATCCTACTGGAAGTATTAGGCAATCTGAGTATGTTTCGCCTACTGTTTCTTGAATACCATGTATTCGGACATACTACTCGCATCACCCACTGCTTTTCGGACGCATTGAATATGTCTAACATTAAATTTGCTGCTTAACTGGAAATTACTTCAACGCACTGGTAAAAGCTGCATTTCAAGACACTTCAGATTGTCTTTAAATGTCACATCAGAAGTCTGTCCCCACACATACCCGCCAACCTAACCTGTCAAAATTCACACAGCTGTGTGTGTGTGTGTATTTGCCGGTAGGTGTTGAGATGCAGTCAGAGCAACCCACATAATTCTGAGGTCACATGAGAGTGCAGACGCAGCCCATGGCTCCACGTGTCTTTGCAAGCCTGTATGAGTGGGAGTGGCACGTTCCACCTTTTCTCTTGCCCTGTCTCACCCACTCCCCCCGTTCTCTTCATGGCCTACAGCACGGAGGACCCGAGTGCAACTTCAAAAAGCTTCCTGTGGAGACTTAATTACCGCAATCATGTACTTTACCAATAATTTCAAGTTCTCATTTTTACAACAAATTGGTTACATTTAAAAATTTAAATGCACGGATATGTGAAACACGTATTGAAGAACAAGCTGCTTACTGTTGAAGACGAGTCCAGAACAATGAGGCAGGCTGTCCAGAGTCCCTCAATCGAGTCTGTACCGGATGCTGATGGGGTAGTGCCGCATCCCAGGGCTGGTTATGGGGGGAGGAGATGGAGAGCAGAGGAGGAGGAGGAGGCGCAGTGAGAAAGAGGCAGCCGCTTTTTATTTGGACCCATATGACACAAAGCCTCCTCTTCCTTGCTGCTCTCCCTTTTTCTTAATGGCTAACAGCCTCTTTCATTTTAATGGATTGAATTGAAGGAGGATGGGTAGGGTGTGTGTCTGTGTATATGTGTATGTGTGTGAGTAGAAACACTTTCTTAGACACATGAAGGTGAAAAAGATTACGCCCCAAATATCCACTGCACAAAAGCCGCCGTTGTGAATTCCATTTGTGATAACAATCATAACTCCCTTACAGCAGGCAACCGAAAGAAAAAACGAACTAGTTTTTACACTTTCTAAAGAAAACGTGCGAAAAAACTCGCTATCATGCAAAAGCGCTGGTTTCCAAGGTATTCCTATGCCGTTGCTAGGTGCCTGGTTGATTGCTTATTGGCGCAAGTCAAACAAGCCCAGCCCTAAATCTTTATTTTGGTCCCTAGATACATTCTGGGTTCCTTCTTCATCGAAAGTCTATGGGATTTTATTTTCAACAAGAAATATATCAATAAAGAAAGAAAAGAAAAGAAGACAGACAGACAAAAAAGAGAACAAGAACGCAAGCAAGAAAGAAATATGTAAGGGCTGTTACTCATAGTGTGATTGAAAGTCAGACCAAAAGTGACGTGGTAACAATGCAGACCGATTATTTTGGGTCTGTACAGTACGGCCTATTAGCAACAGCACCCTTATGGTACTTTTACTGCAGCCCACCGCAATCTAGCAGTCATTATGAAGTCTTTGTGACCTGTGACAGCCAGTCAAGACTCTGGATTCTATTCAAGTCTCAATTTTATTTGCATTTATGAAGTACCACACTTTTTTGAAAAACAGAATGAGCAGGTATGGGTGAACCATTAAAAGTTTGGTTGTGATGACAGTGTAAACCGCTGTAATGCGACAGACAGCTTTGTGTTTGCGACCTTCGTTTTCTGTTCTCAAGTCGGAGGCGGCACCAGACGGCATCGCCTCCCCCAAAACCAAGGACTTGTTTTCATAAGACACGCATGCACACACAGCCAACCGCAGTATCTTTTGTCTTCTGGTCAGGTTGGAGCCTGTGCACCATTGTGGTAAACTGTTTCTCATTTTCTTTGTTTGCCGTATAAACAGTCCTTCACACCTCCATATGCTGCGCCTCCCTCCTGACTGCTGCCTGTCGGCTGAGAATGCCCCAGTCTGACTCTCTGCTGCGAGTGGGCAGAATAATGCAGGCGGTTGCGTCTCCAGACGCATTTCTAAAAGATATTGCATATGCATCTTTAATTTGAGTCCAGACACGGCTGATTTAGAAGTATCAAGGAATTATCACGCTGAGGATTTATACAGTGGGCCAAATGCAAGTGAAACAGGTGCCTTATTGGAATCGATTTAGATTTGAATTTAGTGTAAAAGGCAATGAAAGAGGAACAGAAGGAAATCATCCAATCCCGTTCAAATGAGCATTGGTGATTCTCACAAAATACTTAGGTGTCCAGCATCATATTTTTTTTAAAAAGCCCTTGAAGCCATTTTTTTTTTTTGCACATATAAGATTAAGGTCTGAACTTACTATAACTAGGGATGCACTGATAGGATTTTTTTGGGCTGATACCGATACCAATTTAAACAGACAACTTCTGGCCGATACTGATGCCGATATTAAACATTTGTATACAATACTATACAGTTGGTCTATTTGCTAGTTTATTTCTGCATCAAATTATTTTTACCTGAACACGGATTGGATCTAATTAACATTTAACTGACCAACATAATAAGAGAGGCATAAATTAAGCTAAAACAAATATAATAAGACAACATGACAACCTTCAAAGGTGGTTTTTGCTATTCAGCATTTATTTTATTAACGACATTAACAAATTTTTTACATATAATGGATTTCTTTATGCAGTTAATTAATAAACAATCGGTATCGGCCTTTCTCCTGCTATTGCCGATATGCCGATGGTTTCAAATTCATTAAAAATCGGCCGATAAATATCGGTGGCCGATACATCGGTGCATCACTAACTATAACCATTATTTTTTATATCCTATAGAATTATTTACATTTTTTAGATTATCATTATCAAAAATTATCATTACCGCAACATGATATTACATTAAATATAAGCATTTATAAACTCGTGTTTCGGTAATGAGAACTAAAAAGTTTTCAACTTTTATCTGGAGAGAAAAAATTCTGTCAATTATGTCCCTACCTACAAATGTTTTTTTTTTAGTTCCTTGAGGGCTAAAACAATGATTTAAAATTGTTGCGGAGGATGAGAAAATTTTCTTGGACACATTTATATTCCTTATTATTGTCTCTACATTTACAAATGATCACCAAATACCACATGTTTCTTTACTGTAAATGTTTATAGTATAACATGCACTGAAGCTTTTTATTTTTAAGATTTTTTAATTATAAATATTTCCATGTCAAAGAACCCAATTCTAGTCACAGACACGTTGCGGTAATGAAAATCTTCCCCTTAAATGTGGAAAATACAATAAAATTGGTTTGTATGATGTCATTTGAAATCATGTGCAGAATATAACATGAAGAGATGTTTGTAACTGTATGCTTCTTATTTTGATACTCTTACTTTGCATTTACTTTTTTATCAAAATGTTTCATGAAACCTCACAAGTCTAATTTTAGCGAGAATCACCCGCATGAACCTCCATATATGCACTGAAACAAATGCTGTTGCAAATGCAAATGCGCACACACACAAACTTGTCATTTCAGTTGACGTGGAAAGCTGCATGTGTTTGATGGAGAGACAAAGGAAATGAGGCAGACCGCCCAGACTCCTAATTTTAAGAGGATGTCGGGCTTTGTGTGAGTGGTACTGGCACCCTCATTGGGGTGGGCGTGCTGACGGGGCAGTGCGGCATCATGGGGTTGGTGATGGGGGAGGAATCAAAATCAAGAGGAGAGGAGGATGGGTGCTGTCTAGTGGACGACTAAACAGAAGCCGCAGGCCTTTAGTTGGATTTACAACAAGACCGGGATTTTCAGCATGCAGTAAGTTCAATATTAATTTAAATATGGCCTGTTCAGATTTGTCAAATGCGAGTTAAAGGAATAGTTCACCCCCCAAAAAATTCTCGCTCTCATGTAGTTACAAACCTATATACATTTCTTTGTTCTGATGAACACGAAGGAAGATATTTTGAGGAATGTTTGTAACCAAACGGAAGCAGGAGCCCCATTCACTTCCATAGTAGAAAAAAAAGGATACTATATACAGGTAATGTATACAGGTTTGTTAAATTTTCACAGAATGTTGAAAATCTTTACATTATGTTGGATGGGTTTACTGTATGCAAAAAATAGTAAATCACAAAAAAATTACTTTAGATGCGTTTTCACAGGCAGGTTCACATATGCACTGCTTAAGTGCAATTACTTTGCAGTGCAAAAAAAAAATTGTTCGAAATAGCAAATTAACTATAAAATAATTAGCTCATAATGCCATTCAATGCCACACGACAGGGTTGGCCTACGCACCAGTTGACTTGACCCCCCCGCCAGTGCTTGTGGCAGTTACGACTTTCCCTACAGGAGCACACTAAATTAGCTCTGTGTTATAGGAATAATAGAAAATAAATGTAAATAAAGGGTTAGGATGAGCAGACTACATAGAGGTTCATTTGTACACAAGAATGATATCTGTGGGTGCTGACAGGGAGGACTGAGACCAAGTCATAACCATAAACCTCAGTTCATGGCTACATATATAAACACCAGCTGGCCTCCTCCTCAAGGCTGCACAGAAGATAAACTGAAGGATTCAGGACAGAGGGGAATGAGGGAGGGAATACTGAAGGTAAAAAATAAAAATTGAGTTACATTTTCAGGGACAGGAAAGTCTACAGGGCAATAAAAACAGACCCACTGTTACAGAGACCTTGTGCTTTTTCTGTGCGGCTCTGCATCTATACGTGCCCTGCACGGGAGCACAGGAGAGATTTGGGTTGAGTTACATGCTTCAGTTTTTAATGTAGTTTTACATAAATATTAGAATATTTGCTTTGTTTCCTGTATAAATTGTTAAAGTTGAGCTCGCCCTTTACAAATAATTTAAAATATTGCTCAACAATTCAGTGTGTTCAACCTTTGCTACACAAAAATATTTACATTTATACCACAAGGATGTTGAATGCTTTATTCTGATTGGTATTGGCGATAAACGCACACCTAGCCAGTCAAATTTATGAAAAAAAACCACCATAGCAATGTCTTAGCAATGTCTCTGGTAACGTAAACCTTTTAATTATTTGAAAGTAATGTACACTCCGCTTCGCAACGTGCCACATTACTACCCTGGGTGTGTATAATTTTCGAATAATTCACAACCCATTGTGAATAATTCCTTACTTATTTTGACTAATCGTACTAACTGCACATCACGCAGCAACCGTCAAAGTATTTCAAAGGCATGTTTTTCTGTGGCAAGTTTCAGGACTTCACAGAAACGAGAGAGTTTAGAAAGTGCAACCCCATTCTATTCAGCCCCAGGTAAATTTAGTAGCAGTTTTATAATTAGCGCTAATATCATTAGGCAATTGGGTTTCTGAGGCTAAGCCCCCGCTGTCGGCTTAAGAGGACAATCCCTGTGCGACTATTACTAGGAGACATCGAAAGGCTTGCTATTGTAATTGCCATTTGGCCATATCTTATTAGATCAATAATGATTTTCATGCTGTAGCTTTAATGCAGTCAATTATGCTAGTACAATAGCTTTAATACAGGTAAGTACATTTTTCTCAATAGTAGCTTTGATCATACAGAATCAGTGGGGACGTTCAAGGTAGCTTCTACGTTTGGGGCAGAACACATCACAAATCATTACAGACTGAAACGCAGATGGGGGAAACGTAGACTGTGATGGTTTATTGGATCCGTCTACAAATTGGACCAAAACTGTCTAACTGCAATCCACTGTGACTTCAGTCACTGCAAACGTGTTGTGGGAAAGCGTTATCTGATCTAATTTCCCTTTAGCACAAAACAACTTCCAATCATCTCAGTGGGTAAGGGGCAGAATTACCCACAAACCCACTTGCACTAATGCACCGAGGCCGTAGGAGAGAGAGGTCTAAGATATCAGTACGTGCAGCATTCCTTGAGGGAAAAAACAGGAAGTCCTTTGAAAAAGAGGAAGAGATTCTGATGACTGCTATCGACAGACTGCTAGCGGGCATGGTGTAAGTTTACCTACAGACTACAGAGTTTAATCCTGTATGACTAATAGGTTTTCTGTTACAACAGATACATGACTAGGCACTACATCAGATGCTGATTTGAAAGAGGATTTCACCCAGCATTAGGGAAAAATCGGTCTCTTCCTGTAGCTGAATAGTTCAAATACAGAAACTGATTTTTATGTATCCATGACTAGTCAACACAGACACAATGAGATGTGGACAAGACATCTTGTTTTTCATTACTGGGATTTTTTCGATTTTAACCAGATTAGGGATAAAAGTAGGGGTGCACGGGATAAAAACTAACGCAGGGTTAGTTGTAACATGGACTGTTTACATTGTTGCACAAAGTTGAGCATTTTGATTTTCCGGTGTTTTTTTCACGCTGCCAAAAGACGTTCATCATATGTTTTTTTCGGTTTTTAAATTGGGTGTGTAAGATACCAAATCCAATGCTATGTCATATTAATCAGTGACTTGTTGACCAAAACATAGCATCGTTTTGAAATTTGTCTGCAGCTCTTAGCAACTTTTTTGGTGGGCTTGAAAATATTTTGACCCAGCGGGGTTAATTGTAACGCTGTGTTACAACTAACCCCTCATCACTTTTGATATGAAAACCGCTAACGTTAGCGTAATTCTTGCTGTTGTTTTAAATAGGCTACACACGAATGATTGCTGGCTGCCAACAAAATAAATGTGCCCGTCTTATCAAAAAATTGTGTGTTCATATCTTTAATATTGATTGAATAAGGTCACGTCAAAGATTGAAATCATAATGAAATGAATGGCTAAAATCAGACTTTGATACTCATTATCTCAGAATTTGATTTTGAAACTGTAGTATGGTTATTACAGACTGGGTCACATATAAAAAAAAATTTTTTTGTTATAATTGTGCTGCTTTTTCTCAAATATTTAGACATTTGTATCCATTAATAATTGAACTATTGTTAGAAAAGGGCTGGATGAATGAATACAGTGTGGATACCTGTATAGACAGATATATAAACAATTTCCATTTCAAGTATACAGACAAAATAGTATTGAAATATTTGCCTGCAAACTTAATTTTTAGCAAGTGTTACAACTAACTCCCTGCCTGTTACAATTAACCCCACCTATGGGGGAAGTTGTAACATTTGTACTTCTGTCACGTCTGGTGTAATTGTCCAACAATGGTAAGTACTAGAAACAAACTTCAAATGTTCATTTGTAGCAGAGATGTGTGTGTTGCTTGTATAAAAATATAATGATCAAACTCAAATATTTTTTGAATGATTGAGCAGAAACCAAAATGCGTTAGGTTGTGCCCCGCTATCCCCTACTGTATAAAAGCTTCAGTGTAGTCCTCATTAACATTTATAAGAAGGTTTTCCAGTAACAGTAAAGTAGAAACAGAGAGATAAAATGTACAGATTCCTAAATCTTGTCCTTTGGCCTGGTTAGGATGTTTATACTGTAGTTCCTTGATGTTGCGAAGCTTAGGACCAACCATCTGTCTGTGGGACACTATAACCAACAGCCAGTTAAATCCCTGTTATCCTCTTCCTTTAACCATCTATGTCAAATCTGTGCTTTTCATAAATCTTTCAAATATATTGCTATTTCCTAAGCAGCATTACACCATTATTGACACAGAAAATGTGTCAAGGGTTTGTAACTTGTGCTGCTTCGTAAGCTGATCAGACTCTTAATGCGGCCCGCCATTTTTTCAAAAGGCCTTGCTGCTGCTGGTGCACTACAACTTAAAAAACAAAAAGTCATCATTCTTTTAATGTACTTTTATAAACAAAAAGAGAGATTCATGTCATTGCCGTTAACCTGGTGCCAATTTATCAAGATTGTATGTACTGTAATGTGTTAAGGCGAGCTGAGTATACTGTACAGTGACAACATTTTTGGCTGTACTATCCCTTTAAGTGAAGGGTCACATTACTCAGTCTATCCTAAAGTAACACCCTTGTTTGTCACCGCTTGTCTGCAGATTGGCAATCGAACCAAGGTCACCGGGTGCTGCGAACACACCTGCTTCAAATTTAGAAGAGCAAACAGGCACGGCGGTGCGCCCCTTTTATAATGGTTTATCTTATCTCCCTTCTCCAATACGGTGTTTTATTCGCCCTCCAGTAAAAGCCAGAGGATCTGATAGCACCAGGTCCAAATTTCAGGGGCATTTTGGAGATTTATGGAGCAACCTTTACACGACTTCCCTGAAATGTACCCCACCCACTCCCCATAAAACAATCAGGAGGAGGTGTGAGGCCTCTCTCAAACGATGCTTACACAAACACTTTTACACAGCCTTCACGTCGAGGGTCGAATTCTGAGAAACGCTGAGCCCATTGAAATAGGTAATGGGACGTGCATTTCGTGCGCGGTGAAGAGCGCCACCTCATCAGCCCTGATTGCAGCCTACGGCACGCAAACAAACTCATTAGAAGTAAACCAACCTTAGAGCTTGATCAGATGTCGACGATCTGAGTGCGCAGGGATGGCCAACATGCTCCCGTAGACGTGCAAAATCACAGCAGGCTCCCAAAACATATTGTTAGCCATTGATAATGTGCACAAACCTGTAAGTGTAATAATTAATTCAACCCTTGTTATTTGAGGGTGGCGTTTAGGGATGGCAGTTAATATTTAAGCGACTTCTGGCTTTGGCTCATTGGAAACCGTCATCTCATACAGCCAGTGAAGTCTTTAGTAGAGCATACAGAATACACACTGGATTTTGCTAAAATAGCATAAGAAATATGGCAATACACCATTAAGCAACATGAGGTGGAGACATGAACATTTCCACTCATACTCCAGACAGTGAATAAGCGGCATTTTAAGGACATTAACATTCCCTCTTTCTTTTCTACAGTATCTTCAGATGCATCTTTTTATCAGTTTCTGCCCCCACATGCAGTCATTATAAGAGCGCAGGCTGTCTGGTCATGTGCATAAATGAGGAGGGAGGATAACAGTGGTCCGTACTGTGACTTTTCTCTCTTTTGTATGAATCATCTAAAGAGGCCTTCAGATTTTATCGTCCGGCTCCTTCCCGATTCCTCCCCTCCGTCGCTATCTCGCTCCGGGTCCTCCAGATTAACTCAGCAAACATACTCATAATCAAATAGAACACACACTGGGAAATGTCATATGTTAATGGCCTTGCATTTTTAATAACATTTCCATTAGGTGATCACGTGATTAGCGCCCTTGGTCTCTCTCCCGCACAGACTCTTTATTGCCGGTAGGCTCTTATTGGGGGGGGGGGGGCGGTTCAAACCTCAGAAATAGATGGAGACAGCTGGCGAGTTCAGGTCTATGTAGTCATGGTATGTCTTAAGAGTGATGGGCTTGTTCAATGGAAATAGCTGTACTCTTCAGTATGTGTTGGGATATGTGTCTATAACTGCCTGGGTAGACGGTTGAATCAAATAAGAATCGGCAACCTGCTGAAACCACAGAGAATGACCTGACTGCATTAATGAACGTCTGCTTCTTCTGTCTGTCATTCAAACACAACCGCATGAGGCCATAAGGTTAACGCCGTTTCGGAGAGCATCATCATGGGGTCAACTGTGTGCATGCTACCACATGATGATGTTAAAGTAATATTGATAGTAAATGCCATCAAAGTATTATTTTGTTTTTGTTTGTTTGTTGATCACGAAGTACAAAGTAGATGAGGAAAACTAGGATTCCATGTATTCAACGTGACGCCCTTGTTGTGTACAATGCGTGGAATGGTGCGCTGTGATTTGTTGAGCGGATTTATTGCATTCTGCAGAAAAGGAGGACTGGCGTTTATTGCGTTTTAGGGAAAAGTTGAAAGAATAACATGGTGGATATTGCATTTTGCGTAAAATTAAGAATTTACTTTTTAATACTGACCTGATACAATACTGATTTTGGCGGTAACTATTTTTTTTAAATGGCGTTTGTTGCGTTTTGGAACCAAACTCTTCATATAGTTGACTCCATTATGATCCCAACCAAGACATAAGGGTCTTATTTAGCAAAACAATCATAATTTTCTTAGCAAAAAATATGTACTTTTAAACCACAACTTCTCGTCTTGCACTAGCCGTGTGACGCACCAATGTGACCTTATGTATTACTTATGCGAAACTAAAGAAAGAGGGCCGTTCCAACGTTTTTTATATGTAATGATACTAATAAATGTCTTTGGGTCAGTTTATAGTTCAAAATAGTCTACAAGTGTGCGTTTCACATATGTAACGCATGACTTTTTGATGTGATTAAGTAATACGTAAGGTCGTGCTGGCGCATCACACGGCTAGTACAAGACAAGAAGTTACGGTACATTCACACGGGACGAAAGCGTTAACGCTTGACGGAAGGCTTGCCTGAAGCATGGCCAACAGCCAATCACAGTGGCCGCAACATATTCTCCGGTCTTCCATAAATGTAATTGGCTGGCTCTGCTTAGGTTATTTGCATAAGGTGATCTGATTGGCTGACGCGCGTTGCCGCTTGAAAAGCAACAGCAGTGACGTGGCGCTGACGGAACCACAATTCAGTTCAGCAATGCATGACGTCACCCATTAAAAGTAAATAGGAAGCGTTAACGCTTATGCCCCCGTGTGAAGGTACCGTTAGTTGTAGTTTAAAAGTACTTTTTTTTGTTGCGAAAATGACAATGGTTTCGCTAGATAAGACTCTTATGCCTTGGTTGGGATTGTTTAGAGCCTGCATTGAAACCGCAATTTTATGCTGCATTGAAAACTCAAAAAACTTATTAATTTAAGGGGCAAAGTGTGGAGAATATCAAAGCACAGTTTATTAATTCAGAACAGATATCCATATGGAGATGTTTTTTACTTATGTTATTTTTAATGAGATGAGTAGTCTATGCTGTCATAAAGGGATGACTTTCACTTTACTGTCTGGAACCTTTGTGGAAACTTTTAAGTGATTCATCTCATTTAAGTTTGAAGAATTTGATATCCCTATAGATAAAATGAACCAGACGAATGCCTCCAGAACCAAGGCCACAGGAAAAGTTGGTGATCGCTGCTCTATAAAAGATAAACAGAAAGGAATTCATCGGTAACACTATTTAGTACACACAGACACGAACAAAATAGAGAGAGAGAGAGACTCTTCATTTGCCGTCTTATCTCAGCAAATACGGACAGCTTCCATGTCGTGTTTCAGTCCATCACTGACAGCTCTGACAGAGCGTCAGACTTCCCATTCGAGCATCTGTAATGTGTGTTTTTCTGTTGGAAAATATGAATCGGCAAACACTTTTGATGACGCAGCCTGCTGGTGCTGATGCTGTTGGGCATCTCTGAGCTAGCTGTCTTCAAACGCTGAGAGGCTAAAGGGCAGATCATAGAGGCATGCTGTCTAAAGGACGAAAGAGACAGCGCAGAGAAAACAGAAGACATGAGGAGAGAAGGGGAGGTGACAGGAGAGATGATGAAGGCCGCTTAGTATAGCAGAGGAGAGGTAAAGAATAAAGAGATGCAGCATTTAACTCTGATAGATCTATTGCGGTGTATGTGTATTGTACTGTATGAGAATTCATCTTTTTGAGTGTGCGTCTGATGTTTTACATCTTTTCTGGATACGCCCTGTAGTTCAGTGAATGCATCCTCACATCCTCTCTCGCCATTATTAACTGAAATATGGTTCATAGTGGCTATAATATGTGTCATACACTGTACTGCTTTTCAACAGAAAAAAACTTTAAACCCTAATTATTAAGAACATCAAATTAATTCAAATAACTTAAATAATAAACTGCAATATAACCTATAATATATTGCAAAATACTTTGCACTTTAACATCAATTCACCTACTAAATTGTGCCTTGTCCTGTCTGTCTTGCATCTTAACCATTTCTGTGTCTGACATCTAAGTGCGTCTGACATGTTTTATTGTACATGAGCAGGCTCTTATGTTTATGTTCAGTAATTTCACTTTAATGGCAATGACAAGGTTATTAGTCAGTAACTGAAATGCTGTTTTTTCACAAATGTCACTTTAGTCATTTCATTGGTATTTAACAATTTTCTTTCGCTGCAAAACCCTCTAAGTGCATGCAAGTTTTTTTGTCCAAAACCTCCACTTTTAAAGAAAACCTTTTTCTTTTGACAAGACAGTAAAACAGTTGCAAAATCACTAAAGATGCAAATGATGAAATTAAAAATGTAAAAATGAAGATACTGAACCGCACATAAGGAGGCGCTGTGATCAATGTCACTGCCACATTTGGGTTGTATTTAGGTCCAAGTACTCACAAAGGACACGCTTTGAATGTGATAGACAGTCGTTTCACATTCATCTTCCGTGCACTTAAAGGACTGTGCAGAAAAATTGATATGGTGTTTAGTGGATTCTGCCAACAAACCACTATTTCTAGCCTGCAGATCTGTATAATAAATGCCAAGAGCATTTGGTCAATTTTTGCATCTGAGCTTCTCAATTTTAACACTATTCTGTTTTGCAAGCTAAAATACTAGAAAATCTATTTAACAATTACATATTTATCTTCATTGTAAAAGTTGTGATGGCGAGAATGTGCAGTTGTGTTCAAAATGTCGTAATGTCATCACTATCCATGTCTAATTGCCCTCAAGACAATCACACCTTTTGAGAATTAAATAAGCTTGTGAAGCTGCTACTATAACCCAAGTATTTACTTTTAAACTTGACCTCCATCCCTGGCCTCCGGTGGGAACCCATCAAAGTCAAACGGTACTGTCATTTTCACATGGCCTAGTTTTCTTCTACTACTACAACACACACACACACACACGCTCTTGGCTTGGGTTGCATTTGTCCTTTAGGATACTTTGGCATTACACAGAGAGTTTTGCTTCAACCCTAGTGACAAAGGTCATTCAAATCCATCTCAGGTCTAATTGCAGGTTTAACATACACATGTCCTGAACTTCAGCTGAGAATAAAATGGTGCATCAAAACGTATAGGTGAACTACAATCTGATTATGATGACTGTACACATGAATGTTGGCACTATTCTTTTCATTTTGGATTGTGACGTTAGCGTTACATTTATGAAATACTGCTGCAGGGTTCGAATGCATTAGTACAGAGCTGATATAATGCAGTAGCTCAGGTTTATTATGCACCGCAGCAGGGATCTGATGAACCTCTTCAGGCCAATGACAGGGTGCAGTAATGTACAAGGGTGAGTCAGTGAATCATTTTGACAGCAACTGTTGAGTTCCTGTGAGCTGGTTGAGCAATTAACAACTTTTACAATTTAAAATTAAATTTAGGACACTTTACATTCCTGACTGCATATAAACTAAACAACCTATTAGCTCATTCTTAACATCACGGCAATCACACACCTACAGATAATGTCTATAATTTAAAGATTGAAGGACCAATCTTCAAAAATTTCCACTATCTATGCAAACTACTGAAGTCGCCTTTGAAGTGGATCATCATCTGGATGAAAAATGGAGCACTTCACCACCTCGCTACATTTGGTATCACTACAACACACCAGCAATGCTTTGAAAATGTGTGATAGTCTGGACTGTTGTTACACTCATTGAGGCCCACAGCATACAGACTGAACAACACAATCTGTTTTCAGTTCACAGGTTAAGACATTCAAGCTGGGTTGAGATTAACAGCATGTGTAATTGGGCATTTAGACACTGATTAACTTTTACAAGGGGACAAAAAGTTAAAAGGAAAGTAAATAGATGATTAGACTGAATATGTGGACAATCTGTGCGTTGTCTGCATTGGCTGGCTGCACAGATGAATTATTTTCTAAATGATTAGTGTTATAAGGAAATATGTTGTCCTTGTAAGATCAAATTTTTCACTGGTAACTATTTGACGCAATGCACTCTGGGATTGCCTTTTCTGTAAAAGATAAATGTAATTTATACAAGATTTAGAAAGTGCAACAACAATGCCTTAAGCCCGGAATAAACTGCAGGATTTTTGCACTCCTATAAGATCATTACCTTATTGCACTGCGCGGCATGAATCGTTTAAACGTGGATACAACAAGCATGTAGACTGTACGATGATGACATTGTTACTCGACGATGCGTCACACGTTAGGGCAACATCACCAGTATGCGCTAGTGGTAAACAAATACCACTGTGCGTTGATCATGCTGAATTTCTGACACAGTCAGAAAACAATCGTAGGCTTTCTTTGGACGCAAGACCGGAAAAACGACCATCTTTGAACCTCTCTCACTGTACGACATAGGACCACCGATGAAGAGCCACGATCACAGAAATCGTGACAATTTTTTCACGATAGCAATCTTTCATCTGGGACAGCCAAAAATGGTGCAGTGTATCCCGGGCTTTAAAATAAGTTTTCGAACAGAGAATGCCTCGGCTTATGTTGAAGAAATAAGTACAGGTGCAGCTGAAAAGTTGGAAATTTCAAGTGCAACTTCAATCAGATAAAGACATCAGTCCTGATTACCCAATCTTCCTCTTTCTATCTGACTCCATGAGCTTTCTCTTGATCTATTTCTGCCTCTTTCGTTCTTCATCATTGACTCTCTTCCTCTATTATCATCATCATTACTCTATATTCTTGTCACATTCCTGCTGATAGATGAGTCCTGGATGGTAGGCCATGCTGATGGCCCTCATCACCTGCTCCAGAGGGTGCTTAAAAAAGCCTGCCCACATCTGACCTCCACAAGAAAAGATTCAGAGGTCAGCAGCACAGCCCCAGTTCCTGCTGTACCCTTAATATAATCACCTCAGTAGCATGCAGCCATGTCTTCCTCTTTTTCCAGCCGATGCAGATCTCACCATTCAACTAAGATTGAATCTATGTAGTAATTGGCATATAGTTTGTGCACCTTGCAGCGTATTCTGGCCAAGAACTGCCAACTCAAATATAAAAACATATAAAGTGACCAACCACAATTAGTTTTATGCATCCATGCCATATAGGGACTGGTAAATAATAAATAATTGATATCAAAATACCAAACAGTTTCAGACTATGCTGAGAATGTGACTTTATGAAAAATGTATAAATTATATATTCGTCATTCACAATGAACTGCTTTATGCTAACCAGCTAAAGCAAGTGGTTCACAGGATACAGTCATAGTTCAGTTATACAGTATATAACTTATACACTGGCTAACTTTCATTTGTGAGCGCTTGCGTCTGTGTGGGTGTGCGTGCTCGCCTCTGTATGTATACAATTATAAGAGGCAGCTGAAAAGAAATCTGTATGTTTTATGAATAACAGCTTTATGTATCAAATGTTTCAGACTGGCTTCAATGCAGAGAGATCACAGATATACTTTCACCAGACTGAGAGTAAGAGAGAGAGAGAGAGAGAGAAAGAGAGAGAGAGAGACGAAGAGACGACTCTCTGCTTTTCCATCATTATCAAATCACAAGTGCTTTCTGGTACCTAATGTCACTTCACAGACACAGGACCTCTAATGGAGAATGCAACAAGGAACAACTGACCTTTAAAGACCTGAGACGTCAATATACCCACAATGAGTGCACAGAATAAGCGGATAACTATAAAAAATCTGCTTATTATAGAAACCTGTTTTACATGCGTTTACATGCAAATCAATAATCCGGCTATGCAGAAAACCGCATTTACATTGGATCTGGAGATCTGTCAGGTTTCTCGCGACCAGCCGACGGGAAATCTGTCTTAAGCTATATTGTTGCATCTCCTCTCATGTCTGCAAAACCTGTAAATGTAACATGAGCTTTTATTTTCACGGTCTTTCTGCCAACTGCTTAAGTCGAGCGTAGACTTTTATGCGTTACTTTGTGCCAACTAGACATGCGCACATGAACAAAATGGTGAAAAGGCAGGTTAAGGTGTTTACATGCTAAATCAGGGCAATGAGCAAAAAATTCCATGTGCCGATCTTTTTTTTCTTATGCCGTTTATGGGCTTTCCCCAATAAAAAAAAACATTTTATGCATTTTTATGACCACACTCATGTTAGAAGTTTATTAAGCATAATTGCGTAAAACTGTGCATGTAAACGCACTCAATAACATATCTATTAGTACAGTTTTAAATATCGACCCAATCCTAATCCTAATCATTCTCTTTTTACATCTCTCCTCTAGATTCACCTCTTTGTACAGATCTCTCCCCATTTTTGAAAGCAGCAGGGAGGAAGATACCCGCTCATAATCGATTCCTACATCTCCTCTCGACTCATTTTCATCCACGTGTATGGCATAAGGGAATATGTTTCATCTGTGCACGTACTCCTAACAACAGTGCATTTTCCCATTCATTCACTTAAAGAGTAGGTATATGTTTGTCTTGTTTTAAGAAAAGATATATGTTAGATTATTTGGGTGTCACGATTCTCCAAATCCTCGATTCAATTTTTCGATTCTAATGGCACAATTTGATTCGATTTTTAAAGCACAAAAATGCTATGCCATTTTTAGACTAGACTTTTATGAAATATAATATCTGACCTTGAACCCGGAGATGCCCTGCCATGTTAGTCTTGCTGCCAGTGGAAAAAAAAATGGTACACGCACATACCTGATAAAACCAAACTTCCTGTCAGATGAACATTCCTGTCAGTACTTTGCACCTTAAAAACGAGCTTTTATTACCGTCAGATAAAATTGTGAGACTATTCCCAAATAAGTCATGTTTAAATGCTGTTTCCATAACTCTTAACTCTTTCACCGCCAGCGTTTTTAAAAAAAGTTGCCAGCCAGCGCCAGCGTTTTTCATGATTTTCACCAAAGTTTAATGCCTTCCAGAAAATGTTCTTCTTTAAATATATAAACATACAATATACCAAATGAAAGAACAGACCCTCTGCTTTCAAACAAAAAAAAACGTTTCATCCTACCTTTAGTGGTTCTTTTGCAATCAGCTTTTGAATATGGGTAGGTTTTTGCAAAAACACCATATTTTGAGCAAAAAGCAGACAAAATTCCATTTTTATGACGGACTTTTCATAGAGATCCCATTCAGAGCGATCTTTAAAACAGACACGGACATGCAGCAGCTTGCCATAGGGCAATACTTCCGGTTTTAAAAAGTTGCGGAAGGGCGCCACCTGTTGGATAATAGCGGTATTGCGGAAAGACGGAAAATCTCGTCATTGGCGGGGAAGCGTTTTCTCTTAATTGACGAGATATCTCGTCAATGGCGGGGAAAGAGTTAAGCAACTGAAATAAGTTATAGTGGAACTTAAACAGATCTCAGTTCAGAGAAATGACCGGTCCTGTCACAGACGCCGTCCTGCTTTGCACGCGGGTGTGTTCTGATTGAGTTCAGCTGAAGGCCGGAGGCGCTTGCCATTTTATTGTTTTCCGCATAAAGAGCAGCTCGCATGGTGTCTCCTGCATCTGCCATACTATGTTACTTTTGACTGGCTGTAACTAGCTAAGTTAGAGGAGGTTGACTCCCAGCACTCAACACGTGTTTTTTCCTGCTTGGCAAGCCGACCGGATATTCCATTTTTTTATTCGAACTTCGAGGTTGTGACTTATTTTCGCTCGATTTCAATTTAAAATCAAAAATGTGACACCCTTATTAGATAAAATGATTTGAAAATCAAAAAAGACAACTTCTTGTATTAGGCATTTACCTCACTAAATTTTATTCTGTATATCAAAATGAAAATTCCTTCAAAGTTGGTCATAGTTCACCCAAAATTGCTAATCTTCCAAAAAACATCTAAAATATATTTTCTAAACCTCTAAAATACACATATTACTGAAAGTGAGTCAATTTTGCTTTTAGTTTAAAGATTGTTGAATATTTGCACTGAAGATATGCACATGCAATCCAAGTGAAAGCAAATCATTTGTCTCTCCAATTGAAAGGGTACCCATTCTCTATTAAGATGGTGGATAAGCAGGTCACCTACCGTCCTCGTCCTTGTGTGTGTTTTGCGGGCTGTGCATCCTCTCTGTGCTGGACGGGTGGCTCAGGTCAGACAGTGCAGAGTGACGTTCAGCTGATATCCATGTGGGGTCACTCATATCAAACTCCTCGCTACTCACTGAACACTCATCCTGCAGAGAGAGAAGGAGTGAGAGAGTGAGATGCCAGTCTAACAGCTGAGCCAGGATTGCTCATATCAGTGCAGTGCCTGTCTGTGCGAGAATCTAGAATAGACATGCACGTCAGATTGGACCGTGATGTTGGCAGACAAACGGGCCCATGAGGAGGTCTGTCAGAAAGAGCAGTCACCCCTGCTGAGTGACAGCATCACTCACACATACACATGTAAAATGGCCTACAAGATTATGACTGGGTCCCAAAGGACTGTGTATGGATATTTAACAGTAGATAACAGTATTTAAATGGTTCTTTTGGAATGTCGCATAAAAATGTAGGATGGATACACCAAGATTAAAGGGGCCATGGCCTGAAAATCTCACTTTTTCCACGTATTAGTGCTATGATTGGGTCCCCAGTGCTTCTATCAACCTAGATATGTGAAAAAGATCAACCCAGTAAATTAGTTTTGGTAAACCATTCTCTACAAACACATGAAAAAATAGCAGGGCTCAACATAAAGGACTTCCCGGTGGCCCGTGGCAAGCGTGAGAGACGTTTGGGCCAATAACAAGTATTGTCACTTGCCCAATCGGGCCAATTCTTCTCCCTCAGTCACTAAAATATATTTTCATCAATGTATATTATTTAACATCTTGGAAGCAGACATTTACCTGGGTAAAACACGATGAAAGAAACAATGCAAAATTTTGCCTGTCAGTTTACAGGTAAAGCAGAAAAGTTGGCAGCCTTTTTTTCGTTGGAACATGTCTGTTGATATGTATACAATTATATTTGACTTTTGAATGATTATTTTAAAAATATGTGACACTGAATTTTTTTTACTGGGGCCAGTGAAAATTTTGGCAGGACAAGTGAAAACCTGAACCACTGGCCCGACTGGGCTAGTATAAAAAATTATTTGCGTTGAGTCCTGAATAGGTAGTTGAAATTTGGCTCTCCTTATGATGTCATAAGTAGATCTTATTATAATAACACCGCCTCTTAATCTGCACTATCAAACCACAGCACTGCCATTTAGTGCAGAGAAAAAGAGAGAGAGAAAATAATTTACAGCACAATTGAGTTTCAATTGCAACAAACCACCATCATTGTGATCGGTGTTTGCACTTCATCCACTCATTTGCATTTTAAAGGACACAGCAAAATAGCACATTTTTGCACACAACTACCAAGTGGCAATTTTAACATGTTCTAATAAATTATTTATATGGTATTTTAAGCGAAAACTTCACATTTGTGCTCTGGGGATACCAAAGATTTTTTTGACATCTCAAAAAAATCTTGTGCCATGGCCCCTTTAAACAAAAATTTCAAAATGCGCATAATACATTTTTTATTTCTAAAATGTTGGCCTGGTATAAAGCTCCTAAATATTATTTGAGCTTAAAGTGTTCCTTTGAGCTCAATAGTAGAGAATTGCATTAGAAGCACAAAGTTTATGAGTTTGATACAACGCATAAAAAAATTATACAATGAATCTGCAAGTCGCTTTAGATAACAGCATCTCTCAATGTACAAATGAAAAGATTTAACCTTTAGTAACAGAAATCTATTACTGTAAATATAATCACAGTAAAATAATGATGGTTATTAAATCTAATTTGTCCCCCGACTTTTTAAATTGCTCCAATTTACGTTACCTGTTCAATTTGATAGCATCACAGCACTTTCACCTCTGGTGAACGGCCATCATTCTATTTTAATTACATACCAATCTATAGTCCAACCTTACATGAATGACCCTAAATAATCTCAAGAGCTCAGTATTTACAGTACGTCTGGAAAATGTGTTCATTATCTACACGCACATCTCTAACTTCATGGCTGACACTGGCAATATACACCCTGTACTGGGCTGTAAAGCAATGAAATACCTGAGCGTATTTAGTGGACGAATGAGGATGATTTATTAGACAGGCAAAAGTAAAAGGCGCCGAGGGACATTGGGTGAATACCCATCTGCTCATGCCTGTTGTTGAAGGGGAATCCTACAGTACAACCCCGCTTCACCACAAGACCTCCGTTTAAACAGGCAGTTTTCCCCCCAGAGCTGCCAATCATCTGGTACCTCCCGACACCACCCCAGCGCCATGTCTGATTGGTTAATCCGTTTCACATGCAAATTGGATGGTACATTATTGATGCAGCACTGAAAGGGAAACTCTCTCCTGAGAGAAAACACTCTCTCTCTCCTTTTTATTGCTTATATCTGCTCTCTTAAAGGGATAGTTCGGACAAAAATGAAAATTACTCCATGATTTACTCACCCTAAAGCCTGTGCATCCATTATTTTTGCATAGGATGGATGCACATTCTTTGGAATTGAAGGAGTGGACCCCATATTCATTTATTGTAAAGATTGGAAAAGCTACGTCATATAGAAATATCTGAATATGTGTTTGTATAAAAAAGGATGGACATATGTAACTCGAGTGGCTTCAGGGTGAATCATGGGGTTAATTTCATTTTGGGCCGAATTATCCCTTTAAAGATTTTCCTGTTAAAATACTCCCTCCTGTCTACTTGTATGAGTGACTTAAAAAAATTGCATCCACCTCTGGTTTAAGCAATTGTAAGGTTTTCCTGTTTTTCCTAACAATGCACCTTTGTCAGGGTGGACACCATATTTAATTTATCATAAACAAAAATTACGTAATTACAAGTTTGAATCCAGGTAACACACATGGCACATTTAGATAAAAGCATCAACTAAATGCATAAATAGGTTGTACTGTGTCCTCAGTCTTGTCTAATTTAACAACCTTTTTTTTTTTTTTTTAGAGATCAAAATCATGGTACAGAACAGACGGTTTTTTTTTTCAAACGGAGTCTGGTTTGTCCATAAATATGGTGTCTACAGAGGTCAATAATTTTTCTACCGGTTTATCATATCTACCAGTTTATCACCCATCGCTACGTAATAGATACAGAAATCAGACTTAAAGATAGGCATGCATGTTTAAACATTCCTCCCCAGTAATCATGAACAATACCAATAGGTCACCAAAAGTCCTGACGGTCTGCTTATAGGATCAGACAGCAGAGGACTCATTCAGGGACACCCGTTAGGTCATGTGAGAACATTTTGAGTCGTGCTCGAGGCATCAGTTTGATAACAAAGAAGCTCCCCTCCTCAGACACTGAAATCCATTGTGCATCCCACCCCCCAAAATCCTATGCCGCATTTTCATTCCCTCAGTGCAGTCACAGAATGAACATTTCAGCAACTCCTCAATCATTTTCCAATAGAGCGCCACACGGGGGATTCTATTAATCTGACATTTAACTCCTTTTCAATTACAATCATACAAAACCGCATTTAACCACTTCAAGCCCGCGCTCAGCAAGTCACAGCTAATCCAATTTAAAACAATACAGGTCATCAGCGGCCGAATCTTTTCAAGTCCATCGTCCCGGACCCCCTGCGGCTCAATTCTGATGGTTGTTCATTTGATTTTATTGTTTATTAATGTTTTTCTTCATGCGTTCCTCTTATCTGCATGCAGGTATCATTCCTGTCTCTCTCTCCACATCTCTCTCCCTGACAAATTGCTGCCTATGCAGATGGAACAGCCTGGTAAATTCTCCCTTCAAGCTCTTCTAAACAGAGTCCAATCACCCATCGTCTTGTCTTTGCGTTATGATTGACTCTGGCCATAGGGTCTTCTGGCCGTGGTTTTGTTTCATGGTCTCTTTTGTCTAAGAGATGTGTGTGTGACTATACATGCAGCACAAAGAGCAGACGTCCTCGGTGGACAGCCTCATCCCAACTGGGCGTTACCTCTGTTTCCAGCCTGTCTTGCATAAACCAAAGTCCTCATTTAGTTGATTAACTTTGCTTTCATTATGATACGCTTTCGGTGGGTGCGATGAAAGGAGCCTTTTATCGTGATAACTGATTTACGTTCGCGCGGCTGGAATCTCAGAGCCACGAGACGGTCCAGTTAAGACATTTTTGGAGTGACTTTATTAGCAGGGTTAGCCTGTTAGCCGCCCAGCTGTACACAGAGCTGTAAATTCTCTAAAGTGGCACAAATTAAGAGCAAGAAGAGAGTAAAGTCTTTAAAAAATCATTAACCTTAGGAGCGAGTGTATTTTAAACAGCGTACTGATGAGAGTCGGCGAAACTAAGCGTTCTTCTTACATAAGACTGCTAAAGCATTGCAATGTAAATAGATAACACAACAAATCGTATCGTAATTTCTGTGTGTATAACCGAACCAAGTTTAAGTCATCATTTAACTATTAATCGTCGCCTCAGGCATTATTCTTAAATATGATTCATGAATATAGATTCAAAGGATATTAAATATATAAAAGAAGAAAAAATCAAGCATCATAAAAGTTGTCCACGTGGTTAGTGTTGTATGAGTTGATATATGAGGTTATAAACACATGCACACAAGCCTAATGTACCATTGATGATTGATGTATCAGATGCATGCTATACTGTTTGGTCAAGCAACGATGCACCAAAATATGAATACAAATGAATGTCTTTCTTTGTGACCGAGTAAACCATGCATGAGAACAACATTTGCTTTTCTCAGGTTGTAAAAAGGCTTTTGTAAGGAGATTGGCCACTTCCGCTTGCGCTCAGAGATGAGGATCTTGTAGGCTGTGTTACTAAGAAGCCTTTTTGGAGCCGAAGCCTGAATCGTACCCGGGCCATTTAAAGCTAATCCATTTAGCAAACTAACCCATCCTGTCTGTCTCTTCAACCTTGCCTTCTCATATCGTCTTGCCTGCATGTCCTTGGGCAACAAAATGCTTTGATTCAAAGCAATTGACATCAAATATTTTACAAAATGCAAAAGAAGTCAAGTAACATTTTTTTCTATTGAATAACATTGACATTGCTTAATAATAATGTCAAGAGTGTGAATTAATAAAGTAAACAGGATCAATTTAAATTAACTTCATATTGACTTTTTGATAGTGTTTCTATGGCCTTGGACTTTTTTGCAGCAACTTTTTTTTACAATTGAACATTTTGCAAACAAAATAAAACAGTTTAGCCTCAAGAAATGTGGTGGATATTGCTTCCTGTCTGTTAGATAATTTTTCTATATCTTTAACATTATTTTGATGCATTATTTTTCTTTGCAAATTTGCAACAGTGCACATTGCAAAACCCACTATATATAAATGAAGCTGAAATGAATTAAATTGTATGATTGTTTTGCATTTATTGCTATAGTGTGATACCTTTCTCCATCTCATCTTATTCAATCTAGTTAGTCCCTTTCTCTCTCTTACTCCTGATATTTATCAAGGCAAGGACGGCGCCGTGGCTCCAAATGAATACAGAAATAAATTTAAAGACTTCATATAAATATATAAAAGGAGAAATGTGAAGAATATCTGTGTGCTGCCATGGAAACTGATCAAGTACTGCAAAATGAAACTGATAAAAAGAAAAAGCTCCTATACATTTTCTGTCTGGACATAAAGGTACGCGTTTCGTAATGGAAAACCCTTTATAGTTTGACATAAAACATCAATTCAACATAGAATTAAAAGCGACCCTGTCTACATTCTTAAGAAAACATGATTGTGTATGATTTGCACTATTAATTTCATAATCTTTCATCAAAGAAAAAATCTTAAATGAATTTTCACCTAAAAGCCTTATTAGATGTCAGCCTCTCCTCTTTAAACATCTGTAATAAGCTTCTAACTACGATCCAATCAAATTTCACCTATTAAACTGTTTCATTTGAAAAAACAGGTTGTGAATGTGTGCTTTATGTTATGTCACGCTAAAAACTGTATGTAGCAACTAGAAGTAGTAAGCAGAAGAACTCAAACCATGACATAAACAGAACAGACGTCCAAATTCTTACACATCCATCGCACACAAGGTCACACAATCTGTCCATGTTCTCCACTGACAGCTGCCAATCACATTGCCTGTGTTTTTCAAATCCAACAGATGTCCGAGTGTGTTACATGAGCCCTCTTCTGTCGACTTCCTGCAAGCCGGGCGGAGCGATCAATAGCTACCTAAAGAAACTGCATCATCTCAACGCAGAAATGTGAACGAATTGATAAGAGCGCCATGTATCTAACAAGAAATGTAAGCCTGCACATTCATACCCAATCGCACCGTGAACACTCACGCGATGATGTCCAATGAGAATTAACATCTAGCAAACCATGAGCTTCCACTGCAGAATATTGATCACACGGGAAGAGAAAAACCAGCACTGACACACGCCATACATACATAATCATGCAAAAACACTCTTGCCATTCAAAGCTCCCTGTAATGTCATTTGTGCAGAGGTGATAGAAATCTGTGTCTGTTTGTGATTTTACACCCCGGTGTCAGCCACAGGCAAAAAATATATAAAAGCATTCTATTACATAAAGATACCCTGTGATCAATGATTCCGACTGGACCTTCATTGATCCAAAGGAAGGGGGGCTATTTCTGCCTGCTGATGCCCCTCTGCCTCTTTGTGAGGAGCGGCGAAACCAAATCTGCTTGCTCGGTTAAGTCCTGCCCCATTATTCTTTACATTACTCTTAGAACAAAAGCTGAAAAGGGGAAACGGACATGAAATTGTGTCCCAGGGTCATCATTTTCCTTTGTATCATTCTAAGAGACGAAGCGTGTCATTTCTTTCATGTTAAATGCTCTCTTATATAGCAGTGTATGCAGAGAACAGTACTCTGTAAGCCCGTATTGTATGTAATTTCTGCTGTAAGATGTAAATGCTTTTATAAAACATAAACCTGTTTTTTAAACATCCAGACTGGCCTAGCAATGTTGCATCATGACAAGCTTGGGCGGGACAAACTGTTTGTTGACCACTGGCAGACAGAGAAGAATTCTTGAAGTATGCATGCATGCACAAAAAGTTACAATAAAGTAGGGCGAAACACTGGATTACAATTATGTAACATTTAAATAATCACCAAAAAGCTCAGTTACAGCTGCTCATTTCTGTGCGTTTCGGCAGTATTTTTGGGAACCAAATACAGTGGTGAATCCAAGATTTTAAAATTGATAAGTTGACGTGTCCTTTAGAAAAACTTCAATGTAAAATATATTAAAGGGGCCATGTCACAGGACTTTTTTAAGATGTCAAATAAATCTTTGGTGTCCCCAGAGCACATATGTGAAGTTTAAGCTCAAAAATACTATATAAATAATTTATTATAGCATGTTAAAATTGCCACTTTGTAGGTGTGTGCAAAAATGTGCCGTTTTGGGTGTGTCCTTTAAAATGCACATGAGCGGATGAAATTCAAACAGTGATCACAATGATGGTGGTTTGTTGAAATTGAAACTCAATTGTTCTGTGAATAATTTTCTCTCTGCACTAAATGGCAGTAATGTAGTTGGATTAAGGGGTGGTTTTATTATAATAAGAGCTCCTTATGACATCATAAGGAGAGCCAAATTTCAACGACCTATTTTTTCATGTGCTTGTAGAGAATGGTTTACCAAAACTAAGTTACTGGGTTGATCTTTTTCATATTTTCTAGGTTGATAGCAGCACTAGGGACCCAATAATAGCACTGAAACATGGAAAAAGTCAGATTTTCATGCCATGGCCCCTTTAACAAAATATAATCGCAATTACAATATCAAGGCGAATAATAAAGCCCTACAATAAAGTTAACTCTTTTCCTGCCATTGACGAGTTATCTTGTCAATTAGGAGAAAATATTTGCATGAAAAAACGTGTTCCTGATGAAGTTTTATGGTTATCTGTAGTAACGCAATTATAAAAAAAACTGAAGCAAAAAATTATTTATTAATTTTATACTCCGTGTATGTTTTGATAATCATTCTGAATCTGATCTTTAACAAAATATCTTCACAAAAATGCACAAAAAATTATTTCAGCTTTTGCTAAACAATTAGTATTTTTTTATTTGTATTGTTTAGTTTATTGTTTGTTTGAAAGCAGAGGGTCTGTTCTTTCATTTGATATATTTGTATGTTTATATATTTTTAGAAGAAATTTTTCCTGGAAGGCATTTTGTGAAATTTTTCTGAAAATCACAAAAAATGCTGGCGAGCAACTTTTCAAAAAAAGCTGGTGGGGAATGAGTTAATAATAATAATACAATAAATATTTTCACACGAATATCTATAATAAACATTCTTTAAAACGACGAACCTGATTTTTCCCATACAGTATTTTATCTATCTATAATTTCCTGCTGAATAAATTACATGATCACATCCATAACATTACATAATTGAAAAAAATGTATTGTAATAAATAAAAAAAGGCCAGAACATGAAACATGATTTCTAAGAAATGGTATAAAATAAAAAAGTGTACAAAAATTAGAGACTGCTTATTAAAGGCAATCTTTAAGTTACCACAAAATAAAAGGACTTTCTATTTACAGGTGGAGTTGATCTTCACACAAAGCTTTTAACTTAAGGAGCTACTATCAAAAATGTTACGTCTGTTAGAGAATCAATGCTGGCAGAACAAGATCACAATCTGTTTGGTTCAGGAGCATCATAAAAAAAAATGTGAGCTATAGTTGTGTACAGATGCAGCACAAAAAATACTTTTTTCAGCTTAAGGCCACATAAGGACACAACACCTGCTTGTGTGTTTGTAACATTTGCCCGGATAACATCACTTGCCCACAAACTTCCTAAGGATGCTTCATTAACTGTCCAGCCATGAAAAAATATTTCTGTCAATTAAAATAGTCTTGTGATAAAATGTTCAGATTATGGTTTAAGAAGCCCTACTGTAGTAGTGGACTTTGTAGGCATAAGCACATTTATACACAGCCAATTACTAACAGTTTGTAAATGTATTTTAATACTTAATACCACACTCTGCATAAAATCTGACATGTTGACTAAAACAAACTAACAGCTGCTAATTTATAATATTTACATGTCAGAAATGGCAGAATCTGAAAAATTAAACTACTGTACAAACCTTTTACACATTATGCTAATTTCTGTGCTTCGCTGACTACATTAAATACCAATAGTTTAATTCTGCCTACTAGGCAGCAATAAACTTCATAGGGCAATCCATTTTTGCATTTAAACAAATAGTAATTTATCAGATATTACAACACAATCTCATAGCAATTTGTAACAGTTGAGATGCTAACATCAAACCCGATCTCACAGAACAAAACTATTTTACAAGGTGGCTAATTCCTATATAATTCACACCATCTCATTCTTGCATTTTAGTGCGTTTTTTCTAATAATTGTACATTCAATTTATATTTAATGTTACGTTTTCCTGTGAGATCAGGTTGAATATTAACATCTTAACAACTCAGGTTTATTGGATCACCATCCTTTTGTCTCAGTACGACTTTTTGGGGCCTGGCATCCTGGTAATTTCCACTGCAGAAGGTGAAGCTTTTAGAGTAGAGGGCACATGCATGCTCACTTTTGAATGAATCACCCACAAAATGAACCGAGATTGCTTTATTGTATCAATGGTTAAATACCAGCTTTAAATCAATGTCTTGTCTCTGTATAATATGCTGTTACTTTCTGTATTGACATTCTTACAGGTTTTTTAAAAAGAGAGTGTGGTTTTTAAAAGCAAAGCTTTAATGGGAGAGTTAAATTTTTCTTTAATTTTTCCTGTTGAATAAATAGTCTGATGTTCATTTGAAACATAATCCTTTGAAACTTTTCTTTGCTGAGACACGACAAAAATATACATTCTTTTAGCATAGTTTTCTCCCAAAGAGATATACCACTGCTAGGAGTTTAAAGGAAGCTATGTCTAGTTTACAAAAGATTAGTTTTATTTTTCATTAAGGGAAAAGGACTTCTGAGGACCAGCATGCTGAAACATCCAAACCCTAGTCCAAAGTAACATCACAATATGCTCAAATACTGAACATGTTCTGATATCCTCTTAATCAGAGTTTCACTGACCATAATTATGGTAAAATGAACCAGACTAAATGGTGATATGATGACCTCACTTTCTATTAAATATATTTCATGACAATAGCTTTTTCCAGGTCAGCAGGGAAGCGGGGCATACAGTAACCATGTGGTCTGTGACCTCTACAACCAATCACAGTCCTGCCCCTCTGTAGCCATTAATGTCCTCCTAATGTGTCTTCTGTAGCCAGCCACTACTGTGTCTAAATGACTTCTGCTACTGATCCTGTCATCTGTGCCCGCAGTGTCCTAGTCTTTTTCTAACATGACAGAGAGGCCATGATCAATTCAGTCCCTCTGTGACACCAGACCAGACACAGCTCAGCTTGGTGGCTGAAGATCAAGTACGATAAAATACAAGTGCACTCTTTCTGACAGCGCCCTGCCACTTCTAAATCTTAAGTCAACCCTATCATCACTCTTTCTATTCACCAGTGATGCAGAAACTATATCATCTTTGACTAGTTGACCATACTGATTGTCGGCCTCACAAGCTACACTTTACTTTACGTTATGCTGGTCGAGTCTTACATACAGTGAAACCCCAGGCAGCAGCACTAGCCAAGCGCAGAATAGCAGCGAGGGCACCAAGGAGCCTGTATGTCACATCCTAGATTTCCCCCTCGGGTTTAGGCACACGTTGCCTGAGAAGAAACGAGCCGTGAAAAGACAGGAAATTACACGGTGGGGGATCCATCATCAGGAAAGCGTCTCATTGGCTCACATGAGCTGTAAAGGATATACAAACACACACATACTGGGTCTGGACACTTGGATGTAATGACAATAGACTGCTCCGTGGTATAGACGAAAATAGCCAGTTAGAAATAATTAAGATCACAACAGCTTCTTCTACTTTGGCGACGATTATAAAAGCGCAAAACTATTTTGGGGGACGGTCGACAAGATACAACTGTTTTGTATAGTGGCAATATTTTTAATTGTTTCTGATACTGCATTAGAAAAAAGTTGTCCAGGGCATGATAATATCCAAAAGGAATTGCCAGGATGATGAAAAGCCATCTACTATATGGCCATTGGGGAGAAAAAGTTAAAAGGGACATTTCACAAGACTTTATTAAGATGTCAAATAAATCTTTGGTGTCCCCAGAGTGTGTATGTGAAGTTTTAGCACAAAATACCCCACAGATAATTTATAACATGTTCAAAACTGCCACTTTGTAGGTGTGAGCAAAAGTTTTTGGGTGTGTCCTTTAAAATGCAAATGAGCTGATCTCTGTACTAAATGGCAGTGCCGTGGTTTGATAGTGCAGATTAAGGGGCGGTATTATCCCCTTCTGACATCATAAGGGGAGCCACATTTCAATTACCTATTTTTCAGATGCTTGCAAAGAATTGTTTACCAAAACCAAGTTACTGGGTTTTTTCTTTTTCACATCTTTTAGGTTGATAGAAGCACTGGGGACCCAATTATAGCACTTAAACATGGAAAAAGTCAGATTTTCATGATATGTCCCCTTTAAAAAAAAAGTTCAGATGTGGCACAAGTTATTTTAGTTTGATAAAAGATTACGAAGACATATTTTTCCTTTAACATGCACAAATAAATCTTTTACAATATAAATTATTTTTTAAGAAACTAAATAGAGTGAATTCTGATTTCATGTCGACTTTAAGCCAAGTCCCATCTGTGGGGAAGAACAAGTGGCCGTAAAGACCCAAGGGACACAAAAACAGTAGCACTGAGAAAAAGGCACATCTTAGGACCCCAGATGGAAATTTTGATGTGTCTTGTAATAGCTGGAGAAGAGCAGAGGATGGTACAGACCCTCTTAAACAGCCAGGGAGCAAAGAGCCAGTCACTGAAATACCATAGGGATAATACAAAGAACAATAGACCTAAGGAGGGAGAGAGAGAATAAGAGAGAGAGGAACAGGGAGGGTTGGTGTGATAGAGGGATTGTGCGGGAGGTTGAGATGGAGCACGGAGATCCTCACTGCCATACAGCTTGGCTTTAGGCAGGGATTATGGCTCGGGGCGCCTCCCTCCTTCTGGACAGGCTGGCGCGAGGGTCAGAAGAAGTGATTTTATTTTGGTAGCCTTATCCTTGTGAGGCTCTGGCAGAAGGCAGACAATGATAAAGGCAGTTTTAAAGCCTATAACCCTTCATCGGCCAAGATGGGCCGTACACCCTTTTTCTCCTCTTTGCACAGACGTTAAGCCTAAAAACCAAAACCTGATGTTAAAACACCCTCTGTGAAATGAAATGGGGTAGTGTGTCATGCTTAAAATGGAGTGAAATGTCACATAAGGAGTGGAGCAATAAGAAAGATAAGAAATAAATGTGAATTTTGCCGTCTGACTCAGTGTCATATTTCTTTAGCTGGACATAATCAGACTCATGCAGTAGTATGCAAAACCACCTGCTGACAATCACAGAAAAAAATGAGTCTATAAACAAGTGATTTTTTTTGTAAAACGATCAAATATACAGGGTTAAGGGGTTATATTCTGTTAAAATGATTAGGGTTAATGTTACAAAAGCACTTTGTCAGTAGTTACAGACATGTATTGCACAGTTATAGGCCGTCAGGTAATGTATGGAAGCTGTAACAACAGCCTGCCAAACCAACACTGCTTAATATAAAAACAGCAAAAGGCACGTGGTGTGCACATATTTTATATAGAAACTATGGTTATTTACCAACAATAGTTTTGATCACATCCTACTGCAAAGGAATCAACAACTAGATTATGAATACTAAAATGTAAAAACTTTAAAACTACTGAAAAATGCCATGAGTGTGGGTTTATAATCGTTTAGCAAAACAAATAAAAGCTAAAAAAAATCCTGTTGTCAGAAAGCAGCCGTCAATCAATCAATCAACAACGCAGTAGTGTGCAGTATCAATAAAGATGATCAATAAACTACAATCCCTAAGAAAAAACCCTTACGATATACAATATCAAGCACACATATCGGTACCAAGCAGCAAATTTATCGCAATACCGAACACATTACAGATATATGACTTTGCTTTAGTCTGTAACGTTAACGCTACTGTATCTATAATGTTCAACTTGACCGGCACTCGCGTTGTTTCTGTTATGTAAAGGTTTAATACGACCATACAATCATCATATATCATTTTAACAGCTCAACAGAAAATGTACAAATGCTGTAACTCAGTATTAACCCCTAATTGAAATAATAAACACCAGTAGCGACCCTCCTATAAGCACTTCAGCACTAGTAAACAAATGATATTGCGCTGCTGAGGTAAAATAAAACCAGCTCTTTAATATGGATAATAAAGTCATGCCTGGTAAATTGAATTCATACCTTCACTGGTGGAAGAAATTTGGTTTTAATAATCTTCTAAGAACCCCTCTCCTTGCAGAGCCGCTGTCTCTTCAGTCTCTATCCGTTTAATATTGCAACAATATTACTGCGGCCGCGAGCCCCTTCCGCGCGACTCTCAGCCCTGAAGATGGGGGCGGGGCCGCGGTCACTGACGTCACACACCCTGCTATAAGTGCTTGTACAGTGAGGTACAGAAACACCAAAACCATTTTAAGCGCACTCCCCTCCCTTACCTCTTTTTTCTTTTTCCTCCATCTTTGCACAGTGTAAATGAATTACTAGAATTACTGGAAACATCTTTTCTGTGTTTAGTGAAATATTATTTTTGTGAGTATTCCGGGAGCGGGACCTCATTTAAGTTTTTTTTATCGTTCATTTAGTATGCTCATTGTTCCATCAATGCCCACAAAATGTTAAGTGGTTAAATAGAAAATAATAAATGTACTTACTTTGATACAACTGATTGCAAATGCGTGGGGAAATATTTGATTATTTAATTATTCATGCTATTAAATGAAGGGGTGCGTCGGGTCTAAAGCTCATTCCTTTTCTTAAAAAATGAACACAGAATCATTACATTTCTTCTTTTCCTTAAGATCAATACAGAAAACTCTCCACCCTCATACTGTCTCAATCATCCAGTGAGCATCTACAGTAAGTGCTCAAACACACTTTGATATATGATTTACTAATGGAGTCCTTATGTCCATAAATTCAAAGTAATATAAAAAACAAAAATCTAATTCTGAGTTAGAACATAAACAAGAACCAAAAACCCACACACTACATTTAGATCAACATTACAAAAAATTGCAATAGCAAAGCATGATTAAATAGTGAGCAAGAAGAATTTTAAAATGAAAATAAATGTTGAATAAATACCTTATAATGTAAGGTTCGTCAGATAAATCGTATTAAAATGCAATAAAATAATCTGTCAACATAACAACAAACTTTAGAAGAGGTCTTTATAGCACTTTATAGCACTTATGTAGTTAGCAGTATGAATTGCTTGATAAATCTGCCACCTACAGACAAAATGGCACAATACAGCTATCTCAAAAACCAATAACACATTCCAGACACTGCAAAACATTTCACCTTTCCCACCTAAACAGCTCGCAGCGACACTGCTAATGTTTGACAAAAAATATATTTAGCACAGTAATACTTTTTTAAAAATCCTTTCTTTAAAACTCAAAACTGTGCATCCAAAGCCCCAAGGCATTACACAGCAAAATGTAAAAGTTCTAAAATCCAAAATCCTTTCCTTACAATAAATGAAACACATAAGAGAAATGAGAACATTGAGAGTGAGAGAGAAAATGAGATGAGTTTGGGGCGAACGAGAAAAAAAGCCCATAAACGATAATGAACATTCCCCCTCTCTTAATCTCCTCCACCACCCTCCGAGAGAGCAGCCAACAGGAAGGATGCTGCTAATTTCCTTCTTTATTGAATTGAGCTGGGCACACACGTCCTGGAGGGCCGGTCAGCCTCCCCGTAACATCCCCTGTTACTGTACTATCGCTCTTGTACTCATGCATATATAATTCATCTGCTTATTTGAGCTTCTGTGCTTTTCTCTCTCAGGTTTTTGAGACATTTTCATCTCTACAGATTCCTCAACTATCTTCACGTTTCCAGTAACAGAAAATAAAATAGTTCAATTTTTTTCTTTTTCATAATAAGTCTCCAGAAAATGCTGCAGTTTAAATCAGTTATTTTTTTCTTTATTTTAAGATTTTAACAATACAAACTACCAATATCATGTGAAATGTAAATTATAAAACCTAACACCTACACCAGAATGAATAAGAGGGTTGGAAGTAATTGGATAATATAAGCCCATCGCTGATTTTGACAGGTTTTTGACAAAAGGAGCTTGCAATTTTAGCTAAATTTATATCTATTATAAATGAATGAAAACGTGTTTATTTCATTCATACAATAACTTTAAAACAGCACACTCAAAAAAATGATTCATTGGATTAACTCAAAAAAATTGTGGGCAGGATTTCCATCCAATATGAATGTGTACCCCTAACTCATAAAAAACTGCTTTACACAATTAAAATATATTGAGTTGGTCCAACTCAATTTAAAGTAAATGGCAATACTCAATTAGATGCCTCAACTCAATTTAGTGTAGTCTGAATAACTCAATTTAACGTATTTTGAATAACTCAATGTAATGTAGTCTGAAGAACTCAATTCTGTTATTTTATATATAACGTTTTTATATCATAGTAATTAGCATAAGCACATGTTAACATGCTAATAATAATAGCATATGATACTTTGGATGAGCATTTGAGAAGAGACTGATCTCCAAACAGGCATAAACACTGTTAATGCTCATTGAGAGAAATATGTCACATCCCAACCTAACCACAAGTGCCACTCTTCTGCACGATGGTAACCAAACAATTTGAAAAAATATAACACAAACGCTTCTAAATCAATAAGATAAACGGACATTAAACACTATGAAGTCTTTCTCTTTACCCAAAAATGCATAAAATAACACTTAATTTAAAAAATGACTCTCCAAAAGCAGTTGCATGCAAAGCATGCTGGGAAATTCTTTTTCCAGAACCCAAACTCAAACTAATTGTGTTAACGCAATTAAAAAGAAATCAATAAATTATTGTACATATTTATTTTGTGTTATACTAATTAAATATATATACTTATTTCTCTTAATGAGGTATTTTACATTTATTGAACACAATTTTAATGTGTCATGTCTAAGAAGGGCTTGAATCATTTTTTTGAGTGCAGAGTTTGAATAATGCAGTGTACTTCAAGATTATTTACTTGTCTTCTTGTTACGCAGTAGTTATTTCCCAAGTTTTGTTTATTTCTTTACATGTTACGGCATGATTTAAAAAATATTCAGAGTGGTGCCAAAAATTGTACAACTATTTTTTATAATTACAAGTAGTTTGTATGCCACTTATAAAATATGAAATTAACAAATTCTAAATAGTCAAAAAATTGTGCAATGTAATATTTTGCCATGTAATATTGTGCAATGCAATAATATGGAATAGAGCCGAAAAATCCAAAACCTTTAAGAGGTGGTACCAGCTAAAGTAACAACTTTAGGGGATACAGACATTTGATGTGATTTGTGCCTCTAATGCTTAAAAGTAATGGGACACCAATTTGTACCATATTTGTGGAAAGTGCCTAACGCTCACTTCCTGTCTGCTCCCTTCAGTTTTCTCAGAGTGAACCCTTTTGTACAAAGAGTGACATTAAAATGGTAAAATCCAGAATAAATCGTAAGATTAATGTGAGAGATGCATACTGGTTAATGACAGTTAGTGCAGGTTAGGTGCTGGTCTAGTGGTGGACCATAAGGATGACTTATTAAACTACACTGTAAAAAAAAATTAGTAGAAATTACAGTGTTAATTGCAGCTGGTTGCCAGTAACTTACTGTAGATTGAAATTGATGTTATTTACTGGCAACCTTTTGTTTAAAGTTAAATGAACATTAACCATTAACAAGTCTTTGTCTTTACAGAGTAAAACTAAAATAACAGCATCAAGCAAAGCATTCTGGGAAACTAAATCTGAAGCAAAAAACAGAAAAAGGTTGATAATGATTTCTGGTACCCAGAATGCTTTGCATTAGGCTGTTATTGTATAGTTTTATTCTGTAAAGATAAAGAATTATTCATATTTAATATTTATTTATCTTTGAACAAACTCTTGCCAGTAAATAACATACATTTAAATCTACAGTAAGGCAACCAGTTGCAAGTAACACTGTAATTTCTACTGAATTTTTTTACAGTGTAGTCTTTCTGGTGAAGCTAGAAAAAGTCATATGCCTGATTGGGACACCACCAGTGTAGTAGACCACCATCCAACACTCAGCATGTGCCTTTAACCGTGCTAATCTTTTCACAAACCATAATATAAAACTAAAAAGATTTGTCATATTTAGGTAAAGAAAAAGAAATAAACTAAAGGACATAACCAGAGCAAACACACCAGCAGAAGTCAATTGCTTTCTTGCAGATTGCAGATGTGCATTCATTTGGAAATTACAGTACGCCCACAATGATTGCAAGTACAGTAAGTCTGATGCAAACATTAAAAAATGACTTACAATTTCAAGCGAGATATATGTGTAGCCTATATATACCAAAGTGTGCGTTACTTTAAGAATAGTCCACTTTTCTATGATAAATTGGCACTTTACCGGTTTCCTCACACCTCAGGTAATTAACCAGCTGCTCACGACAATTGTTAATTAGAAAAGAATTGCCTACTGTACTTTACTCTAAATATAATACAACACACAAAGTCACATCCACCCACCCCACCCACGAGTGACCAATGTGCCACAGTTCACATCTCTGCTTATTAAGAATGTACACTGAAACTATACAATGTAGACAATACTGAATAACTTTGTGTTTAAATAAAACTCTTTCATTCCACAGTAGGTACTTTAGATGCAATGTACAGCACCTCCTGTCAGTAATGCACAACGCCCACAGTGATTTCTGCACCATCTGGGTGGATTGAAATGAAACACGGCTGCATGCACGCTGAATGTATGGCATATGAATGTACAGAAGATGAGAAAGGTTTTCCTGTACCTGCTCGTTCCTGTTCATGCATTGCAGTTTCTTCTGTTTCAGGTAGGTTGTCGTCAGTGGCATGTTGTAGTCTATAAGGTCTGCGGTCAGATGGGTTGGTTGATTGTTCTCTGAGAAGAGATTTACAAACATGAGATTAAACACTGGTATAATAAAATATAAGTGACTTTATTATCTACACAGAGAAATCGTGACCCTGTCTGTGAAATCCAAGGATATTGTTTTCACTCATTGATTTAACATCATTTTCAATCTTTGACATGACCTCACTCAGTAAATATTAAAAATATCAAAGTTATATTGTGACAGAATGTTTTTTACATTATGCAAAAAAAGTACGACTTTAGCTGGGTTTTCACAGACTGGGGTGAATAGGCTACAGACAGTACATGAGTACTTAGTAGTTGTCACAAGAGGGCAGTATCTACCCCAGGGTTTTCTGGCAAACTCTTTGCCCAATTAACAATACCAAACAAAGGCCTTATTATAATAATAAAATGTGCAAAACTACAATTATAATTATTCACAGAAATACCAATAGAAATTTGAACCCAGCTCCCTCCCTCCACAGTTGTTTCTTGCCACTTAAAGCCTCTGTAATGTTTTGTCTAAGTCGTATGAAAACAATTGTACATGTGTAAAGATCGTAATGATAATGAAAATGGTGAAAATAATATGATAGATTTGTTGCTTATTTATTTGTATGTGTAAGTGTCTGTATTTGTGTGTAATCTTATTTCTACCTTTGTATCCAGGACACCCACAGACTTATCTACACCCCAAACACACATATTGCAACAAATTCTCAAGTTAGATAGATAGATAGATGGATGGATGGATAGATGGATGGATGGATGGATGGAAAATCTCATGCGCGCACGTGCACACGCACACACGCACACACACACACACACACACACACACACACACACACACACACACACACACACACACACACACACACACACACACACACACACACACACACACAGTCTGTCAGTAATGGATGAGCTGTTTGCCATTTATTGATCACCTGTTTCTGATTTCAGATGGATTTAACACAATGAACTATAATATTACTTTAGAAACAAACTTATTACAAAAAAAACACAAAACAAAAGATACAAAATACAATATTCAGACTTCAGTATATGTTGAGCAGCTAAATTAACACATTTTCTCAAATCATCAATAAATTCCTTACAGAAAATCTTGTGTGCCCTACCCAGAAAACAATAAGGCAGGAGAATGATAAAAAAAAGTGTGAAGCATTTTCTTAAGAGCTAGTATCAATTACTGATAGATAATCACACACACATACAGTACACACTTTCAGCCTCAAATGTGTTACTAATCATTTAACTATTTATATATCTCTGCATTAAGCTACAGGATAGCAATAGCAGATACGTGGATACAAAAGGTGATGTCTACCACAGCCGGAGTGTCAATTAAATCTAAAGTGAGTGTACAGTAATTAATTACTTTTAATAATTCAGCTATGAACTTTGGTACGGGCTGCTGGAGCTGAGAGGCGCGAATGGAGGGGGGGAGGTCTGCGCACCCCCATGGGCGAGAAGCCAATTAGCTGCTCTCTTTATGAGCAACACCCAACCTAAAGCCCAACGTTGACACAAGGCTTTGACAGTTCAGACCTAGGAGATGTTTTTTCTTTCTCTGTTTATCTCACAGCGAGCAGAATGTTTGAGGGCAGTAATTTTGATTGGCAATCGTTTCTAGCTGGTATCAGAAAAAATATGTTTTGTATTAGCAGATATTTTACCCCTAGAGTTTAGTTTCAAGGTCATTGTTTGTTTTACAGCAGAAAGTTATTATCAAACCATATAAAAACACAAAGAATGTCTTGTTCACCTGTGACTAATACCTCAAATAATTTACTAAAAAAATATCTAAAAATTATAGCTATTACCTATAAAATGCAATTGGTAAGTAATATAAAATAATGCACAAATGATATCATATCATTTAAATTTACCAATTTTACGTGATGATATGCAATTTCCATAGAATGTGAATCAAAAAACAGCCTGATCTCACGACAAATTATGCATATTTTGAGTTGGCTAATTTAATTCGTATGAACCTAATCGTGCAAAAACACAATTTTTATTAAAAAAACAAAAAACAATAACGAAATCCACATCCCCAACCCTGTCACGAACCCTAACATCACAGCGGCAAAGGCAAGTTGTACCAAAATGTATGAATGTGATTGTATGAAGAATTAATACGAATTAGCCACCAAAGCACTTCACTGTTTACCCCAACAACTTAACGGAGCAAAAAACATAATGTAATAACATGTTCAAATGAGATTATACAAATTTTTACATAAATTAGCCACTTCATAAAACATGTACGTATTGCCATGAGATTGTGAGATTTTAAAGCGGAAAATTTGAGCATGTATATTGATTTATTTCTAATCAAACACACCTGAAATTAGCTACTACAATAATTTTGAATAAAGAAAAGTGAATAAAGCTTTTACTACACACAGGTAAGAGAAACAAACCCATATCTAAATAGGACTACAACAGAATATCAATGTATATGTTAGATAGCATTTAAAACTGATATATAAACTGATGAATTCACTATTAGGCATTCCACAATCCAAGTTCTGGGAATTTTTGTAACCTTTATTACCATTTTGCCCGAACCAACGGTCAATACCTCTTCTAACCCATACTGTTAGATTTGAGATGTACCCTGTATGTGTTTGGTTATTAGTTTGTGTTTTTCCCTAGGACACGGAATCCCATGAATCCCATGAATCCCTGATACCCTTCGAACCCATGACCTTTGGTGCTTGCGAACCACCTGTGGTTGAAGTCATTGTGATAGCATTCTTAGTTTTATCCTTGCCATTTTCCCTTTCTCTTTGTCTTTTCTCAGTGAAAATCCCCCAATCAAATTCCTCCCCCAATGGATTCCACCCACAATCCGTCTCATTTTCTCTCTGTAGAAATAATCTCGTTTCAGAGGCATTTTCTTTGTTAAAAGGCCTGTAATTGGGCTAATTGCAGTGTGTATGGAGGCTAGCAGGACACTCCGGTGACTGCAGCCTAATCAAAGGGTCCTCGGATACGTGTGTGTGTTCGCGTGCGCGTGTGTGTGTGTGTAGGAGGTGTGGCTAAATGGGGTTCATTAGCTTCAGGCTGGCACACAGTTGTGGGGGGACCTTGTTATAGGGTAGGCAAGGGACAAAGGGGACAAGATGGGATATTCCTAACAAAGACGATGACACGTCTAATGATGCATTTCGAGTATGAATATGTATGAATGAATGCTTTTTGTCTTGTTGGCTCTGTGGAGTTCTTTGATTTTAAAGACTGTAATAGAAATGTCCATATAGACATAAAGACTATTCTCAATAGATTTAACACCATATATAAATCCATACACCTGCAACAGCCAAATGATTCTGTTAGTAAGATCGCTTAGTCCGGGAACAACATTCAGTTACCCCTTTTAACGGTAAGCTCAATACATTAAATACTGTACCATACATCTAAAACCAGAAGAAAACCATAATAAACCTAATTTAAACAAAATCTTAGGACTGCTCTGGTTTGATCTGGACTGGTGTGTGTCTGAGTATTTGTGCGTTATATTGTTGATACCTTTGAACTCTGCTCCGCTGGGGCTGATGTGCATCCTCTTCTGGCACTCTCCACAGCTCATCAGGAAACGGGTCACCGCCTCTCTGGGCAGGAACGCATACGTCTCTGCTATCTGACACACACAAACACACACACACAGGCAGTATTAAACTCTTCTTTAGGGTTTGTCAAATCCACGCGTACTACAAAATGTGTTTTAGACACTTCAGAGTCAGATGTAATTGGTGTTTTTTTCCTTTGTTGAAGATATTCAGGAACCCTGCACGTATCAGAGGTTTAGAGTACAAATCATTTATTTCCTCAAGAATGAATTTCTGATCGATTAACACTGAATCAGCACAACCAATTAATTTACTACTTAAATAATACTACTTATTTTTCTCTTAATCACAAATATTTTAAAAAAGAATACACAAGTTGAGACACCATCATTTACTAAACATTGTTATATTTTGATTTATATACACAAAAACTCAACATTGCAGAAGTCAAACTTCATCATGAACTATCATCACACAACCATCACATCCTGTACATCAATACTGTATCAACAAAAACAATTCTGATTTCTATTTAAAAACATCTCCGACCTCTTAAAGCTCAACTAAATTTAAAGCTTTATTTGTTTTTTTTGTTTTATGTTCGCCTCTTTTCCCCAACTATCTATTTATTCTTCATTGCTCCTTATTTTTCTCTCATCCACTTTTCTGCCATGAAGCTGGACAAAGAGAGAGAGAGAAAGAGCAAACCCCCACATTGTAACTCCCTTATGTCTTTCTATTCTCCCATGAGGCTCAAACAAACATGGGCGGTCTTGGCACCACAGCTGGAGGGTGCAGCACAAACATGTGTGTGCGCTATGAAAGCAGGACTGGAACTAAACACAAAGACTCCAGTGCAGAACTTGTATAACATGCAAAAACTGAGCTTTCACCTTTACAGAGTCTATACACAGAATAAAGGTTCATTGAGGTTCTGTACAGTAGGGTTCTTTATTCAGCTCCAAAGAATCTAAACTTTAAATTCTCTAACAGTCAAATTACTTGTTGTTTAGTAGTAATTTTCATTGAGCAGTTAAAATGTGACCCTGTCTGTAAAATGAAGGCTAAAGTCTCCATCAAACGAGATCTGGAGCACCAAAGTTTGATTTCAATCTCCCTTCAAATTCCCTTTAATCTCAATCTTTGAGATTGTCTCATTCAGTCAATATTAAAGATATCAAGGTTTTTTTCATACCGTTCTTTATATTATGTACTGTAGGATGATGTTATGTGGAAAACAGTAAATCACCAAAAAATGACATTAGCTGGGTTTTCACAGGCGGGGTCACATTCTTACACTATGCACTATTTATTTAGGCATTATTATTTTCATTTATGGATGATATTTGTGTCATGTTTACAGTCTGGTAATATTTAATAGTCATGCTGATCTATTAAGTATTATTTAATTAGTAGCCCTATGTATTTCTATTGTTATTATCTGTAAACATTAAATGTTATTCAATAAAGAAAAAATCAATAGCAAAAAAAAAAGAAATCTATAAAGTTTTAATAAAGAACCTTTTCACCACCTAAAAACCCCAGATAGGGCTTTGACTGAACTCTTAAAATGGGGTTGTATTGTATAATTTTTTAAGGCATTCCAAATATGTGACCCTGGACCACAAAATCAGTCATTAGGGTCAATTTACATTTATTTGAAAATTGAGATTTATACAAAATCTGAAAGTTAAATAAATAAGCTTTCCATTGATGTATGGGATAGAAACTATTTGGCAACTATTTGAAAATCTGGAATCTGAGAGTGCAAAAAATCTGAATTTTGAGAAAATCACCCCAAGTTTTCCAAATGGAGATCTTGAGAGTAGCAGACACTCAAATTCTGATGCCCAGGAAAAAGCTTTGCGCTTCCCTAACGGACCAACAGCTGTCAGGCATAGGAGAAGCAGGAGTGTGTGTGTGTATGTGTGTGTGTGTGCGTGCGTGCGTGCGTGCGTGCGTGCGTGCGTGCGTGCGAGCGTGCATGTCAATAACTGAAAAACACACATCACAAATTATTAATGCAACAAAAACAAAAAGACGGACCAATTATGCACTTAAAATATATTGTGTGATACGTCAAAGGTTTGTGAGAGCAATCAGACATTCCCATTACTGTCCAAAAGAGGGCAGCAGCTTGGGACTGGGTTTACAAAAACTGCAGCAGGTGTCATGCTCACATCCCATGTTTCCATGACAGCCATGTGTGATACAGACGTCTAAAAATGTTCTCCATAGAACTAATTGAACCAACTAACTATGACCAAAGAACAAAGAAAATGAAGGAAGGAAGGAAGGAAAAAAAGAAAGAAAGAAAGAAAGAAAGAAAGAAAGAAAGAAAGAAGGACAAGATAGAAAGAAAGAAGAACAAGATGTTTTTTAACTCACGGCTTTATATGTTTTCTTCTGTCCCGCATGTTTGGGTGCTTTGGCCGGATCGGACCCGATCTCTACGTGCATGGCGTAGATGATGTCATAGAAATCCTCCACCACAGCAACCCTCTTCAGAGAGCTCTCCTGCCCCAAACCTCCATCCACACACTGCAAGCAGAAATACATCATCAAATACATTCAAAATGAACAACTGGTTTCACTGTAGGTTTGTTTTATGCCTAATACACCTAATACATCGGTGGAGGGCAAAAATTTATTAAGATGTTTTTGGGGAATATCAAATATTGTTAAAAATGCACCTATTTCATTGCTAATAAACAAAGTCATTTTGTGTGTCTGGTACAATACAATGTGTTTCCGTGGTTAAAACACATTATTTTTCACATGACGTACATTTTGGTAGCTCCAGATATACAGTCTTCCTAAAACGCAAAATTCATCGATTTAAAAGCACTGTGTCTCTGATTGGCCAGCTAATCTGTATGTTGTGATTGGCCTGAATACCTCTGATGACAGCAGGAAATGTGGCGCTCCTTACCATGTTTGAAAGATTTGCTTAGAATGCAATGCTAATATGAGTTAACTTACAAACTGTTAGTCCGAAGCAAGAGGAATTATGATAATGTCGGTCTTCACTACATCACCAATCCCAGGAAGTAAACTGTTGCCTACAATCCGTGTGTTTGTTGTAGTCCAAGAAAAGAGATTTACGTTGGAGATGATACCTCACATCATTGTTTACTTTGGGGTAGGCTATGTACCTTTTGCATATCTTTAACATATACTAATACACACTTACACACCAAAGGAACCGGACCATATTTGTGAATCTGGCCTCATATTACTGCAAAGAAACATTATTTCTATTTTGAACAGCAGTGCTTTGACAATGTAAAATAAAATAGGCTTGCCAAAGTTAACACCTTTGCTATTATCATTACCATGTATTATACTGTTAAATGTATTAAACATTAACCTAACTTGGCATGAAAGCTGTTTTGATTCTGTTACAATATCTGATTTCTAAAGACAGGTCAGGATAAAAGCATCAACATGCACAAGGCAGTTCAATCAATACACACTCATTAAATGCATTAAAACTGAATGAAGTACGTTTTCTATAGAAAAAAGCAATTTTTGAGCCATTTCAGCAAAATCAAATGTATTCATGAAAAGTATTCATGTTTATACTCAATAATAAGCTTAACTGCAATACCTATCTATAAATACCCATCTATGGAATTATTCAATAATGTAACAAAACCTTTAAAAAAAAGATTTCACAATACAATACACAGATTACACAGACAATATAGCTGTTAATTATGTAGAAACAAGAAAAGCTCATAATCTCAGAGGGACTTTTAAGAGCGCTGAATGTGGAAATCTGGGAGATTCTCAGCTCTCCCTCATGAGCAGCAGTGAGCTATGATCACAGCAGATGGCTGACACAATACACACTAACAATGACAAAACACACATCTGGGAAGAAACTGTGATGTTGCTGATCAACTACTGTTTGCGTTTCATTGTGAATATTGTATACTTCTTATGCCCTTAAAATGGTACCAGGAGGTATAACCATCATGACACAAGACCATATAATAGTTAATAGTGTGCAAAGTGACATAATTATCTTTGTGGTTTTAAAGTAACACATTGCATTTTTTGCATCAGGTGTAAGGAAGCAGCAAACCGCAGTTTGGGGAGTCAGCTTCCTGTTCCCACCGGAGGACCAGCCTGGTTACCATGGAAACCGCAGCCGGCCTCTCTGGTAGGTGTGCCGGGCAGAAGGGTCATGTGACATGCACACCGCCTCCCAGTCAAAGTTGCAGTGGTAGCGACCAGCGAGCCAGCTAACTCGAATTATCGTCCACATCTTTTTCTTTCATTTTGGTTTGAGCTCACGGGCGCTCCGTGCTGTGCCTGTGTCACAAGCAGTGATGCTCCCCTCCATCCTCAGGTCCTCACCCCTTTCACATCCCCCACTCAGACCCATCCACCACTTGATACAGGGCCATGGGGGTTACCATGGCAGCAAGGGACAGGGTGCACAGGCAATGCTGCCTCACAGGCTCTCTTCATTTTATGATTTAATGATAACTTATATCCCACTTGCAAAGTGGGATATAATGGGAAGTCTCGAGAAAAACTGTTAAAAATGTTCTTTAAAGTTAGTGTACTGCCTTAAAAATGCAACCGATGTTTCGCAAAGAGACATCTTAGGGGTTTGGTTTATATAGAAATATAAAATAATGCAAAATCCATGTTAAACATCAGCACAAAGAGGCAGATGGTGGGCGCCGGGTTTGTTTCGACACCCGGCGAGTCTCCACAGCGACGTGACGCGCACTTACACATGTTTACTGCTGTATTTTCCTACACTACATTAACTTTAAGAGATAGGGCACGTGTGCCAGGCTTTGCCAGTGTGTGTGTGCATTTATTACAGATTCGTGCTGCTGTAGCATGATGCCGCCTGGCCTTCACCGCCCCCCTTTCCTAGAGTTGCTGGGCACATCAGAGGCCTGGGACGAGAGCGTGTGTGACAGCAGCAGCCCAACAACGCACCAATGTGGGACACGAAAGGGAGGGGGGTCGGCGCAGCACCTCCAGGCGTAACAAACAGGACACACACATGCCCATACATACACACACAGGGTGCACCTTAAGGCAGAGCGGACAGGATAGAGAAAGATCCCCCTTCCCCCAGTGCCTGCACAGGGTCAAAGTCACCGAAACCTTTGAGGGTGAAACCAGGGCTGCCCTGTTATGTGCCAGCACACACACATACGCAAAGTTAGACATTAGCATTTTCTTTGTGCCACTGCAGCATGGCATCTAGTGTTTGCTGTTCTGGGTATAGATAGGGTCCACAACCTTAAAAATGTTATTAAAAAACATCGCAACAGATTGTGATAATATCACGTGTAGTAAAATCTGATATTATGCGACAGCCCTTTTTTTTTGTACACAGACGAAGACCGGCCAACAAGAATGAAATGAGACCGGGTAAAAAAAAGACTACAATCATACTTTTATTCAATTTCCAGCACTGAACAAATGCGACTGCTGCTTTTCAAATCCTCACACTTTCTTTTCCTCCATCCCTCTCACGTCCCCTCCGCACCTTTAACCCAGCACCCGCTCCCTCTTCTCTGCTCTTTCAGGCACTCGCTCCATCAGTAGCAGCAGATAATTACAGCTTTCCCACTTCCCCTTTTAATCTCTCTCATAACACTCTTTGCTTTCTGCTACTCTGTTTCTCTCCTGGTTACACTCCCTGGTCCCGGACCAAACAGCCCTGTTGCTAGGAGACAAGCTGGGTCGGAGCGGGAGCGGTGGTAGCGGCGCTCCCCCACATCTCTGCCTCTCTGGAAACAACGGATGGAGGAAGAGTGCGGTGGAGGGCAGAAGCCATTCAGATATGACCCTTACATTTTAACAACTGCATGTCATGCAGGTGGACAACTTTGGCAGACACGTTATATCCTGCAGTTTTATGGGCGTTCAACCCCATAAAAAAGATTGAACAGTCCAACTTTGGTTTGCTTATTAGAGTATTAGTGTTAGGGGTAAGAGTTATGCCTGTTGTGGGATCATCACAATAAAGTGAGATATTAAGCAGACAGTCTACTAATACTATAATGATTGTTAGTAAAATATCTAACGTAGCTTTTTGTCGTAAAATCACAAATATCACCAGATATATTTAAGAAATAACTACACCTATACTACATCTCAAAATCAACATCCACACATGCCTGCGAGGAGGACCGAAAGCCTGCTGATTCTGACACAAACATATCAGACGGGGGGGACAGGCCAGACCTGTCCACCCTAATTCTCAACGTAGCGTCCGTACCAGTGTACAAGTACAAGTGTTTCTTTTTGGCACGGACAAAAACAGAGAAAATGTGCACCACAGGGGCGGCATCTAAAGGCATATGGGTTTATTCGAGTGGGAGTGGAGAGAGGTTGACTGGGTTAGTGCAAATTGTGACAGGCGGTCACAGTTTATGGGCTAATCTTGGCAAATGGCTGTACGGATAAACAAACTGATGGCTAAATGATGGAGCCTTTGTGTGTTCGCACTGCTTTGTGCAGGCTAACAAGAGGGCCTGAGGGAGCGAACACACACGTGCATGCTTGCTCCGTTCCAAAACCTAATGAGCTGCCCGAGGAGGAAGCATAGGCATCACGGCAGCGTTCTTGGCGCCAAGGTTGTTTCAAATAGTGGACAACTTAATAATGCTGTCTATTAAGATGTTGCATGTCCTTTGTTGAGAGGACATGTCTGGAAAGTAATCATTAGGAATAAATCCAAGATGACGAATCAAGTGAGAGAAATTTTATGAATGTATTTTGTTATTATATTAAGAAATGTACTGCAAGAAGGTTTAAAGGTGCAATGTGTAACTTTTAGGAGTATATACATACATAACTATATTATCAGTGGTGTATTAAGACCTTACATAACAAACTGTATCGTTTTTTACCTTAAAATAAGCCATTTTTATCTAAATACACCACTGGTCCCCTGAGATGGAAGTTGCCATTTTACCCCACATGTTTCTACAGTAGCCCTAAATGGACAAAATGCTCTACAGAGTGCATTTTATCACTACGTTATCTCAGACGATGACATTTTTGTCCAGTGGCTGCTAGCGTAGCTTCTCTATGCATTTTGAAAGGGAGGGGTGAGCTGTGGACTGAAACATTGGTTGCAATTCGCAATCTCTCCGCTAAATTATGCTAAAATCTACACACAGCATCTTAAAGCGATAGTTCACCCAAAAATTAAAATAATGTCATTAATGACTCACCCTCATGTCTTCCAAACTTGTAAGACCTCCGTTCATCTTCGAAACACAGTTTAAGATGTTTATATTTAGTCCAAGAGCTTGTTGACCCTTCATTTAACATCTACGTACGGTATACTGTCCATGTCCAGAAAGGTAATAAAATCATCATCAAAGTAGTCCATGTGACATCAGTGGGTCAGTTAGAATGTGTTGAAGCTTTAAAAAATAAATTTTGATCCAAAAATAACAAAAATTATGACTTTATTTAGCATTGTCTTCTCTTCCGTACGACGCGCCTGACGTGTTATCTGGTGTGCCCCAGCTGCTTTTTTTGGGGGTTAATTTACAGTCTGAGGGAGACGCACGCTATAAGTTTGAAAAAAAAAACTTTGCCAACATGTCTGATGATAACACGTCAGCCTCACGTGACTTCAGTCTCGTGCATGCGCTTCACAACAGACGCAGAAGAGAAGACGTATTTTTTTTTTTTTGGACCAAAATCTATTTTCGATGCTTCAACACATTCTAACTGACCCACTGATGTCACATAGACTACTTTGATGATGTTTTTATTACCTTTCTGGACATGGACAGTATTCTGTGCGTAGATTTTTAATGAGGGGTCAACAAGCTCTCAGACTAAATATGAAACATTTTAAACTGTGTTCTGAAGATAAACAGAGGTCTTATGAGTTTGGAATGGGTGAGTCATTAATGACATTATTTTTATTTTTGGGTGAACTATCTCTTTAAATAATTAATAATCATGACAACTCTCAGAAAGTAGTTTTAGTATTTTTAGCATGGTATGTATGTACATAAGCTTTATCTTGTTGGTCTAGATCTGCTACACTGCTGGGATGCTAAAACATTAACAAAATTACAGAGCATTAGGATACATACTGCAAGAAAATAGAGAACGCCATTGCAGTTCTAAGCAGGTGGTGTTGGGGGAGGAGGTGGGCTAGGTATGATCCCATAACGCATTGCACTGAGATAAATGGAACAGAAATGAAATACAGTAAATAGGTCACGTTATTAGGAAAGTCTGACATCAGGTAAAGATTTTTAACATTTTCTTGTCAAGTTTATCCAAAAGCAAATTATTATATGAGTTATCCACATTACAGTATATTTAAAGGGGACATATCATGAAAATCTGACTTTTCCATGTTTAACTCTTTCACCGCCAGCGTTTTAAAAAAAAAGTTGCCAGCCAGCGCCAGCGTTTTTCATGATTTTCACCAAAGTTTAATGCCTTCCAGAAAATGTTCTTCTTTAAATAAATAAACATACAATATACCAAATGAAAGAACAGACCCTCTGCTTTCAAACAAAAAAAAAAAAAACGTTTCATCCTACCTTTTGTGGTTCTTTTGCAATCAGCTTTTGAATATGGGTAGGTTTTTGCAAAAACACCATATTTTGAGCAAAAAGCAGAGATAATTCAATTTTTGTGACTGACTTTTCATAGAGATCCCATTCAGAGCGATCTTTAAAACAGACACGGACATGCAGCAGCTTGCCATAGGGCAATACTTCCGGTTTTAAAAAGTTGCGGAAGGGCGCCCCCTGGTGGATAATAGCGGTATTGCGGAAAGACGGAAAATCTCGTCATTGGCGGGGAAGCGCTTTATCTCAATTGACGAGATATCTCGTCAATGGCGGGGAAAGAGTTAAGGACTATAATTGGGTCCCCAATGCTTCTATCAATCTAGAAAATGTGAAAAAAATCAACCCAGTAAATTAGTTTTTATAAACCATTCTCTGCAAGCATGTGAAAAAAGCTCATTGAAATTTAGTTCCCCTTGTGATGTCAGAAGGGGATAAAACCGCCCCTTAATCTGCACTATCCAACAATAGCACTGCCATTTAGTGCAGAGATCAGCTCATTTTAATTTTAAAAGACAAAACGGCACATTTTTGCTCACACCTACAAAGTGGCAATTTTAACATGCTATAATAAATTATCTATATGGTATTTTGAGCTAAAACTTCACATATGTACTCTGGAGACACCAAAGATTTATTTGACATCTTAAAAATGTCCCCTTCCAAATAATGTCAACTTTGTCTATTTTATCAGGAATTTAAAGAGAAGCATCTATGACAAAGTTAAAACATGAAAGAAACATAACCAAGCTTTAAAAGAGCAACCTCTGAGAAAAAAAGGTTTCAGATCTCTTGATCTGCCCTCACTCAATCCCTAAGGCTGTGTGCAGCTAACCTCAACCCTCAACCTCTCGACTAAGGCTGTTCAGCTACCCACACCTCGTCTCTCCCTGTCCTTCAGTTGTTTTTTCTAGCTAAAACTCGTGATTAGTTTGCTCGATGGAGTGCTGTACATTCTATCGGTGGGGTACTCCGAGTTCCCAAGCGTATTGACGTGGTATGTTATGGCTGTATTACCTCTCAGGGCCCAAGCTGTGTGTGTGCAGGAAAAAGCACAGTTAATCAGTGCAGTTTGATTTGGAAAGAGGAAATAAAATTGGACACACAGCTAGGGTTACTCTGCTCAGTTAGTATGTATAGGAGCCCTAAACACGCACATACCTGAATGAACATATACTGTATGCTGAGTGAAGGGTAATAGGGTGCACATGATAGTGAAAAGATAACGCACACTGTAACTCGGAGCTCTGAGTCAATTAAAACATTGTTAATTTATCCTGCTCTACAGCACAGAGACTTTTCACCATGGCAACCACAGGAACGCAGGGAAATTAAACCAGAATTCAGCAGGCACTCATTCACCTTACAGCCTGTCCTATAGCCACTGTAGTGTGTGTGTGTGTGTGTGCAGATGCCGTGAGATGCGGACAGTGAATGAAGATGCGTGTATAACTTGAATTGTATCCTAGTCAGAAAATATCAGCCTAATTCAGATTATCAGCATCGTCTGATGGCAATGTTCACTTGAACTATTATTACTATTAAAGGGGACAGAGAATGAAGAACCATTTTTACCTTCTCTTTGTTGAATAATGGTAGTCTACCCGCATTCACAAACATACAAAAAGTGCTAGACATGCTAAACATCTCAGTCTCATAGAAATTCCTCTTTTAGAAATGTCAGCCAAAAAACAGCCCAATCTGAAAAACTGATGCTTATGACATCACAGGCATCTAACTGCCCCTCCACTTTGAAATAATTGGCTACATTTTTTGAGTGTCAGCAAAGTCAGCCAATCAGTAATGAGATTGCAAATTAAGCCAGTAGGGGGAGCCAAATAGGTGCAAAACCACTTGTTTTAAAATCCCCCACCCTAAAAGAGCTATCTGAGAGAGGTTTTGAGGAAGCTTCTAAGGCATTACAGACCCAAACTAAAAACATTTTGTCTACATGTCACATCACAGAACAAGGATAAATACTCTGTTCAATCATTCTATGTCACCTTTAAGTGGTAACAGAAGATACACATAAGTGTTGCCTCTGCACAAATTATGCCGTTATTTCATAATAAATATTAACTAGCCAGTGAAAACGGCACATTTTGTGTCACTCACAATACGACTACAAGCTTTAGCCACTCACCAGAAGTCTTATGCTGCGAACACACCAAACGCGAAGCATCGCGTTCTTCACTCTAGATAACTCGTGAGATTTAACATCTTGCAAATTTTTTCACTTAAAGTCAATATTTTCAACTTGCGCAAAAACACGTTTGAAGCTAATAGGCCGTGTCTTTGCATTGACTTTGTATGTAATCTACTCGCACAAATCGTTAAATACGCGTTTGGTGTGTACGCCCTATTACAAAAAAGAGCTCAAACATAAGGTGGATATAAAAATGTAAATGCACAATTTAATCTGAAAGGAAAATGACCTAAATATCCATATGATGGCTCTTATTCAATGGTTTATAGAGCATAATGATGGCCAACATAAGGAGATTAAGGTCATTTTCCTTACTGGCCCCCTCAAAGTCCAGACCTCAACCCCATCAAGCAAATTTGGGGTGAGTTGAAAAATAAACTGCACTTTCAAAGGAAAGCCTTTGGCTTAAACTAAAGAAGGCATGATAACATTTGATATTTTTGTGTTCACACTTCACAGCATTATTATGAAATAAAGGGACCATTTCCCAGACATTGGTTTTCTTATTCCCTTACTAAAATGGATGTTTAAGGTGCCTTAATTTAAACCTTGTACTGACATATCTTAACATATATATTGTTTTGTCTCAAGATGCACACCAGTATTGCTTTTTTGTAAGGTTTGTTTGTTAAAACTACTGAAATGTCCAAATATAACCAATGCCTAGTCCTGGATTAATATAAACCCTGTATGGGAAACCATATCATGTTTTGGAAGAATAAAAGGTCAACATTTTTGGATTTGTACGTATTCATTATATATATTATAGACATATACATTGAAAAATCTAAATGGAGATGTCACCAGGGGCTCTGGTCCTGCTATTGGCCCGTATGGGACTAAAGTTTGAAGTCAAGTTAACAATTTAAACCTACAGCTATTAGATGACTTTTTAGTTTTCACACATACTGTATGATGTTTAAATATGTATTATAAAATCACACTATATTTCAGTATTTTGTCAGGTCTAAGACCCAAGAACAGCCTCTTTGCTTGGCCATCTCTGCATGTTAGTTTCAGTCATTTCCGTACATACGCTCAGTGGAGAGAGTTTCAGTACAGTCTCAAAACATTAATCTCCTTCTAGTTAACAGGAAAATTAGACTTATTTCATTTCTCTGTTCACGGGTGATAAATGAAACTAATCATTTTGGCCTGTCATTAGCTCCCTCCAGCTGTGTGTGTGCGCGTGTGTGTGTTTGTTAGACTTCCAGGGTAGTGGAACGACAGTTCCTCTTTTCTCTAATTTATAAATAATCACTCTCCCAGTCCTGCATCTGTCTTCTCTGCACAACTGAATCTATTGAGCGGAGATACACGCTTCTCTCCTGGGGAACCCAAATTAAAGACCGTTCTCTTAACGAAAGCGTTTTACATGTGAACCTCATGAATATCCCACAAATATTCGAGATGAGTCGCTCTATTTGCAGATATCTAAAGTGACTTCACACATACTTGATTAAAATCAATTAGTTCCACTATGATGGAGTGTGACATTGTGCTAGGATCTAATCTCCGTATCTTCCTCTCTTTTCACGCACGTGGTATGTCCTAAAACGTATAGAGTTGCCTGTGGTCACGGCATTTTAAAGTGTATGCAACCTCTCGAGTCTCGATTTGTTTTTATTCTTGTGCGCCCTCATTATATTTAATGCTAAAAAACGCTAATCTCCTCACCTACTCAAAACAACCTCTCTTTACTTCCTTTCACAAGGTAGGGTGCAATGGCGGGGCTATCGTAGACTTGCTTCTGCCCAGGAAAAGATGGCAGCGATTAGCAAATAGCAACATGGCCCAACTTCCAACGATCCAATCAGTTCTTGGATATACATCACGACAGGGAAAAGAAGACAATCACTAATTCTGTTTCAAAGAAGAACCATTTTTTGTTGCACACTGACCAGTGTTGGGCAAGTTACTGAAAATTAGTAATTAGTTACAGTTACTTCTTTTAAAAGTAATTGAATTATTCTACCAGTTACTTTTTTTTCAAACGTAATTAGTTACCAGGGAAAGTTACTTTTAAAGGAATAGTCCATTTTCTTAAAAGAAAAATCCAGATAATTTACTCACCACCATGTCATCCAAAATGTTGATGTCTTTCTTTGTTCAGTCGAGAAGAAATTATGTTTTTTGAGGAAAACATTGCAGGATTTTTCTCATTTTAATGGACTTTAATAGAGCCCAACATTTAATACTTAACTCAACACTTAACAGTTTTTTCAACGGAGTTTCAAAGGACTATAAACGATCCCAAAGAGGCATAAGGGTCTTATCTAGCGAAACGATTGTCATTTTTGACAAGAAAAATAAAAAATATGCACGATACTTTTCGTCTAGATCCGGTCGTGATGTGCCAGCGTGACCCCACGCAATACGTCATGACGTCAAGAAGTCACAGATGACGAACGCGAAACTACGCCCCAGTGTTTACAAGTGTGTTGAATAGGGTGACCATACGTGCCATTCTTTTGGTGCGTCTTCCGGAAGTCGTATTTGTTGACCGCATACGCCATTCAGTTAAAAACATAAGATATACAATCGTAGTTTCATTCTTACCTTAAAATGTAACGGTTGCTTTTCTGTAATAATAATAATAATCCTCTATGACGTATGCGGTCGACAAATACGACTTCCGAAAGACGAACACAAAATCCTGGACGGGATGCGTCCGGGAAGAATGGCACGTATGGTCACCCTAGTGTTGAAAGAGGACCGTTCCTGCGTTGTTGTATGTCAACTGATATTAATTAATGTCTTTGTGTCAGTTTATTGTTTACAATGGTCCGCAAATGTGCGTTTTATATATGTAACACGTGACCTCCCTACGTCACTACGCATTTACGTGAGGTCACGCTGGACCGGACCTAGACAAAAAGTTGTCGTTTAGAAAAGCATATTTTTTATTTTTCTTGTCAAAAATGACAATTTTTGATGATGAACAGTACTGAACAGTCAAATTATTTAATGATAGGCTGTGGGCCACAGTGGGGGTCACTCTTTTGTTAGTTTGGTTATGTACTGCATTATTTTAGTAAAGTTTCTTATATGGATGGGCTATTTAACACGTAAGACTCTAATATATCACATACTGTAGGAGCCTATTTTGCTTTAGATTCAGCCTTTGAATATGTTTGTTAGAAATTATCTGAATATGTAAGCTTACTTTATTTATGTATATCATTTAGACCATTTAGACAAATATTGTGTTTGTTTACATTGAACATATATAATGTGTTAAAACTGTGTACTGTCTCTTTAAGAATTTGGGGACTGTGAAGCTTGCATTTAGTGCACTCTTTGGAATATAGTGGAGTTTTCTCTACGGCATCCATGCAACGTAAGATCAGAAATGTCTTGTCTGCAAATGTAAATTTTTTTACAAAATAGAGTAAAGCGAGTAACTCATTTAAATTTCAGTAATTGTAACTGCGTTACTTGATTTAAAAAAATACTTTGTTACATGCTCGTTACTGCTAAAAGTAGTGGAATTACAGTAACGCATTACAATTTAAGTAAATTAATTTACTCCCATCACTGCCAATGACACATTTGGCCTTTTCACAAAGACATTATGGGAAATACATGGATTCCGTCCGGGATTGTTAGATTTTTGGCCATTTACACTGCCAATGATTTTTCGGAATCTATGCGTGCATTCACACAGATGCCGTAAAGATCGCATCTATGATGTTTGTGTAATGACAAAATTCTTTTTTTGCAATCTTAGAGAGGATGTGTTAATTTTTTACACATCTTTGTGCGTTAAGCTTTTAAAGGATTAGTCCATTCTTAAAAGAAAAATCCAGATAATTTACTCACCACCATGTCATCCAAAATGCTGATGTCCTTCTTTGTTCAGTCGAGAAGAAATTATGTTTTTTTGAGGAAAACATTGCAAGATTTTTCTCATTTTAATGGACTTTAATAGACACCAACAATTAACACTTAACTCAACACGTAACAGTTTTTTTCAACGGAATTTCAAAGGACTATAAACGATCCCAAACGAGGCATAAGGGTCTTATTTAGCAAAACAATTGTAATTTTTGACAATAAAAATAACAAATATACACTTTTAAAGCACAACATCTCTTCCAGATCCGGTCTTGATGCGTCAGCGTGACCCCACGCAATACGTCATGACGTCAAGAGGTCACAGAGGACAAACGCGAAACTACGCCCCAGTGTTTACAAGTGTTGAGAAAGAGGACCGTTCCTACGTTGTTTTATGTCAACTGATACTAATTAATGTCTTTGTGTCAGTTTATTGTTTAAAATGGTCCGCAAATGTGCGTTTTATATATGTAACACGTTACCTCCCTACGTCACTACGCATTTACGTTAGGTCGCGCTGGAACTGATCTAGATGAGAAGTTGTGCTAGTGTATATTTGTTATTTTTATTGTCAAAAATGACAATCGTTTTGCAAGATAAGACCCTTATGCCTCGTTTGGGATCGTTTAGAGTCCATTGAAACTCCGATAAAAAAACTGTTAAGTGTTAAGTTAAGTGTTAATTGTTGGTGTCTATTAAAGTCCATTAAAATGAGAAAAATCCAGGAATGTTTTCCTCAAAAAACATAATTTCTTCTCGACTGAACAAAGAAAGACATCAACATTTTGGATGACATGGTGGTGAGTAAATTATCTGGATTTTTCTTTTAAGAAAATGGAATATTCCTTTAACATATAATGTGTAATTTTAACACATTATGTGTCATTTTGTGTTGATTTGGTGTTAAAATATAACACAAGTTGTGTTAATAATAAAATAGAGATGGGTGGATTCTGGAACAACGCATTTAGTGTGTTGTCCCAGAATCAACACTTGTGTTGTTTTTAACACATCTGTTCTGAGAGTGTGTTTGGAGGGCCCTTGCCCCAGGCAATCACCTGTATTGCCTGTTGGACGGGCCGGCCCTGAAAATGACCATTTTACCACATCATAGAGGTGTTTGTAGGGCAGTTAGTGGTCCAATCAAAGCACCATCATAGTCCATCATAGTGTATCTTGGAAACCGAATGTGATGGACTTAAGCGTGATCTCTTCTGCCCACAAGCAACGCTCTAACAACCGTACAGCAACGTGCTAAACACTCAAACCTCTTTGCAACCACCAAAACACCCTAGCAATTTGCCAGCACAGACAAGCACCACTTACGCTTTCTTTCTGAAAATCCACCTATATATTTTTTTAACATAGTTACCCGTTGAAATTCAAAATCAAGCCACAGAAGAGAACAAAGTGTGTGTGTACTGTAGTGTTGCACACACTGACCACTAACTACCCCGCAAACATCCCTACGATATCTTCTCTAGCAGAACATCTCTGCTCCAATGCATTCCTCTTTTTCTCATCTTCTCCCCCTCCTCCTCCTCCTCCTGTGCTCCTGTTAGCCTGAACACTCACGACCACAATTACAGCAGGAGTAACATCTACAGCTGCTCAGCTATCAGAGGGGAGTCACGACCACTGCATGTGTGTGTGTGTGTCAGAGGTAAATTGAGGGAAAGTGGAGGGGACTGTAAGAAAGCAATGTTTTCTCTGTTTTTCTTGTTTGCACGTAAGAGAATAAACCGAGAGAACTCGATGACCGATGTATTCCTGTACCAGACAGCTGATAACTTTGGATTCCCAATCACTCTTTACTTATTCTGAATGATTAACCCTTTCGAACAGTGTCCTCATACAACACAAAACACACAGACAGACAGACACTAATCTTCCCAGCTGCTTCCTTACACCTGCTTTGTGTGTGTGTGTGTGTGTAAGAGATATTTGAGCCCTGGGTAACAGCGACTTGAGGGGAAGGGGGTGTTGTGAATACGTAGCTCACCTTTAGTGTCCACAACATGAAAGAGAAAGGCATCTTGAAAATCCAGCTTCAGCTGGTAGATGGTAGCTGGTTTCTTCAAACAAGCCATTATTTGGCACAAGCTGACAGACCAGCATCTTCTAGCGGGTCATTTTAGCTTAAAGAAAAAGCTAGTTTACCAGAAAGATGAAACATCTCTTATAATTTACTCATCTTCATGCCTCCCAAGATGTGTTTGACTTACTTTCTTTAGTTGAATTCAAATAATTGTATATTAAATGTCGGATTTTTTTATGATGACAGCCAAAATCCATTATTAAAGTAATCCAAATGATAATTAATGTCTTCTGAAGCAAATTTTTTTTTATTGTGATTTATATTTTACATTTATTTATTACAATTTTAAGGTAGGGTCCATGATCTCTGAAAGACAATGTTGACATTTGAAATCACCTGAACAAACACGCCCCTACCCCAATAGAATCTGGACCTTCTTTAGATAGACCCGCCCCACACATACGCAAGCCAAGAAACAATAGGTGTGTTCGAGATCATCCGGCGCTGCGCAGACCGATCGGCGAGGTTTGCCGCTTGCAGTCGAGGGAGGAACTGAAGACGGAGCCGTCAAGCCGGACACCTGCTGCTTGCCGTTATGACGTGTGCGCCGTGTTTCCTTGTTTTTAATCGCAAATGAAGTGAATTAGATGCTGAATTTGATAAAAACAAACCTTTTAATAAAATGTTGCAACCAGAAACATTTTATATCGAATATTTTAATTGCTGCTTATAATGTATACCCGAAAATAACGGGAAACAAGCCTATATTATTAAAATACCAATAGAGTTTTTTATTTTCATTTTTATTTTATTACACGACACAATATAACATATTTAAGCATATTAAAGTGTTTTTTCCTGTTTTAAAACATGAATTTATAATGTTTTTAGTGGAACTAAAGGTTGGATTAAACTTGAAACGCACGTGATCGTTGTAATCAGTGAGGCGACCAATCACGTAAAGCTGTGTCGTCATCACAACTCCGTGCAGCCGCTCTGGAGAAGCTGCACCGGCTGAGCTAGCCGGCTACTCTCGAAACGCTCTCGCGGTACTTAAAAACCATATGACACAGTCACGTGCCTGCAGCGCCAGCTGAAGTCGGACAAGATTACTAACCGGAATGCACTTCTTCAAGTCAGCCCCCGAGCGGTCTGCGCAGCGGCGCATGAGGTCAAACACACCTAATGTCGCTTAGTAGACACGCACCTTACTGCTGATTGGCTACAAATGTGTTTTGGTAGTCGGCCCGCCTCTCTTTTCCAAAGCTTTTGTCAGAAATTGTCCACTCCGCCTTTAAATATGGCGGCACATCAATAACGTCAAATCTCAGTGTTCTTGCATCTTGTAACAAATTGTCACATGCATGTTTTATCACATGGCATGCGAGAACCAATGAGATTTGATGTTTATTCACCACTGATAATATGGTTATGTATATTATATTGCATTTCTGTCAAGAGATCCTTCTGAAAGTTACAAAATGCACCCTTAAAAACAGAAGCCCAAGTGTGTCAATATAGCAAATGATATTCTCATATGAGTAACTAAAGATGTCACATGACATTTCAACTGGATGTGTACTGTGGTAAACATGTCACCAGTGAGTGACTGTTCAGACACACTTAAAACATGTACAACTGCTACTGCAGGACATTTGGCACTTGATGATGTCAATGATGTTGACAACTGACACACACACACCCATATACTCCTCACTACACCTGCACACTGTTGACCACGCACACAAACCATCAACACTTTCACCCAATATCTGCTGAGAAATGGTCTTTCAGTAATAAAGTCATTTTTTGTGATTTACTGTTTTCCACATAAAATTGTCATACATAACGTAAAGTTCTGTGAAAATATAGACAGTTTAGTGGGACGCACGCATGTTTTACCCTTGCACCGAAGTGAATTCGTCTGTATTTATTTATCCGCCTGGCTAGTGGCTAAACTGTTCTCTGATCACAACTGTGTGGAGAGGTTTGGTAAGAATTTAAAGGGACACTTCACTTTAAAAAACAATATATATGCTCATTTTCCAGCTCCCCTAGAGTTAAACATTTTATTCTTACCGTTTTGGAATCCATTCAGCTGATCTCCGGGTCTGGCGCTAGCACTTTTAGCATAGCTTAGCACAAACCATTGAATCTGATTAGACCATTAGCATCACGCTAAAAAATAACCAAAGAGTTTCGACATTTTTCCTATTTAAAACTTTACTCTTCTGTAGTTACATCGTGTACTAAGACTGACAGAAAATTAAAAGCTGCGATTTTCTAGGCAGATATGGCGAGGAACTATACTCTCAAACTGATATTATGCACTGCCCGAAAATAGTCCCCTTGGTTACTTTCAATGGCAGTGGACTATTTTCGGGCAGTGCGTAATAACACTACGCTTGCTGCAGTCATGTTACATCAACAAAGCCCTTGATTATTACGCCAGAATGAGTGTATAGTCTTAACCATATCTGCCTAGAAAATCACAACTTTTAATTTTCTGTCGCTCTTAGTACAGTACTTACAGTACCTACTTAGTAGATGTAACTACAGAAGAGAAAAGTTTTAATAGGAAAAATATTGAAACTCTTTGGTTATTTTTTAACGCGATGCTAATGTCCTAATCAGATTCAATGGATTGTGCTAAGCGATGCAAAAATTGCTAGCGCCAGACCTGGAGATCAGCTGAATGGATTTCAAAACAGTAAGCAGGGTTTCCCGCAGAAAATTTGTTAGTTAAGGGGGTAGGGTTGGGATGGTGGGTGGGTCCAAGGGCGTGGCAATCAAAGGGGCGGGGTCCCCGCTCACGGTGTGATGTGTGTACGAGCTATTCTCCGAGATGCACTTGACGGCCTTTTGTGCAGCGATTTTTTTTTTTTTTTATGAGCTAGTTAAGGCGATTGGGTTTCCAAGCGTAGGCGGGCCGCCTTAACCACTGATCTATATAAATGACTGGATTGCGCATAGAACGCTTGACATAACTGTGTGAGGTGGAGCCAGCGCAGAGTTCGAGCCGCCATCTTGGTATACCCAACGAGCAGAGAGCGTCATTGACTTCCATTCAAAATCATGATCAAAATGTACCCCCTTTACAGCGTATCACTTACACAAGGTAAATTTTTAGGATATGTGTACGTTAATTATTTGTTAATTCTGGTGTTATTTGCAATGTTTATGTTTTAATCGGGCAGGATAATGGATTTATAAAAAAACGTTAAGGTGAGTGTGTCTGTTGCATTTGTTAATGACACGGGTATAAATAAAGTTTTTTTTTTTACATTTAGCTACACTGTGACGGTCAGCGTTATTTCTCTAAATAAGTTTAGGTAACTTGTAAGTTTAGATAACATAATTACAAAACTAGCAAATTATTGCATGCACATACAGGTACAAAGCATGATTATTTATTTAGATTTCAGAATGAGCACGTTTATTGTCATTAATACTAAATATGCTGCGGTCTGTCTGCTGATCTGATACTGTAATAAAGATGAATGTATAATAACTGATTAAAACGCAAAATAACTTTCAGTAAATAACTATTTACATGCTTTGGACGTTTGTGTTGTAATAATGTACAGGGTAACTTCACATATAAAAACGAAGACGAGTAAAGTGATGTTTTATCATTAAAATCTGATAACGTCCATTGATTTAATAGAAAGTTTGGGTATACCAACATGGCGGCGCGGTGGCTTCACAAGTGTGACGTCATGCGCAATCCAGTCATTTATATAGATCAGTGGCCTTAACTGAAATATGCTGCGGGAAACCCTGCAGTAAGAATCAAATGTTTATCTCTAGGGGAGCTGGAAAATGAGCACATTTTCAAAAAAAGTGGAGTGTCCCTTTAAGGACCTGTAGCTTACACTGTCTAAATTACTGCATACATTAATGGCAGTAACATAAGCTCAGTGTAATAGTTGATACGCATTAGATATGATATATGAACAAAGGTAATTTAATAGTCATTTATTCCCCTTGTTATTAGAAATAAACTACTGTAAAATGTAATCGTTGTTCCTGATTTTATGTGGAAGTCTACAAAAAGTTGCGTTTAGTCCACAAAACACTTTTGTTTATGTTATTGCTGCTGAAACCGTCTACAACCTTTTATATCTTTAACATTGACAAAGTAAGTTCATGTCAAAGATTAAAATTAAAGTAAAAAAAAATTTGAAATCAAACTTGCAAAATTTTAATATAACCCTGCCCACCTCTACTCTCTACACAACATCCAGAACAAAAATCATAAAAAATGTAGCTGTCACTTGGTTGGTATCCCTTCAAAAAGTACATCTTTGCAACTATATTAAGTACATATTCATCCCAAATGTTATACATATCTGTACCTAAATGGTACATAATAGGACATTTCCAAAAGGCACTGCCGCAGTGACAGCTTGGGACCATTTTTTTCAGTAAAGTTTGTTTGTGTCATCCACCACTCTTATGAAATTCGGACTTTCTTGCTCCCCACCCCACAGAACGAGCCAAAGAGAGAACCAGCTTCTTCTGCAACAGTAGCTCGAGGAGAGATAGAGAGAGAAGAGGAAAGAGAGGAACGTTGAAAGCTATTAATAGTGTCTACAGACGCTGGTGTCAACTGCATGTGATGCCTGATGACTGTTTCCTCAGCCCCTCTTTCTCTCCCCTTCTCTCGACATTTCTTTCTGTCTCTCTCCTCTGAAATCCCCTTTGCTCAGTCTCTGACTAGAACACTTCTCCTTCATTTTGCCACAGATATGAAAAAATTTCCATTTTTTTATTACATTCCTCTCCTCCTATCCTTAAATGATCCGATCCCATCATTCTGTCGTTGACTCTTTGTGAGTTATGAAGTACAGGTAAAGGTCACTTAAGGTCAGGCGAGTCAGATGAGGTCTGATTTACACATTTGTGGATGATGGCGGCTATATTCGCGCTATTTTAGGCTGGGAGTTTTGATGAGTAATATACCAGTCCTTTGAGAGTCTACAATATGTCAAGTTTTTATAAGAGACAGATCATTTTTATTGCTGCAGCACTGATCAATTAACTCTTAATATTTACAACTACTATGCATGATTTAAATACAGACACACAACTGAGAGGTAAACAGTAGAAGGTATTATTGCTTGATTTCCTTTCCTTGAGTAAAAGAGACAACAATTCGTATTGTGCTTCTGAAAAAATTTTGGGCCGGGCTTGATTTCGGTCATTGAGAACCGATTGGATCATTGGAAGTTGGGCCATGTTGCTAATTGCTGCCACTATGATTTATTTTTGGCGAGAAACAGGTGTTATGACTTCAGTATTCAGGTGAGGAGAACCTATAAGACCAAACTCTCTGTTGCAATCCAAAATAACCCAGTGCTGCTTACTAAATTTGGGAAGGAATCACTGTCTTTCTCTCTTGGTTTCTCAATTCACCCCTCGAGTGAGTTGAATAGGAAGGATATTTCATAATGAACAAAGAACATACAGACAGGGCTGAGAAAATTATATTCGAAATAGACAAATAAGTGGCAGCCAATATATTATCAGGGTAGACACGACACAGACGATAAAATACAACCTTGACTTCACCATAACACCCGTTTCTATTTCTTTATCAGTAATATAGATTGTTACAACTTACGAGATGAATCTCTATCTGGGCTCCTCATTATTTTACTTGTTCTGCTGAGAGCTGAACTGCTCGCCCACCTCTCTCTCCCTCAATTGCTTTTATATTCTGGTACAAACATTTGTTTCTTGCATGTCTTTTTAGCAATAGTACCACACACCGCCATATTGTCTCCCTAAGCTACACAGGTGAACAAAATCGGCAGGTGTGTTTGGGTGAAGTCAATTATTATAATAAAGTCAACGGCTTGGAAACGTGAACTCTTTGGGTAAGATCAATCATCTTTAAGACGGCACCAGCAAGGGTTATTCAAAGCATTGTGATGGTAAACCACATTCAATGCATGGTTACAAATGTCATTTTATGAGATTATATTGTGGTCTGGAAAAATAGGCAATAGTACACATGCGATGATGACATCGCCCGAAGGGTTTCTTTGCCCCAGGACGGGCTGTACCCTATTAGCAGACAACTGTGCCATGATGAACAATGTTTTGTCTAGCCAGTGTTTTGGTATGGGTATTTACACTTAAAACACTTTTTTTTCAATGTTAAAATCTAAAGCTGAACTCACTAACAGAGACAACTCATTATAAGAGCTGTTTCCAAACTAATTCCATCCAAGACTTAGGGTCAGACTAAAACATAGGGAACAAGTACATGCATACTCACATTACAAGCCAATCCCAATTGTGCATTTTAAAGTGTAACACTTAATCTACATTTAACCAATGTAGGTTAAATGACTTTTAGTGACTGATAGGTGTGCTTTCTAAAAGCCCTGCCCCAAGTTTGGGTAGCAAACATGCCACTGGTACTGACACTGACCGACAAACAAGTGGTTATCAGAGACCTGACAGGTTAAAGAGCTCAACTGTCGAGAAATAAAGGAGATTCACCGGCTGTACGACGCGTGGACATGTGCGCCATTATGTGCGTGGCTTTCATATGATTTGCATAGGCAAATGCCGCGCGCTGTTACGCGTGAAGCGCGGATTGGGAACAGGCACTCACACTAACCGTTGCCTTGATGGGGACGTACAGGACCGGTCTGTCAGCTGATCCGGTCTCGTTCCGCTCGCCGCCAGTGCTGCCCACCTGGAAACCTTTGGATTTAACCCAGAACTTGAATTTGGCGTTGATGTGGTTGCTCTCGATATAAACGACCTCCGGGTCGTCGCTCTGTAAGAGGGTCTGGAGGATTTTGTTGTATTTTCGCCGGGTGACGGTCTTTGTCTTGCCGGAGTCGCCGTAAGTGCGCAGGCACCACTCTTGAAAATCGCCAAACATTTCGCCCTCGGACACCGCGGGGCTTCGGCTCCGTTTCGTTAAATCCATGCGCTTTTTGGTGGACATTGTTGTCTGGAAAAACCTCCCTCGTTTCGAATAGAAAGAGGATTCGGGGGAAATGCTCTTTTTGAGCGAGATATATAGATATAGCTCTAAATTGTCCACGGGAATAAATAAAAATAAATGAAAACGAATGCGTATCGCAATAACGCGAACGAACGCTGGTGTATTTATCAATCGTCGCACCTGTTAACTGAGCGCGAGCCGTTTCCTCTGTCCCAAAGGATGACAAATAAATGACAGTCCCACGTCTGCCCTATTGAGGAACTGAAAGAGGGGGCCGTCCTACAAACGGCTTTCGCCCACCTGTATGCTGAAGCTTGCAGGCTAATAAACAGAAACTGTCCTTTTTAGTCCAAAAACGTCGTCGTTGCATTAAAAGCAACAGCTTAAATAAAACGATAAATAAACATAGATGTCCGAGTGGTCGTTATTCAACGCTCGTGCAGATGCAGCTACGGAGGCTCAGTGAAATGAAGTGCGTCCCCGTCAGCTCCACCTGAAATCGCTTACCACCTGTTTGAATGAGCTCGACGCTCAGTGCGCTGTCCCGACCCGTTGCCTGTCCACGCGTAGAAACGGACTGCGCGTGTCCGCTTGTAATGAGAGATAGTGGGCAGAGTACCTGAGCCACGAGGCTAGAGATTAGAGCGGTGGGACCGGGTGCGCATCAGATCCAGGAAGTGCACCCTTACGGATAACCCAAAACACACACAAAACAGAGGACTGTCCCGCAATACCGAATGAGCTAACCCACTTTTTTTCTTTTTTTGCATGTAATTTATAAAGTCGTCAGATTAAATGTCATTAAAATTGCAGCTACATTATTATTATTATTATTATTATTATTATTATTATTATTTAATTGCATTATCAAATTTTCTAAAGGACACAGAAGATTCGTGTTATTATCGAGGTCATATATCCCAGCAAGCAATTTTGCGTTTTAAAGGCATAATATAGCCGCCCAAACAAAGCCCACATGTCTAGACTAAAACAAGGCAAATTTTGGGCTGTCATTGAACATTTTATTGACATCTAACCATACCTTAAAATCAAATGAAATAAAATAAATCAATTAATGAAACCAAACACCATGTAATCACTATTGATTTTGATTACATGATGCAATATAACACATCTCACAAGTTATTATGCAAAAACAACATGTAACCAAAATCAAGTTTATTCGGGCTAGAATTGGGTTACTTCTAACAACCAGACTATATCAGGTCTATAATCAACCAAGAAGTGAGATGACAGCTATTGCTTGCTGGCATGTAGCCTAAAACCCAGCTAAAGTCCTATTTTTGTGAAATGCATTGGGTCAAAAAGGGACAAACCCAGCCTGCTGGGTTGTAATTTAACATATGCTGGGTTGTTTCCACCCAAAATGCTGGGTCTTTTTAATCCATTGTTGGGTCAAATATAAAAATTATCTGGGTTAATTGAACCCAACAGCTGGGCTCGTCCCTTTTTGACTCAATGCTGGGTTGAAAATAACCCAGCATTTTTAAGAGTCAAAAAAGTAAAACCAATGAGTGAAATCAAAATGTGATGGTCCATATCTCATATTGCATAAGACTTTAATAGATTTCACAGACAAGGTCACATATGTATTTAAAGTCCCTTTTTACATTTATATTCACATTACATTTTAAATTGTAATATTTGGAGCATATATTTTGGCATTTATAAATCATGCAGAGACACATTTTTTTTTTCTTCAAATTACTCTGAAGACTGTTTCATCAAGGTATCAACATTTGTCTCAAGTGTCTCTCCTAAAATGCGTAATAAGTTAAAATAAGAAATACACTTTAAAATAGGTTATTTTTAACACATGCTGGGTAATTATTGGACAGAACACATCAATGGTTTAAAATTTACCCAGTGCTTTGGGTTAAAGCGTCTGCCAAGTATGTAAATGAAATGAAATATGTAAATGACTGTAAGCAATGTTTGAAAATGTACATATCATAATATCTGACTTTTGTTTGCAGACTTTACGAGACAGTAATGTTGTTTTGCAAAGGAAACCTCTTAGCATGAGAGATCATAATATCCCCAGAGATCAAAAGTCTTCATTTGCATTCCGACGTGTATCATAAATGTATGAAAATATAAAAGAAAACAATTAATTGTACGATTAATAAGCCTAAAACCAAAATCCAGAACTCAAGGGAGTTCCACCAACACAAATACCTTGAGTTCTCATTGAAACGATAAGAAGTATTATTCCAAATCATGAAATAATGTGGGCGATTCAGGAGACCTTGAGTAAACACTGAGCATGGACATTCTGTGCTGGGCTGAATGAGTTTGTGTACCGGCAAGTGCTGCTGTGTGTCTGAGTCAGACACAACATACAGACACACACATATGCAGTCTACTGAAAATACAAGTGAGATTTGAAAGGAGCTTCTTTTTACAGAAATCCTGTTTTCATTGATGTTCTGCAAAAACTAGCTTGTTCCTGCGAGGGCTGCCGCATATTGACGTGAATGACTATATTCCATACATTTCTTTTTTAGAGCGACTCTATGAAATGTCTGGAGCTTTGTGTTTTAATTCAGATTTAAGAACGCAAAGTGAAAGGAAGGCCTTTCTCCTTTGAAGCTAAATAATTCACTTCTCACATTAATTTATCCAAAATGACTTATGGTGCATCCACCTATACTTTTCCTAATCAGTATGTGTGTTTTCCCTGGGAATCGAACCCATAATGTGCTGCTAACACAATTCTCTATCAATTTAGCTAGAGGAACACCGGTAGAAAATGCTTATTTGTTGAAACAGGCCTTTACTTAAGGAAGTGAAAGTGGGTTTCAAAACCCTCCCTGCCACCCTTTCCCCTTTTTAGCTCTGGCCCAAGAAAGAATAGCTAGCATCTGCTTTAAGAGAAAAGTGGTCAGTCATCTGTGGTTAGCCCACTAAAGTCTCTTCCCTGAATTGTGTCACTATGTCTGTCGAAATCACAACTGCTGGATTGGGCCGCACCAAGTTTCAAATGAGTCCTTGGGACAGTTCAGATTTTTTACTTTTTTAAACATTTGGACCAAAATGATCAACTTTCCACGAACTTCTTTTGCCTCAAATAAACGTTTATAAGAATGTGGCCAGTTTCAGATGATATGGGAGCATAATGTGTCAACATTATATTATCTGTTTGTTCAAAATGTGCCGAGCTCCTGGTGGGACTGTGAAAATGTGTGAGAGGTTGTGCTCTGGACTGTGTGTATCTGTGGGTAGTTATGTCTATCTGTTGCTATGACTGCAGTCATAAGTAGAGCCTGTAGGTGGGTGTAGGGTACAGTGTGCGGTCTATCCTCGTGTGTAATTTGGATTCTGCTTCCATTTCTGGCATTGCAAAACGCTTTATGCTGATTGCAAAATTGTAAGATTGAAACGGTTAAAATTTTACTTTTTACTCTTACAGTCGATGCAAAGCAGTTTTGAACGCTAACAGAAAAAAATGGTCAAAACACGTACCCCAGCTGTTACCCTTTCGAAAAATATAACTTTGCACCCACTCTAAAAATCTCTGGCTTATTTTTACCCATAAGGGTAAATATTGGACAGAACACATGCTGGGTTAAATTTGACCCAATGCTGACCCAATGCTTTATCCCGGCTACAAAATGCGGCAGCAAGACTCCTAACAGGTACTAGAAAACGGGACCATATTACTCCAGTGTTACGTAATTTGCACTGGCTGCCTGTACGATATCGTGTAGATTTTAAGAATCTTCTTTTGGTGTTTAAATCTTTAAATGGGTTGGCCCCTACTTATCTTTCAGATCTATTGATAGAACATTGTCCAGTTATGTCTCTTCGGTCCTCAAACCAGAGATTATTATTTATACCGAAATCTAAGTTGAAAAGTAGGGGTGATGGCGCCTTTTTCAAATGCGGGGCCAAGATTGTGGAATGCGTTACCTTTTACTATTAGATCTCCTCCATCCTTGTCTGTTTTTAAATCTAGGTTAAAATGAAACAACAATGATTGTATGTTTTGAAATAAATAATTCTTAATTTTCTAATGTATTTTAACTGAAATGTGAGAACCTCAATGACGTATGCGGTCGAGCAACGCGACTTCCGGAGAACGAACCCGAAAACATGTTCGGGACGTGCCCGACGGAACTGGCACGAATGGCCACCCTATGCTGGTTTAGCTGGTGGTCATCAGCATACCAGCACCAAAACACAACATATGCTGGTCTTGCTGGTATGTCCAGCATGTGTGCTGGTGCTAATGCTGCTTTGGTGCTGGTTTAGCTGGTGTTAATGCTGGTTTGGTGCTGGTTTAGCTGGTGCTTATGCTTGTTTGGTGCTGGTTTAGCTGGTGCTAATGCTGGTGCTGGTTTGGTCCTAGTTTAGCTGGTGCGAATGCTGGTGCTGGTTTAGTGCTGGTTTAGCTGGTGTTCACTAACAAACCAGCACCAAAACACAACATATGCTGGTCTTGCTGGTATGCTGTTTTTTCAGCAGGGATATGCTAATGTGTGATTTTTATTTATTTATTTATTTTATTTTTTTGGTTCAGGAAATGAGGACATTTCTTTTTCTAAGGGGGGAAAAATGTGAGATTTTTATTTTTAAACAGGCATGAGTGTGAAAACTGTTCTGAATGTTTATTGGGTATCTAGGGGATACATATTGTATTGGCGCGGTAGCGCATGCGCAGAGGGCACTGTTGGTCTGGTGTCGACATTGAACGGACGCTCTGAAATAAACTTAGCACAAAGTAATGTTTACCATCGTGTGTGCCTGCATTATTCTAACCCTTCTGAAGACTGGATTATGTTCATTTAATCTTTCCCCTCTTACACTAGGACCATTAGGACAACTAGTTGGGTTGTTATTTAACATATGCTGGGTTGTTTCAACCTAAAATGCTAGGTTGATTTAACCATTTGCTGGGTTGTTTCAATTTATGGTTTGGTAAAATATGGACAAACCCAACCAATGAGTTTAATTTACTTATTCTGGATTGTAAACCAAAATGTTTTCTTGTTTTAACCCATGGTTGGATCAAATAGAGATTTCTTCTACACTTTCTCAACTCAGCATTGGGTCATAAAGGGACACACCAGTCGCTTGGTTAAATTAGCTTAGAAAATATTTATATTTGACCCAACAATGGGTTAAATATTTATATTTGACCCAACAATGGGTTAAAACAACACAGCATGGGTTAAATTACAACACAGCGGGTTGGATTTGTCAGTTTTTGACCTAACGCTGGGTTGAAAATAATTTTTCATGCATTGGGTTTAAATAAACCTATGATGGGTTGTTTTTAACTCATGGTAGGGTGAAATATAGACTTTTATGTTCATTTTATATTTATTTAGTTACCTACCAAACATCTTAAGTGACAGCAATGGTCACCAATTTCATTACACAGAAAAAACTGCTTGGATGTTCTATAAACAACATGTTTTGTTAAACATTAAAAAGTTGTGCGGTTTAAAAAAAGCATGAGGCTGAGTAAATAATGACAGAATATTTATTTGTTGGTATTTAACTTTTCCTTTAACATAAAGAAAAGTCCACATATTTATAAATATAAATAAGTTAAAAGTTAAGCGTGTCATGCACATTGCAAAAGCAACTAAGAGTAGTATGAAGTGATTTTGTGATATGTAGGTTCCTCACGAAGTAGAAAGTGCTGATTGAGCAGATTTGTCACTGCTCTGAGGTTTTGGAAGGGAACGTCCACCACAAACATACACACGTTCATTTGGTTGTGCGCCAACGGTCGCTCTGCGCATCCGCGCCTCTTTCGTCTCATTTTTCACAGGAAGCTTAAGAAAGTGAAAAGCAGTTTCTTGATCGATATCTTATGTTATCATCACATGAACTTAGTGTGACTGACTTTCAGTGTGTCAGGTCAGCTGTTAAAAATAAAAGTATTGGAATTGATTCAGAGAAATATTGAGATTGACGGATATAGAGAAAAAACAAGGCTGAACTTGAAAGAAAACCTGTGTAATGCGTCACAATCAATTATATTGGGCGACCATATTTGTTGATGGTTCCTGTTGCAACTGGTAGAGCATCCTGTTTACAATACCAAGTATCATGGGTCTGATTTCCAGTGAACACAGCCTACAAAAATGTATAGCTTGAAGTCACTTTGGATAAAAGTGCCAAATGTCAATTTCTTGGGCAACATATCTAACAATTAGTCAATGTCAATCTATTATTTGGTGGTGTCCCAGTAGTTGAAACTAGGGCAGCATTGGTCTCTAGAAACACTGTGGAGCCAAACACCCATCAATTCCTTCTGCTGCACCTCATTACCGGGCTGTCCTAAGACTGTGCACCACCATAATAGCTGTTTAACGATCCTCTATCCATCTTCCATAATCAAAATGGTGCCTGGAGACACCAAAGACCTGGAATGCACTTGAAATGTATGTGTCATGTTGCTTCAGAGATCTTAGAGAAAACAAATAAGAAAGATGCTAAGCAAGGTACACCTTTTAAGCATTTCCAACAACTCTCAATTAATGCAAACTTTGATTCAACTTATTTTATAGGGGTGTAAGAAAAAATCGGTATAAGTGAATACCGTGGCAGGTTGTTTGGCAATACCGTATTGATTCCAAAAAAGCAATACCTTTTTTAAAAAAAAGCATACAAAAATTGGAGTTTACATCATGACCACTAGATAGCATTCTTCTTATGTCTGAACTTAAGAATTGATAGGATGTACGTGCATAGGGGCGTGCCACAATATTTTTTGCTAAGGTTTGCATATGGTGTTGTGTTCTCAATGACAGCTTTCCTAAAATTATATCCTATTATATTACTAAAATAGAAATTATCCAGATATATGTCATTATTTACAGTATCACAAAATGTTACATTGCAACCAATTATGTGATATGATATTTTGTGTATTTGGTACAATACATTGTGTTTGCGTTCTTTACGGTACAAAAACCACATTATTTTCCACATACCTTTCATTTTTGTATCTCCAGATATCCTGCCTTCCTCAGACGCGTTGATTTTGTACAAAAGTCATTGATCTGAAAAGCTCTGTGTCCTTGATTGGCCAGCTAATCTATACATTGTGATTGGTCAGAATACCTCTGACATCAGCCGGAAATGTGACGCTCCTTACCATGTTTGAAAGATTCGCTCACAATGTAATGCTAACAGGAGTTAACTCGTGTCATCGTTTACTTTGGCGTTTGTACCTTTTGCATATCGTTAGCATGTACTAATACACACTTACACACCAAAGGAAATGTAAAATCGTGAATCGGACAATATGTGCTCTTTAAGCTATATAGTTAAGTTAAAAGTAAGCTATTGGATGCCTTACAGTTTCAGACATAAAAAACCCAACCCTCTTGAATTCAGAGAAACATATGTTAATATATTGGCCTATAATTGGTATCAGCAATAGACCGTTCGCTCTCTTACATTGATGAAAAGTGAAGCCGCCAGAGTCCCTAAAGTAGTGATTTCGGGACCAGTTCTGCGCAGTAGTGAGCAGGAAGTAAAGCAGCAAAATTAAGGCCACGCTCTCGCAGAATGCGCATATCACAGCTGTCAATCATGACGTCACACCACCGTTTTTTTTTTCAAACTTATTTTAAAAACAAACCCTTAAATTTACATCAGCGTGATAAAAACTACAGTAAATGACCGAAACCAGCTTCGTAAAAAAGATATTTGAAGTGTAATTAAATTGTTTAGTTGGTCTCAAGTCCCATTGAATAACATGGGGAGGCGGGGTTTATGACCAATACTGGGACCAGTCACTGGGGGGCGATCGAGAAGTTTTGGCTTTACTTTTCAGGGCTTGTGCAGTGCGCTTGATATCAACTGATTAAACGATTTCCCCCCACTATCAGACATCTGATAATCACAATTGTTTTAAAACAGCCGACGATCAGGGCAGATTAAAGAATGTTTTATCGGACTCACACATGTTGTCATGGTTACTCACCTGGCCCGAAGTTAACATCTGGTCTATGTTTATTAGTCTGACTAGTGGCTAAACTGACCTCTGGAACAAATACTTGTGTACTTTCTAAAGATGAGGAAAATTGGTCACTGGTGAATTAAAGGGAGGGGTGAAAATTCTATCATCGTTTACTTATGTTGTTTCAAACCTGTAAACATTTCTTTGTTCTGCCGATCAGATGTCCCATTGACTTCTATATAGGAAAAAAGAATACTACGGAAGTCAATGGGACCTCTGATCAATTTGCTAACAAACATTCCTTAAAATCAGAACAAAGAAATTGATAGAGGTTTGTAACAACATAAGAGTGAGTAAATGATGACAGAATTTTCTTTATAAAAGAGGTTCAGCAGCCAGGCAAAAATTCAAGGATCTAGTTAACATTGCATAAAAAAATTACTTTTACACAGTAACGTTAGTTCAGTGTATACACTTTATCAGATTTGAACTGAGGTAATTTACTTGAATATTTTGCATGTTATCAGAAATAATGTAGAAGGTACTCTGTTGTTATTGATTTTTTTGCGTAAGTCTACTAGAAGTTAAGTTCGGGCCACAAAAGCCGTTTGTTTATATTGTTGCCCCTAAGACGTCTCTATTCTGGCAATCAAACGGGATGGAAAAACACATCAGAACTCATGCTGTTGGATTATTTTGAATTGGGTGACAATGATAACAGAATTGCAGTTTGTACGTTCTGCACTTCAAGGATTTCCTGACAGAAACCTTGAAAAAAAAGACTAAAAAAACTAAACTTTCTATATCTATTAGTATTGTAGATGTCATTGTCAGAAATCGAATATCTGTATCCCTAGTTCTAACCTATTCAAATTTCTAACCTATACAATATTTTATATTACCGGGTATGTTTCATCCCCTGTGTGTGGCAATGTGAACACACTTGTGTACTTATTTCCCCTCAATATTAAAACATATAAAAGATCAAATGAAAGAGCAAGAAGCTTTCTCCTTCAACACTACATATCTCTCATCAGACTCGCATTAAAACAATGTTCGAATGAAAATAATAGATTGTCACACGAGACTAGTGGTTGAATTAATCAGAACTGAGTTATGAACTGGGGCACTGGAACGCTAAGGGCCTCTAAAGCCTCTGGCTGCATATCGCCCAACATTGCCAAATACAGACCACCGGGGTCCTCAGCCCAAACAGTGCAACCTGCCAATGGTCCCTCTTTGTGCTTTCTGTGAATACAGTGTAAGTTGATCATACTTCATTAGTATTACATTGCATTGACAGCAGGAAAGACATATGTGCGAATCTGACAACAAGAATATTCTTGTGTTGCATATCATGGTCATCATTAGCAGAAGCTAACACATTAACTAGTTTTTCCTTCATTATAGTGGGTCAGAAGATGTAAATTACAAATTTATAGAGACACCCACTCAACCATCCACAAATATCCACAATAATAAAGACACATCTCTGGCGCTAACACTTTTAGCATAGCTTAATACAATCCATTATATCTGATTAGACCATTTGCATTGCGCAAAAAAATAAGAGTTTAAAAAAACTTTCTTATTGGAAACTTGACTCTTCTGTAGTTACATTGTGTGCTAGGACTGACAGAAAATTAAAAGTTTTGATTTTTTAGGCTGATATGGCTAGGAACTATACTCTCATTCTGGCGTAATAAGGACTTTCCTGATGTAACATGGCTGCAGCAGGCGTAGTGATATTACGCACTGCCTGAAAATAGTCCCCTGCTATTGAAAGTTACCAAGGGGACTAATTTCGGACACAATGTAAAGAATCAAGTTTTAAATAAGGAGAATATTGAAACTCTTTGGTTATTTTTTAGCCCGATGCTAATGGTCTAATCAGATTCAATGGATTGTGCTAAGCTATGCTAAAAGTGCTAGCGCCAGACCCGGAGATCAGCTGAATGGATTCCAAAACGGTAAATATCGAATGTTTAACTCTAGGGGAGCTGGAAAATGAGCATTTTTAAAAAATATATATACCTATACACAAAAGATATGGCAGTGACCGGCAGACATTCACAACCATTCACTTTCATGGAAACTGAAGAAATTTGCAATGAATGAAAGGTTGGTGAATTTGTATTCCTTCTATTTAGCCTTTGGGTTTCAAGAAAAAAAGAAAATTAAATGAATTTGGATTAATATGATGTTGTACTTTTCCATTTATCTGACCTTTGACCATCTACCACACTTTATTTTGTGCTATAAGATCAACCTAGCTTGTACTGTCTTTACATCTGCCTGTATCAAAGTGTTAACAAACCATGTGGCAGGATCAGAATTAGATGCAGGATTCAGTAATTCGCTTTTTGTTCGGCCTTTGTCACAGTTCTGTTCCCCTTTGTACTTCTCTGTCATTTTCATGAATGTATTATTAGAAAAAATCTCCAGCCATTATCCTCAATGTACAGTGCAATTTTTCTCTCTCTGTATCTTTAAAGTTGTTGTCCGTGCATGCGCGTGTGTGTGTGTTAGTCTCTGCAGGTCATCTGAGAGAAAGATGTGTTTTTTTATTTCAGGTGCTCATTTAAGGTGCTACAGCACTGTGGTGGCAGTAGCTATGCGCTTGGCTTTACCTGCTTGACCCTTTTCTAACAACTTAAATTAGTCTCTCTTTCTCTTACTCTCAGTGTAATCACTTGCTCTACTTCAGCTCTTTGTTTTCTGGGGTTTTGTTTCAGGCAGACACACGGTCCTAATAAGACTTATTGCTCTTGAGGAACTTTATAGCCAATGCTGTCCTCTAGTGTCAAACACACTAACTGCATAATCTGATTGAATCACATATATGAGTCAAATTGTCAAATTGAATGCGAGAAACACAATGAAATCCATCTGTTTAGTTATGTGATGACGGTCAGAAATGATGTGCATGTATTAACAATATACTACACTACAACACACTACACTATACTAAAATTACTGTACTATAGTGGTTCTCAAATTTTTCATTGTGGGTCCCCACCTTGTGTAGGGTACGTCCCTTTGTGTCCCCCCACAAAGAAAATTCATGACATGAAAATTCAAACTTAAACTTAGAATTTGAATAAAACAAAATTTAAATGAAACTTAAAATGATTAAATCTAGTGCTGTTGGATGGTAGCTAAATACCTGTTAATTTACTGTTTTGTACTGTAATACACTACACTATATTTTATACTGCATACTGTATACTTTACTGTAATGTACTTTATATCGTATACTGTATTGTTCTTAATATACTATTCTATACTATACTGTACTATACCTTACAAAAATCTACCATGGTTACAATAGTTAAACCATGGTTACCACAAATGAACCATGGTTTAGGTAAAGTAATCATAGCTTCACCAAAGTTTTTTGTTATAAAACCATAATATAATAAACTACTATACTATACTACTATAATAAAAACATGGTCAATTTATGCTATACTATACTACACACTACTAAACTACACACTACACTACACTACACTATACTATATAATATATACTACACTGTATACTGTACCTTAATATATTGTATACTGTATACTGTTTACTGTACTGTACAGTAATATACTATTCTACACTACACTGTACACTGGGTACTACTTACTCGTACTGTATACTATACTATACTGTACTGTACTTTATTGTACTGTACTTTACTATACTATACTATACCAAACTATACTGTACTATACTATCCAATACTGCACTGTACTGTACTATACACTGTATTCTCTGCTTTAATATAGTGTACTATATTGTAAACTGTATGCTGTTTAATGTACTGTACTGTAATATACTATTCTACACTACACTGTACACCGGATACTACTTACTGCGTACTGTATACTATACTATAGACATACTATACTATACTGTACTATACTATACTACATTAAACTGTACTATACTGTACTATACTATTACTATATTCTCTATAATGTGCTTTAATATAGTGCACTTCATTGTATACTGTTTACTGTACTGTACAGTAATATACTATTCTACACTATACTGTACACTGGGTACAACTTACTGCGTACTGTATACTATACTATAAACATACCATAACCATACTAGAGTTAAACTATACTAAACTGTACTATACTATACCAAAATATACTGTACTGTACTGTACTGTACTGTACTGTACACTGTATACTCTGCTTTTATATAGTGTACTATATAGTATACTGTATGCTGTTTACTGTACTGTACTGTAATATGTTATACTATTATACACTACACTGTACACTGGATACTATATTATACTATAAGTATAACCATACTAGAACTATACTACACTACACTATACTTTACTGTACTGTACTATACTCTATACTGTACACTTTGATATAGTGTACTATATATTACACTGTATGCTGTTGACTATACTGTACAGTAATATACTATACTATACTATACTATACTATAATACTGTACTACACTACACCAAACCAAACTATATTGTACTATACAATAATATACAATGCCAAACTTTACTGTACTGTACTAAAATATACTATACTATATTATACACTGTATACTGTGCTTCAATATATAGTGTACTATATTTTATACTGTATGCTGTTTACTGTAATTTTCTATTCTACACTATAACAAACTATGCTGTACTGTACTACACTACACCAAACCAAACTATATTGTACTATACAATAATATACAATGCCAAACTTTACTGTACTGTACTGTACTAAAATATACTATACTATATTATACACTGTATACTGTGCTTCAATATAGTGTACCATATTTTATACTGTATGCTGTTTACTGTACTATTTTACACTACACTGTACACTGGATACTACTTACTGCGTACTGTATACCCCACTATAACCATACTACACTATACTACACTACACTACATTAAATTACACTATACTATACTACAGGCATACTGTACTGTGCTGTAGAATACCATACAGTTTCATTAAATTAAATTAAATGTATATATTAAAATAATTGAATATCAGTCTTATGTTCTACTCTTGAACAAAAAATTCTAAAGCATAAATGTTTAGAGTTTTATTCATTTCCATATCCTAGTTCCTCATAGCATGACTTAAACAAAGGAAAACGTGTGTGAAGGAATTCCCATTGAAAGGGAAAAATTATTTTCTCCCAAAGGCAATCATAACAAAAGAGAGAGGTGCTATAGAAAGTGTGTGTCAGTTTTGCCATCGTTTTGTTCCCCCAACTGCTGCAGGAGTCTGTAAGGAGGGGGAGGAGAGATGGAGGGGAGCGAGGGGGAGGGGTCAGCCTTGGGACAGGCCCGGTGTGCTAGTGGAGGGGAAGCAATGGGATGACTCGGTTGCCAGGGCGATAAGAGAGAAGCTGGAACTGCAGAGGTGTGTGGTAACTAAGTAACAAGAGCAAACAACAAATGCGAGTTAGAATAAAGCAAAAATTATACAATAGATATGATTTACAGTCTTACTTTTGGTTAGCGTCTCTATGTGGTGAGTGTGGTTTGTTCAGGAGGTCAAGGTTTGGATGTTAAGCATGGTCTAGTTAGGCTAAGTCATTATGACAAACGCATCTTTACTAATGGACATTAAAAAGTAGTGTATAGTGTCCAAAATGTAAGGGTCAGAACAGTTTTCCCTACTTCCTGCCATCACAGATCAAGCGAGTTGTTAAACTTAGGACTGTGTATGTGTGTTATTGTGATACCATCAGCCAATCTGTGTCATCTGGACATTATTTATCTCCAGTCATTATTCACATGGCATCTATGGCTCAAAAACAATGCTGAATCTCATGACATTTAGCTCAAAAACTATTTTAGCTAAATAATTTGAAGGCTGCCATATTGCTTTTTCTAGATATTATAAACAGGTTTGTACATAGTTTTCAGTGGACTACTGTGCACCAAACCTCTGTTATCAAACCTCTAACTAAGAAATCACTTGACTGCATGCTTTTCTTTCTTTTGTTAAACATTCAGGCATGTAAACTCTTTGTACAAGTATATTACTATACAGCCCTGTGTATAGTACTGTTCTGTTCAGGAAACCTTCTGCGTTACGCTTCCTCAAGGCAGACAAGTTGAGGCCCTTCTTCCTTCAGATCGGCCTGCACAGGCTGTCTGTCCTGCCCAGATTAAGGTCACAGCGCCTGGGGTGAAATACTGCAGGAAGTCCCCTGTGCACCACAGGCCAATCTACACTGCACAGTTATGTCTGCGGTCTACAGTCAACAGGAACTTAAATAACAACCCATCAATTTTCCTCCAGTGGACATGAGACTAGGATGTATATATGTGTTTAAAAAATGAAACAATCTGATGGCAAAAAAAGTGTGTATGAGACACAAATAAGTAGATCAGTGAAGAACAAGGGCAAGTGCTGCCATGTCTGATTATTATATGCAACTTAGGGCTTAATTTTCATAAATTTGCTGATAAATATACAGTAAACAATTAAAAGCGTTGGTTTTTGGACTTACTGACAGAATGGTTTCATGTACAGCATTTGTACTTGCTAGTTCTTTGCATTCATTGCACAATTAAATGGACAGTTCATGTCATTCTAAGCCTGTGTGACTTTCTGTATGACTTTTAATTCTGCAAAAAAAGGGGGGGATATTTTGAAGAACACTTGTAATTAGAAAAGCACCGATATATTGGCCAATAATCGGTATCAGCCGATAGTTTAAAACACGCAGATAGTCCTGCCCGATATATGTTCAAACGGGAAAGAGAACAGGAAAATGCAATGAATTTGAGCTTACATATAAATTTTTTTTAAAGAAACATTACTAGTTTAATATTTAATATTAATGGTCATTAAATAAAAGGATAACATTCAGAAATGTAATCTTCAAAATTTTGTTAATGCAAGATTAGATAACTATCAAACTGTCGGTATCGGCAGATATCAGTCTGAATAATCGGCTATCGGTTTTGGCAGAAAAAAGTCACAAAATTGGTGCCAAATTAGCCTATTTAAATTGTATGGTCACAAAACCAGACATTGTAAATATGTTATTAATATATAAACAAGTCATAAACAAGTTTTGAACAACATGAGGGTGAATAAATGATGACAGAATTTTTATTTTTGGGGGCTATCCCTTTAAATATGACTGACAACTAACAGCAGTTATGAAATATCTCCACCTGCTGTTTGAGCTGCGCTCCAGACCATTTCAGTACAGTTTTAGAAAATTGCCAAAATACCCTGGCTGTAACTGGAGCGCTGTTTTTTCAAAAAAAAAAAAAAAAACAGCTTTGGACAAAAATAGTTCATTTTAGTACCTCAAATGTACATATTGGTACCAAATGTATGCATATGGTACACAATAAATAATTGCTGTCTTAATTTTTTTGTTTATTAATCTCAGAGTTAATAATTTAAATTTACTATTATTTGTCTTGACTAGAAATGAGATGCTAGAACTTGAAAATGGATTTTAACAATTTCAACTATAAGTTTTAACAACTCATATCTAGGTGATGAGTTGAATAAACAAAAAAAGTAAGGCAGCAACGACTTCTTTACACTCTTAGAAAGGATGTGTACATTTTTTGTGTTGATTCTGGGACAAGAGACACTAAGGGCTCTATTTTAACGATCTGAAACGCAAGTGCGAAGCGCAACGCGCAAGTGAGTTTGTGGGCGGATCTTGGGCGCTGTTGCTATTTTCCCGGCGTGAGAAATAACTCTTGCGCCGGGCGCAAATCAATAAGGGGTTGGTCTGAAGTAGGTTCATTATTCATAGGTGTGGTTTGGGCGTAACGTCAAATAAACCAATCAGAACGCTAGCCAACATTCCCTTTAAACGCAAGGGCGCAAGTTCCATGGCGGGTTGCTATTATTATGACGGATTTACCAGGCGCACGCCAGGAGCGGTTCACAGCCGAGGAGACCGACGTCCTTGTACGGGGGAATCCCACGCTTGCCAGCATAAATCGGGCACGCCGTGTAACGGGAGGTGGATCTGCCTCAGGACTTGACGCCAGCAGAGGACATCGCTGCGTCCACCCTCACCGCTGAAAGGGTTTGGGGGCTTTGAAATCGGACCCAAGAAACGCAAGCAAGGTCCAACCCCAAAGTACACTTACAAATCAAGTTCATATACATTAAGGTTTCTTATGAAAACATTTTAACTATTATTTACATAAAATAAACGTAATACAGCCACACAACAAAGTTATGAAAATATTTTAATCGTTATTTGCATGAGAATAAATAAAAACTATCACCACAATGCTCACCACTATGATTCCCCTTATCTCGTGTATTAATATTTTTAAGTGTAACAATTTATGATTTGCAAAAATAACTGTTGCATCTGTGTAGATTAGATAAGCAAAGTGTATGCGCGTTGTGCACGCTATACATTATGGTCAAGCATGCGCCCTTAAAATAGCATAATGAACCACGCGCAACGCGCCACTGACTTTAGACTAGATTTTTTTGGTTAGTAGCGCAATTGTTTTTTGAAACTGCAAAATAGCATAAGAGATGGTTTGCGCCGCAACACGCCTCCTTTTTGCGTTGAACCGCCCAGGGAGCGCAAGTTCATTCTCTAGTTTGCTGACGTGCATCTGTGGAGGGAAAAACCCCGCTGTGCGCCGGCGCAAAATACGAATGATACATGCGTCACTGACAAAGTCAATTGCGCTGGGTGCAAGATAGGGCCCTAAATGCGTTGTCCCAGAATTCACCCATCTCTGTGTTATTATTGAAACAACACATTATGTGTAATTTTAAAACATTATGTGTCATTTTGTGTTGATTTTGTGTTAAAATATAACACAAGTTGTGTTAAAAGTAACACAAAATGTGTTGTTTCAATAATAACACAGAGATGGGTGAATTCTGGGACAACGCATTTAGTGTCTTGTCCCAGAATCAACACTAATGTGTTGTGTCTAACACATTCATTCTAAGAGTGAGAGAGAGGAATGATTTATTTAGTGATTTAAATGGGCAGTTGGATATGTGAAATATAAAAATTATTTTAAATATATGTCTCTATTTAATATATAACTTGAATTTAATTTTGTTTATTGTATATTTAATGTTATAATAAATCATATCAATAACTTACACACACACACCCACACAAACTGGCACTTTTTTGATTGAAAGCTTGTTTTAGGCTTGGTTTGTTAAATCAGTCTTATTTTTTCTAGGTTTAGTTTTCAGGGTCGTCTTTTAAAGAGGAAGCCTGCAGGAATGAGACCAGGTTTGTTTCCTGTTTTAAACCACCTTTAAGCATTTCATAAAGAGAAAATATGTGTGCTTGTGTGAGTATAACTATAATGGCTCCTGGTGTTTTACTGTACCCAGAGAGCCCCTATAGGGTTGATGAAGTGTTAAAACCCCCTCTTCCTGTCTGAACTATATGTTTTAGCCATTTACACACACATTTCTCACAATACATCTTTACGACCCACAGGTGAAATATGCTAAATTAATTATATATGGTAGACTTAGCTAAGAATACTAAATTCTTACTGGCAATTATTATTAAACATATGGCATTCATAAAAATGCAAAAATATGAACATTTTTTATGCATGATGGGAGTTATGGTAACAGTTTACAATAAGGTTCTATATGTTTATATTAGTAAATTAGCTTACATTAACTGACAATGTTAACAGATATATAAAGTGAAGTTCAAACCAGCACAAAGTTATGTTTTCTTGTTAGTAATTGAAACAAAAAAACTGTATAAAAATGTATCATTTAATCTATCTTAAAGCCTTATGAATGTGTATAATTTATCATAATTGGGAGTAGCTGGGACAGAGAAAGTTGCCATGATTTGACACACAAGCTTTCTTTCAGATGTCAGTGTTTACAAAATGTGCTTTGCTGTGTCCGAAAACCTATACTTCTATACTATATAGTAGGCGAAGTAGTGCTTCTTGCCTACTATGTAGTAGGAAAGTAGGCGGTTTCGGACACAGCGCCTGTGTCAAGATCATAGTCAGAATTTGTCTTGACAGGAGCCAAAGATAACCTATACTGCACTGATAGAAACTTTGACAGATAAAAGAAATATCATTTAGAAAGGAGATCTTATAAAAATATCCTTGGTTTTGATTAGACAACCCCTGCCGTGAGCAATTTTAACAGCACATATTCACATAAATAATGACTGATTCCAAATAAAGTGGCGAGAAAAAGTATGTGAACCTTTTAGAATTTCATAGTTTTCTAAATAAATTTGTCATAAAATGTGATCTGATCTTCATCTAAGTCACGGGTATTGACAAACATAATGTGTCTTAAAATAATTACACAAAAATTTCTAATCTTTCATGTCTTAACTGAACACACTCATTAAACATTCAAAATGGCAGTGAAAAAAGTGAACCCTTAGAATTAATAACTGCTTGACCCCCTTGGCAGCAATGACCTCAATTAGACACTTCCTGTAGCTGTTGATCAGACCTGCACATAGTTGAGGAGGAAGTTTATCCCATTCTTTCTGGCAGAACTGCTTTAGCTCTGTCATATTCTGCTTTACATACAGCTGGAAAGTGTTACAAAGTTATTTCAAAGACTTGAAAGAAATTCACCAGTCAATTAATGGAGACGCTTTGGGACTGTTACTACTCTACCAAATAGTCAAAATGACAACAAGAGCTCAACGAAGATTCATCAATGAGGTAAAGAAACAACCCTGAATAACACCCATAGACTTGAAGGCAAGGCTTCTTTGGAACTTGCTAACCTCTCTGTTCATGAGTCTACAATACGTAAAACACTGAACAAGCAGGGTATCCACGGCAGGACACCATGAAGAAAGCCAAAAAAAACATTGCTGCACGTCTGAAGTTTGCAAAAGAGCACAATGACACTTTACAGCGGTATTGGCAACATGTTTTGTGAACTGATGAAACTAAGGTTTAACTATTTGAGAGAATAAAAACACAACCCTACATCTGGCGTAGAAAGGACACGGCATACAGTATCAACATGAAAACATCATCCAGCTTGCAATCATTGAGAGGAAGATGAATTCCCAAGTATATCAGACAATTCTTCAGGATAATGTGAGAATGTCTGTACGTCAGCTGAAACTGTGTAGAAAGTGGGTGATGCAGCAGGACAATGACCCAAAACACCAGAGCAAGTCCACAACTGAATGGCTTCAGAAAAACAAAATCTGCTTTTGGAGTGGCCATAAATATTGGACACAACACACTGCTGGGTTAAAATTGACCCAATGTTGGGTTGTTTTATGCTGGTTGCATACAAACAACAATCCAGCATTGGGTCATTTTTAACCCAGCATTTGTTCTATCCAATATTTACCCATTATGGGTCAAAAATAACCCAGACATTTTTAGATAGTTTTTTTCAATTGTCCTTGGATTGAGGAAGCAGAAATTGCTTTTTCAACTTTTATGATCAAAGACTTTACTGACAAACAGCAAGTATTGACTTGTTAAACCCAAACTCAACAGAGTCATGATGTCACAAAACAGCCAATAGCATCTGTCACAATAACCTTAGGCAGAATCAGTGGGAAAGAAAAGTAATACAATAGGTAACAGAACAGCATACTAGCATGGCAGTATTATATGCAAATTATGCGCATTATATGTAAGCACCGAATACTCAAATGATTTACAGTATACAAGTTAACACACTGCACTCAAAATGTATCCTGCAATGCGATGAACTGAACTGAATATTTTCAAAGTGACACAATTACAAATATTTATAGCCTTGATTCTCACAGGTTTTTGGGGGGTTTTCTTTAGATTACGTTCGTGAACAGAAATGCCAAATATTTTCAAATACAGTACTCTGATTGGATGATCTACATGATGAAAACGCCTCACAGTATTTCCTTCTTTTTTGTCTCATTCTTTCTCGCTCGATCTATAATTTGCATTTTTGAGCTCACTCCAGGAGTATTGTTTAAAAATTAAACCAGTGGAAAGGTTTGGAATATTTCACACACATTCACGGCCTTGATGTGATATTAGGTTTTTATAATCCATAGAAGACAGTAAAAATATAATCCACACCAGAGACAAGATTAATAAGATATGATCAGTTTTGTACAATCAGGCAAAAGAAAAACCTGATATCTTTATTTAATTCTATCATTGTTATGTGCCTGAATATTGCGTTGCAGTCCAAATGGTGATGAGCTGTATAATTGTAGAAGCTCTACCCAAATTGACCCACATGAAAGTTCATCTGGTTTTTAATTAGATTTCAGTGATTTTTTTTTACAACAGGCCAAACATTTGCAGGCAACTTGGACACCATGTATTTTGTCTTTAAAAATGCAGCCAGAAATTGACATGGTGGACACTGAGATTGTTTTATAGCATAACTTGTCAATAGTACATGGCAGATGTTCAGAGAATTGCTTTAGGGTGTCTAGCTAGTAAGTTTGTGGGAATGAAACTTCCTCTTTTTGCCATAACAGTAACCTTTCCATATACCCCCTTCTCACTTATGAACCTACCATAAAACACACACACGCACACACAAACACGCACGCACAAACATACACACACAAACACACACCAGGTGTTTAGTGGATGGCAGGTGTGAACAAGCTTGATTGGCCGGGAAATGCAAAAATGCCAAATCTAAGATCTTCAAGTGCTAAGATCTGGGATTTATTCAGACAGAGTCTGTTTAACATCATAGGTACATTAGTGATGTCATGATTTACATTTAATTGCCCGCCTATTGATGGATTTATGGATGCCCGAAGACAGAATATTACATTTACAAATAAAAGCAGTATTTAATATCAGAAGTATTAAGTGTTGGACAACTCATTTCAGACATTAAGTACATTATTTAGTCCAATAAGACTAAAATTGCAATGAATTTTAATGATATTAGAAGTTCACCCACAAAAAAAAAAATCAGAGTAGAGATAAATGCTATAGTTCTAGACATATTCAAATAACTAAAATATTATTACATTATATTATTGTATAACAAAATAATTATTAAATAAAGTGTAAATATTAAACATATTTTAAAAATATTTGTATTTGACATTGAAAGTGAAACTGACATTAATACAGTGACATAAATTGAAACAATAAGTCATGATATAACAGATTATATGTCAATAATTCATATTATGATAACTGATAATTACAAATAAATGAACTATTTGATTGAAACTTTATATATGGAAATTTGGAATTTACGTTAATTGGTCACCAGTTATCAGATGTGGAATATTTTTGTTTTCACTTTGAGATTAATGTTATTAATGTTGTAATTAATGTTTCATTGATGTAAACACACCCTTTTACACCAAATGACAATACGATATAAAGGTCAGTGAGTTTTACTATTAAACTTAAAAGGTTTTGTCCTTCCAGAATAAAAGCGGCAAAAATGGGCACAAATGTACAAATCATAATTTTAAAAAGACTTTCTGTTTACCAAGAAAAGTACTGCTGCAGTATTTGATTATTTGGCAATTCTTCTCAAGACTTGTGTGTGTGGTGATGTCAGTAATGATTGCTCTTTCAGTATTGACTAAACAACATTACAAATTCCACCAAAAAATGAATGATTTTTATTTAAGGTTTTAATAATTATGCTTTGCATTTTTGTGCTGATATATTCCTCTTTCCTGGCACTTTGCAGTCATTGAGTACCTGTACCAGATTAATAAGAGATCTTCAGTCAATTGTTTTCCTATTAAGCAATTATACATTTATTTCAGCTCAGCCAAATGCTTAAAATGAGTTCTCTCACAGTGGTGTCAAGTGAGGCACCAGCATCATCTTCAGATAATGTTTTCTATAACTTGCTGTATGTTTCTTTGCTTTCTGTAGCTTTAAAAAATAGATTTTTTTTACTTTTCTTCATCAAAATCCTCACTAGTCTTTTCTTGAAGTGGTACAAGGCAGTTGAACTGACATTTTCTTTATTGTGCAAACAAATTCTTGTTAAAATTGTCAGTTTTAATATTAAAGTTGTAAGCAAAAGCAGAATTGTTTGATTTCAGAATTACTGTTTAGTTAGATCATATGAAGATTAAAGGTGGTAAATGAAGACGATCTGAGAAAATGTACTGTCATGTCAACTTACTAATTTTTATCATTACAAGAGAAAAGTTGCTACAGCTTATTAAATTAAAAAGATGACTACTTTCAACTATGTTTTATAAATTATAACAGCATTTCTAGTCTAGATGAATAATAGTAAATTAAAATGCCTTCTGAGTTGATTAAACAAACAAAATATTTAGGACAGCAAATAATTTTTTTACAGTGTACTGTTTTGTTAATATGTTTTTTCTTTTTTTAGAAAAAAACCATGACCATTTAATTAAACAGTGTTGAAGTTTGTCTTTGATTTTAAAGAATACAAACACAAGAGAAGAACTTAAATGAATAGATACATCTATTTCATTTAATGTTTCCCTATAATTATTTTTCTCTTTTGTATAGTTCCTTTATTTCTTTTGGTTGATAAAATCCATTTGGGTTTTCACACTTTGTTGTAAAGAACAGGCTGTGACATGCAGACAGAAGAGTGTCTGTCAATGATACAGAATATTGGATGAAAAGACTACACAACCTAGTACACAAATAGTAATGAAATATGAGAATGAGACAAACTGAAAATAGATCAGAGGAAAACTTAGAGGAATGCAAGAGTGAGAAACAATAAGGACAGATATATTTAATCAGTTGAGTCAGATGATTATATCCACTTGGTGTTTCTTTAAGCTTTAATCTTTGTATTACATTGCTCCAGGATACAAATGTCATGTTACAAACTCTCAGAAAAAAGGCACATCAAGGTACCTTTTAAAAAAGTATGTTTATGATGTGTATTGATGTACTTATTCAAATGTAGTAATCAAAATGTAATTTTATTTTAGCTTGACTCACAAATTTTATAAAATAAATAAAAGTTGATACTATCACTATCATACGTAGTACTATATTGATAAATCAATTTTATTACAGTGTTTTCCTGTGAACCTGTGCTGTATGAAACCAAAGATAATGGATATTACTCATATTACTATAAATAGGGGGGCAACTGAAGTCCCACCTTTCAGTTAAAAGAACCAATCATCAATCTTTTAAAACTTGTTGATTTTCTGAGAAAAGGGGCTCTGTACAGTCGCGTAAGGCGCTTACCAAACAGTCCCCATGTGCAAAGATAACTGCTGTAGCCAAAACAACGAGTGCTGAGCTTAAGAAACAAACTTTATAATGACAATTGTCATTTTAGCATGTGATTTCAGAGATATCTGTTCTTTTCTCATTCAAGCTGAATTTCAAGTATGTACATTTAAAAATAAACATCTTAAAAAAGCACATACATTTACAGAAATAAACACCAAAGTTTATTCTGAGAAAAGTGATTAATTACAAAGGATCAACAATGTGGAATGTGATATGGTCACAAAACACACAAATGCATACATTCACATACATCAAGAAAAATCAATCAACCATTATTTTAGTTGAAACAATTTGTCAGAAAGTCTGCACCTGTGAAAACATCTGAAGCAGTTAACTAAAACAATCCATACTGGCTTTGGCCCTCTCCATCTCATGAAGGAAGTTATAGAATTGGGGTAAAGTCAGCTCTGATGAGGAAAGATAAGATAAAATACATCAACTGCATACCAAAAACATTCAGAACAATTACAATGCAATGTAAAAAAAGCAGCATGAAGTTAAAACTATTTTGTTTAGCAAGTCAATTTACCATACTATTTTAACATATTTTCCGGACTATGCGTCGCACTTTTTCATAGTTTGGCGGGTAATGGAACTTCAGGTGCAACTTAAACGTCAAAATTATTTCATATGAACCAAGAGAAACCATTACCATCTACAGCCGCGATAGTCCGCTCTATGCTGCTCCTGTATTTATGTAATTCAATGGATTCAGTGATGGGGAATGACTTTGTGACCTTTTTGAACTTGATTTGGCTTGTCGTGTTAATTTAGCCTATTCAGCCTTCCAGGTATGCTACTGTGTATTAATTTACACCTATTCAGCCTGCTGTTCTGTGCTATTGTTTAGTTGAATAACTTGCATTCCAGATTAAATGTCTGTTCTTCTGCTTGGATTTTGACTTTGGACTTTAAGTCCGGAAAATAAGTTAAATTTTAATTTAAAGTACCCTAAAAATTTTATGTTGATTTGACAAAAATTCTGCATATTCTTACAGTGTGAGTACTTACCCATGTACACATTTTCTGTTGCGTTTCCTTTTCTGATGACCAATTTTAGCTGTAAGAATAAAAAAATCAAGTTTAAAATGGCCAAATCAAAGATTACTTGGGTTTTTACCTATCCCACTGTTTTCAAAATTCAGATACAAGAACAACAATGTTAGTCTACTTCTGTTCCTTTGACTACAGAATAACACAAATAATACATTGATATCACAATTATTTACAGAAACCCCATATTATAGTATGTGTCTTGGTGAGAAGCATATCTTTATAATACTATACTTTATAATGCAACTGACACCTTTGAAATCTGGGAAAAGTAAACATGATAGGAGGTCAGTACTATTAATATATACAAAAAATGTCTTATGAAAATCCCTGGGGTTCATTTACAGCTGTAAGAGAATCAGTAAGGGGTAGGGATGTTCATATTGACCGGTTAATCATAGGTAAGAATTTATGATTGATTCATATTATCAGTTAAATGAAAAAAAAAAAAAAGTGTTAGCACATGGTGCGTGTCGACACGTGCATATAGACAATTTCGGCACCTTTCTATCCTAAATTTGTGAATGGCCTGTAAATGACGTGAATTATTGCTGCTCTGACAGTCTGGTAAATAAATAATTTGTATGAGAAATCGTTTATAGTGCATATGTGTCCGTGCTTGAGTAAGGTTTGGAAGCTGCGCGTGTGTGCGCAAGATGATGCATCTTAATCCGGACAGACCTTCGCTATTCGCCCTAGACCCGTCCATGACCATAAACATCTCTCTTTTTGCACAAACAGAGAGAAAAACTTTTTTCAACTTTTTAAAATGTGTCCTGCTTTATAAATGGCAACTGTGGTAGATGGAAAAAGAGACATTCTGCCTTCTTTAGACATTCACATTTTTAATAAAACGAGACGTTTACCTGTAGAAAAATATTTCCGGTCTTTTGTAGCTCACTTGTACCAACAGTAACTGCAAAGGATTATACAATTACATGTTATCCAAAGCACATTATAACCACGATGTTCTTCATCACTGCAAACAATACAGATACACAATGTATCCTTTACATACCACCAAATTTCCATTCCATATCAACAAGCTGGTTGACCATTAACGTCTGTCCTACTGCCAGTCTGGATAACACAGGGTAGTGAACTTTCCACTGAAATAAACAGAAGTAAACTGTAAAACTTGCTTACAAACTAACAGATAAAATGTTCACAGAAACACAGTAACTTATTCAAGAAGTACCTGCTCGGAGAAATGACTGGCTTTGTCCTCATTTAATCCTATGCAAAAACAGATAATTCATTTTAATATGGACTCACAAGCGATATGATTAATTTGCACAGGTGTGTGGTAAGAGCATACCTAATGACAGAAGATCGAGCTTCACCTGTTCTGCTGTCAGGTTTCTTTTCAAAGCACCTGAAAAATAAGCCAGAGGACAATGTTTCTACATGCACATTGTAGGCTTTCAGCATTCTGTAACCTTTTCTTATGTTTTTTCTCTTATATAAAAGTGATGAGTCTATTTCATGGTTTGATTATGTGTGACTCAGTCTATAAAATTCCACCTAAAGTCATTTTTGTGCTTTAGTGTTTTCTCTGGGTGCGATTTGTTGGGAAGGATGGGGGGATTTCCCCCCTTTGGTCTTTATCTCCCTGCCTCTGATTCATTATTTTTTACAACATTTATCCCCCCATGATTAATGGTCATCAAACGGCCATAAAATACATCAAAGATAATTTAATATAAATAAAAACGCTGTCGCGCAATAGTGCAAACAACAGTAAAATCAGAAATGGATTATTACTGTCAGCGCTTCCACTCCTGTGACAATAGATGACGTCTATGTTATGTCATGATCTTAATGTCACAATTAGATCATGAGACTTTGGTAAGAGTGATGTATTTATTCAAAATAAGAGTCCTGAATGTGGTACCATGAGGTAGCAGGAGGACACTCTTCATCAGACTCTTCAGTGGCCCCACGCTCATCCCATTCTCTCCAGCAAACTCTGTCAGCTGTCGCAAGAATCGCTCCGACTGAAAGTAAAGACAGGTACAGTTTTTCTTCCCTTAGGTCATTACCACTAAAGTGTTCACACCCCACAGGCACTATTCAAAAGGTAATAACACCTGAGGTGATCCATGCAAACATGATCAACGCTCCCCAAACAATGACAAAGCATTACAATTCATTGACTTTGGACAATGACATTAGTTATGTATGTAGGCTACTGGCTACTATGGACAAAACTTGCTAACAGTTGTTTTTATAACTTTAACTTTAATCACTTTTTGGGTCTCCAAAGCAAGAAGTTATTCCCTTATGGGAAAATCATGGGGTAATTTTGATATTTGGCTAGAGCATCGCTTTAAATTGCACAATGTAGTTCTGTTAGTTGAGGCCTTATTTGTCTAAAGTTGAATTACACATATTATGATTAATGATCATTTTATATGATTTAAAAATGATTTACGATAAATAAATATATATTTTTCAAATGTAAAACTAGGGCCCCTCTGGCACCATCTTGCAGCCCTTGGGGAGCCACAGTGCCCAGTTTGAGAACCACTGCTTTTGACAACGTCGGCGTCTGTACGTGAAAAACACAAAGGAAAAACTTATCCATTTTTAGTACACTGTTGTCGTGTAAATGTACCCTTAAATGTAAATGTACCATTTAATTGTCTACCTGCCTTCATTCTGCATTGATAGGGCCATTAAGGGTTGGGTCTTTATCTTCCCTTTAGTTTGAATGACATCAATATTCATGACCATCGACTCCCTCACATATGGCCATTTCACAACAAAAAGTGTTTTACAAAAGTAAAGTAAACAATTTGTTTAATGTAAAAAGTGGCCAGTTTTGTTTATATATTTATATTTATACTTTACTAACCACCCATGCACATGTCCATGCATGCTGCCCACGTATTATTGTAGCACAGTTTTTTTTAAGGCTTCATAGACTTTTTTAAGACTTCACTGTCATAGCATGTCAAATCTTCTCCAGAGCCCCAAAACCCCTTTAGATGCCTGAGGGTTAACTTTCCCCTCCTTATGTTACAGATTGAACACAGAGAAATGGTTAGTGTTGTTATGTTAAAGTGACAGGGAGTCTAGAGATCTAATCTGTAAACCACGACTTACCTCTTTGGGCTCTAGTAGAAACTGATACAAGATCTCTGTCAGACTCACAAACTGCTGCAGAGGGAATGAATAAAAATGTTTTAGTGATTGCCTTTGAACGAAGTTTGCAAGTATGCATTTGTCAGACACTTTACTCCAAAGCAACATACAAACATTCGGTTCTTTAATCAGTATGTCTATTCCCTGGGACTGAACCCATGACCTTTGCATTGGTAACCATTTGGTCTACCAATTAAGCTGCGGGAACTTAAAAGTACACCAAAAATGTATTTTGGAAATAAAAACACTCTTAAATATGTATTTTTATATATAAAATAATATACATTAAAAACAAATACATGTAGATGTCTGATTACTTATATTAAAAACAAAAGTTTTATTGTTTACACATTTTATATTACTGTTGTTTTGTATAATATGTGAAAATCTGAAAAGAACAAAATATCATTAAATTGTCTGATCTACAACCAACGTTACAGTATAGCACGCCATAAACTTGCAATAGCATGCCATACATTTTATGCCATAAAATTTTACATCCTATCGTTTTATTTGTAGGTCTGACAATTCTTTGTAAATGTATTTCCGCATAGATCTGTGGTCTATAGCCATGTATACATATCACTGCAAATGTTTAACTTTGCTAAGCAAACTTGCACATCAAATACATATTTTAGTTCGGGAAGCTAAATTAACTGAGCATAACCCAGCTTTGCATCACTGAAGAAACAGCAGGTTAATCGGGTTAGCGCTATGGTCATCTCACGTGATACACACTGAGCCAGAGCTCATCTGACTTTCTAATTGTTTCTTCATCGCAGTATTTTACGTGCTATCGTGTACACAAATGCTGACTGCAAAAACGTCACACTAATATCACCGTTCATTCATTCCCAGCATACTGAATTCCTACCTGTTCACTGAACTTATTGAGGTTTTGAAAGTCAGTGCTGACATTATCAGATAATGTATCGCTCGTGAAATGTAACTGTAACATCGTTTGTGTGAAGCTCCGCTGTTGATAAAGTCACTGAACTGTCACATCTGCTTTCACACTTCCGCTGCTAACCGAGCCATCACAAATTCATTTCAGCACTTTCGCTATTCTCGGGCTACCCACGCGTCCGCTAAACGTGGGATCTTGGATCTCTTTTTTTTACTGTGATAGTCAATGCTAATAAAGCTGTGTATTTTTATTTTATTTGTAAATGTATCAGCATTTCAATATTAATGTGTTAAGAAGAAAGACCATACTAGATTTATTGTATACCAATTATTATATATACATACATACATAAAAAAATGGGTCTTTATTAAATGACTAAATAAACTCTTGCACAACACCTAACACAATGTACATCAATAACGATAGTATCCAAAAAGTATACAGTAGGCTACTGTTTAAAAGTTTAGGGTCAGTTATTCTTTAATTATATTTTTATTAATACTTTTAGTGTAAAGATGGAATTATGTTTTATATAAAATATCCAAAATAAACTAAAACTATGTTTTATTTCAGCCCTTTTCCTAGAATTTTTGTAGAATGTACTTTTAGCTCAGGTGCTTTTTAAACTTAAATTATTCTAAACTACTTTTTCTTTATTATTTGGTCCAAGTCATCCATTAAAAAAAAAAACATTTAAAAAAAGATAATCAAAAACATTTCAGCTAAGTGTCTAAACTTTTAACGACAGTGTTAATTTTTGGACTTAAGAATTATTTAAGAAACTGTAGTTTGCAAGAAATGAACAAACTAAAGCTGTGCTTTTCTAATAAAAATGAAAAATAAAATAAAATAAAACTGATGCATATCTGATTTGCAAAGAGACAGAACCTCAAAGAACATTTTTACGTTACAGGATACGCGTCTGATCAATAGAAAGGAGGTGTGTTCGACTTCATAGGCGCTGCACAGATATAGTAGACTGTAACATTAAGTATCGCGACAACTATTCCAAAGCTTGGCTTTTATATCGCTCTCGCGATACTTTGATGGCATTCGCCGATAAGTCTGCGCAGCGGCTAATGAAATCAAACACACCTAGGATTAAACAGAAGGAGGTAAAAGTAGTTTTTATTCCGTGGATGCGAGATTCGAGACCCGGGAAAAGTCACGCCTGGAGTAGAGGCGAAAGACCGAACGGTCCCTGGGAACGAGACTCCATTTACATATTCGCCCCAAGGGTTTAAAGGCGTGTGTAGCAGCAAAGGTTAGTGTGGCATACCGCAGCAGCCTGGCAGTGGACTACTTTAACGGCACCATCAATCTGTGCTCTCAGTCATTTTAAAATAACACCGCAACTCCTGAAACAGGTAAGTTTCACTTCACTTCTGCATAGAGCCGTTTGATGCGCGTTCTCAGGGAGAGTTCAAGTGCAGCGTGACCGCACATGTCTAATAGAATGGGTTACCTGCTAAAACTTAGATTGTATTTTTGTAACTTTAAGTCAAATAACAAATACTACTTAAATAAAAATGATTGCCTTTTTATCCAAAACTGGAATAACATGTGATTACCGAGCGTGCACGCTCGAGGCGAGTTGAAAGATTTTAGGTGATTATGTAAGTGGCGCGAGGGGGAAGATTGAAAGACGTTTTTTGGGCAATAACTGTTTGTCAGAGTTGTTTGCTATTTTTTGTGTTACTTTTATATAATTTTTATTCGTTTTAAGATAATTTATCGTTGGATTTTCACGTTTTACGTTTTTATTAAAATCCAGATGTTTGCAAAAGACGCATGTGGGAAAAGTTCTCTGAATGAACCGGTAAATTCTCTGAAAAGTTTTTTTTCCTCAAATAAGTTACTCTTTTACATGTTCAAGTAATTGCAATCTGTTAAAAAGACACTGAAGCACATTTACTTTGTAAATTTTTTTATCGAAGCAAAGCGAGTTTAATTAATATCATTATGCAGGTCACGAAGGAAACGATCTCAAATTATGTTACATTTCTGTGATAATAAAAAGCGGTTTATTTTGTTATGTAGCCATAGAAGTTTCATAACAGCGTCATTAATGTTTTTACAATATGGATGATTGATGAATATTGTCCTTACGAAATTACCTATGGTTTTTGTTTTATTTGTAGTAAGACCATAACCACACATTTACCATGGTCTCACTAGAGTAACAACAGTTTAGCCATCATATTCATGGTTAAAATGTATTAATACACAAATCAGTTCATCACCAAATAACATGGGTTTGCCATTGGCTATAGTAATAACTGTGTAGTTAGACGTATTTCCAAAAACAGATCTGTGAGCGCGTGTAATTAAAATAGGGGTGCGGAGTGCAGGTGAATGCATCGGGGTGAACGCGAGTTGAGCGCGCGTGCATCTGAACGAGAATAATTTGCGTCGGTACGGCAGAGCGCGTGCTCGAAGCCCGTGGGGCCTCTCGCTGGAATTCCGCAGCAGCCGCGTCGTCACCTTAGTTTTGCTCGGGTGCAAAATGACTCAGACCTTCAATCAAACCTCCACTAACAATGAGCTCAGCACACTGAACTCAGAACGGTACGGACAGCTCAAGCTTCGTGATTGGTGCTTGAGAATTAAACAAAACCTTAAGTCGGTCATTCAAAAACTTTTCTCTTATTTCCAGCTCACAGCTGCATTCACTACAGTAAACTCAATGGGACTTAAAATCACTTGTACTGAAGCCCACCCTTATGTCAAGTTTGTTTACAGCAAGGCATTTGATAGTGGTCTTAATATGGGTTAATGTGGGTTTTGTATTCTTCAATTGCAGGCACGCACACACACGCACAAATTACACAAATGACAAAAACCCTTCCCACATCAGGTCCACAATCTCTGTCATTCATACAGACCTTTGATGTGGACTCTTATTGTATTCTCGGATTCACTCTTTATTCACTTGCACAAATGCTTTCAGTTCTCCCGCTGTGCTATGCAGAATAAATGTGAGTGTGCGTCTTAATGCACGTGTGCTTGACTTCATAAAAAAAACTTAAACATTGTCACCTGTAGATAATGGACTTCTGAAATAAGATCCATCAGCACATGCTGTAGATACTTTTGTGTGTGCGTACTTGCAAACGCTTGTATGTGTGTTATTCAGTTATTGTGGAGGATGCACCTGGAGGTCTCGCCTGTGTTCTGTCTATATATAGTGGGTTGGTTAAGTGGATTTATTTTAGTTTTTTATTCCTCTATTCAGATCCAGGGTTCAGGTGTGTTAAGCTACAAATACAGTATACTGATACACTACTTAACTAAAATTGAATTTTACTTGAAATATTAATTGTAATAATTTTTTGATTATTCGTACGTAGCAAACAATCTAAAGACCTGTGAGTTAATGGTTTTTGGTTTCGATCAGTGTGCATGCCAATTAAAAGGTTAAATTCAAACAATTTGTGGGATATAAATGAGGCAACAAAAATGTCTTCCAACGTGATGGGCAAGAGTGAACACAGAAACACATACGTCACCCTCAGGGTGTAATGTGAACAACAGCTGTAAACTGAAAGTATGAGTGACTGATGCCAGTTATGTTGATAGGCTGATGCCAGAAATGTTTCCAACTCATGGGAATTTTGGACTATAGAAGGGAAAATAAACTCATGCAACATGGCTAATACAAGTGATGCTGTTAAAGGAACAATTCTCCCAAAATTGCTGTCATCATTTTATTTAATCACCCTAATGTTGTTCCAAACCTATAGACGGTTTCAGCAGTAACAACAGTACTTCCAGTAAACTCCAAAAAATAGAATTCATTTAGAGTAGTTTATTTCTGATAACAAGCAAGATAGTTTACCTTAGTTCAAATCAAAGTTAAAGCGAATCAAAAACTACACTGAGCTAACGTTACTGTGTAAAATGTGTAATATATAATATTATCTAAAAATCGGCTCCCTTTACATAGCGGTGATCCATGATCGCCCTCTCCCCTCGTCTTTAGAAAACCAAAACATTTGTTATTTTCGATGAGGTCTATGTTCCGGAGTCCAGTTTAGCCACTAGCCATAACATTAAACAAACAAAGACCAGAAGTTAAGTTCCTTCCAGATGCGTAACCGCGACGATGTGCGTTCGTCCAATATAACGTCTATTTGACTTTTTTCTGTTAGTGAGGAAAACGCCATTGTTTTTCAATATTTGACTATGTTCTTACCTCAACTTAGACGAATTAATACATCCCTATCTTTTTTCAATGCACGCACTTAATCTTTGTACAGCACGTCGTAAAATGTGTTCGCAATTAGCCTACCCACATTCATTCCTTAGGATCCAAACAGGGATGAATTTAAAAGGCACCAAACACTTCCTTGTTTTCCGTATTTAAAGACTGTTACATGAGTAGTTACACGAGTAAGTATGGTGGTACAAAATAAAACGTGGCGATTTTTTAAGCAGATAAAAATGAGAACTATATTTTATGCCAGAAGAGCACTTCGTTTGCAGCACTCCGACCTCGGCCCACAGTAACATCATCACTCCTGACTACTCGGCCCTGTCGCTCAAACTTCCGTCAATATTACTGCACCCGAAGTAGGAGTTTTGCAAACTAAGTGCTCTTCTGCAATACAATATAGTTCTCGTATTAGTCTCAGACGACAACATATTTGTCCTCTATCAACTACTGAGGCTTTTCTTTGCGTTTCGAAATTGAGGTTGGTTGCAATTCACAATCTCACCACTAGATGCAGCCAAAAACACTGGACCTTTAAACTCAAGATTCTGTACGATTCTGTGAAGCAGGTAGAAATCAGGGGCTTCCAAACTCTTAAAATCTGATTTGTGGTCAACTTGATATTAGGGATGCTAAACAATTAATCGCGATTAATCGTTAGCAGAATAAAAGTTTTTGTTTAGATCACATATGTGTGTAAACTGTTTATAATAAATATGTATATATATAAATATGAACACATTCATGTATAATTTTAAGAAAAAAAAAATTATATATATTAAGTATTTATATTTATATCTAATATAAATTATACATAAATATACAAATGTATATACACATGTAAACATTTCTAAAACATATACATGCATGTGTGTACATTTATTTATACAAAGTTATTATACACAGTTCACACACATATATGATGTAAACAAAAACTTTTATTCTGCTAACGATTAATCGTGATTAATCGTTAAGCATCCCAAATATTAAGGAAAAGTTTTCATCTACTTTTGTGCATAATGCAAAAAAAAAAGGTTTTGAATAAAATAAGAGATTAAATGTTAGAAAGGTAAAACCTTCCTTAATGTTGTGGCTTTCATTGTTTAAAGTTGAAATTTAACCACAGATAAATTTTTGCCTAGACTGAACATTATAAAAGGTTCACCTAGACAATTATTATCTGAAAAATTCCTAAAAGTGAAACCAAAGCTACAAACTGAAATATGCTGTGGTTGTTGATGATGTAATGGATTATATTTATTCATAATTGATGAATTTTATTTTGTTATTCTTAAAGGTATTTCAAATACATTTTTGTTTCAAATAATTTCCTTATTCCAAATATGGCCACACTGTTGGTTAATATGACAGAGGTAAATATTTTGTTACTGACATAAAAACACTCCTTAGATGCCAGCAGATATGAACACTAAGAACATTTTTATTATTGGAGCTTATAACTGGTTCAATTACAGTATATTGATTGTCTCTTTCCTTTTTGTCTTTTACCCATTTAATCCTTTAAATAATGAAATGCTTTTATTTTGACAGGAAAGAGAAGAAAGAAAAAAGTCTGAAATAGTGATGCCAACCAACAAGTATTCATCCGCCATCATGGCGGAGAGTGACAAGATGACTGCCACGGTAAGATAAAGAAAGACTGTAGGGGTAAAGTAGCAATACGTTCATTACTTAAAGGAACAGTTTACCCAAATTAATAAAGATTCAAGGATCACTTGCTTACACTTAAGCTTTATGCAAAACTTCAATGCTTCAAAACAGCGATGTCTGGTTAAAAGATAAATGACTCAATCTGCTTCTAAGCATCTATAGACCCCTTTAAGGTTTGTAAACATTGAATGACTATCGGGTGCGCGCGCAGCATGGGGTCAAACTGTTCATACCATCCAGGCTTTATAATTTAATCTAACAAGGCTGGAAAATGATGACTTACCTCAAATGAAGTGAGCACTACAAACACAAGCCTCTTTGATATTTGCATTGTCCCAGTCTGCACGTTAATTGCTTGCAGCCGCAGATGTTGTATTTTTTTGTTTTTGAGATTCTGCATGAATCGCGAAAACTTAACGGAAGACCTGGTGTGATTTTCAAAGCCCACGACGTAAGTAGGCATTTTTGACGATACCGAATAATACGCAACTCAATCTGCTCTAATGACTTTTCTGACCCCGACATGCGCAATGGGAACCGCCTGTGACGTGAACCGTGAAGGGGTCTATTCTCCAGCACTTTATTTTACAGCCCTGTTCTAATGCACATACTATGTACTTACTTTGTAACTATGTAATTATAAGTCACCAACTTTGACTCGAAACCTAAACCTAATCCTAACCTATATTAATGCAGTTACTAGTATTATGTTGGGTAAGTGCACTATAATTACACTGTTAGTGCTCATACCCAGTGTTCGAAATCTAAATGGAATTTAATGAAGTATCTACAAATTAACCGTTAAAACGTTATGTTTTACTGTATATAGTATGAATATGGTAGCGTGAATTAAATTCATACGTCGTCATAAAAACAAGTGAGCCGTTCACTGGGATGCTGTTAAAAAAGCCATTTTAACCACAAGAACAACTGTTTACCTAATGTATTTACATCTGAATTGAGCTGAATTGTTACCACCTGCTAACATTTTTTTGAATATGACAGCATCTTCGATTCCTCTCCTGGTGTTCATAGGATAGTAAAGTGTCTATTGAATGTAGACTTCAAAATCTTGTCGGAAGTGGTAGGTCATCCGGGTATTTCTCGCCTCCTTTTTTAATACTATGAATTTGGACATACTCTCCTTGTCATGATTTTTTACATAATATGGAAGTATGCGATTTTGAACGCAGCCACTGATCCTCTGTAGGTTGTGTAAAGCAAAACCAGAATGGTCTAAAATGTTTTGTTTAGTAATCGGACATCACAATTGCAGCTTTTTTAAAAGCATATGGACCACTTAGAGTGAACTGTCTCTTTAAGGGTTTATTATGTTCAAAAGCCTAAAGCAATATCTGAAATAGCACATGACAAATGCTGTTATGATAAAACAGATGTTTTCATAAGCTGGAGGATTACTGCCATGTAATCACTCTGGTCCAAATATATGCCCATCACTTGAATAGCCTCACTTATCCTCTCTACTACACACAATGATGTGTAATGGTGTCAGTTTCTCGCACATTTCTTAACTTTCATGTGTTTTGGGTTCAGAGTGAGGCCAACAGTTCAGTGTAATTTATGGGATTATAAAACAGGAAAAGAGGGAGTGCTTTTCACAGAAAAGAGAGAGAGAGAGATAGGAAAAATGATTACTGTATATCTGGCTTTATCAGTGGAGGAGCTGATGTATCAAGAATTCCAAAAAAAAGTAAGATTTGTTACGCCATGCTTTAAAATATTATTTTATTTGTACTCATAAAAGAATATATTATTTGTTTATTTCCTTTGTCACTAAATGAGGCAAGACTTTATCATTCTTTTCCCCATTCCTTCACTCCACAGAGCATAAAGAAAAGGAGATGAAAGATAGTGTGATGAAGTGAGATAAAGAGTGTGAGGGAATGAAGGGACTGGTTTAGAAAGATATAAAGAGTGAGGGCGCACTCACATTATCCAAACCAAACCAAACCAAGCCCCAGCGCGATTGTCACCCCTCCCTACTCCACCAGGTGCATGCACTCACACTGTACTTCTTATCGATCCGAGTCCGGGCGCGCTTTCGTCATTAAGATGCGATTGTTTTGAAAAAAGCAGGAAGTAAAGCTCTCTCTTAACACTGGAACCCACCGTAATGATAAGTCTGTGTTTTTCATTCGGAGTCGTTTGGTGCGCGATTACAGACAGCCCTCTCACATGTCATCATATTGCTTAGTTCATCTGTCACGTGCGCAAGTCAGACATTCACGTAACCCCGCTGCGCGAATCAAAAGGTTTTTACGGAGGCAGATGAAGGTGAGTGGTCGCGCAGCTGACGTCTTCACCTTTTGAATCGCGCTCAGGCGCGATTGCGCTCACACTACAGCCTTCCGCGCCTGAGCCCAAGTGAACCGTGCTCCGGCCCACCTCTGCAACCCGGCCGTGGCGCGAATAACCAATCCGGGCGCGGAACAGAGCGATCACACTAGTCAAACAAACCAGGCTTTGGGGGTCAAACGCGCCCGAGCGCGGTTTGGTTTGGACAGTGTGAGTGCGCCCTGAGAGAGGGATGAAGGGTTTGGGTTAAAAAGAGTGAGTGTAGGCCTGTCACGATAACTACTTTTCATAAGTCGGTTAATTGCCTCAGAAATAATTGCGATAGTTGATATTATGGCCTTTTTAAGACCATTTTGTGTCACAGATTAGATATGTCAATAAAATAGCATATTAATGCAAGTACATCCTTTTTAAGAACACAACTTTGATTTTTAAGAATATTAACCCTTGTGGGTTGTTCAAATTCACTACCCTTTTGGTTTGTTCGTGTACAAAAAAGGCCACTTAATCTTTTATCAGATTAATATTTTTCCAAATTTTTTTCATAAATCTGTTAAACAATCTCAGTACTGATCAAAACTACCAAATGTTTACAAATTTTCCATGATTTTAACTGTTTAATTGCCAAGTTCATAATTGGCGGGGGGAAACACACAAATATTTTTAATATAAAAAGTGATTGTGTGCTGGATTTTTAACCTTTTTCACAGTCTTGGGCATGCCAAAGATTCGTAAAAACATTGGCTTTGATGCATTTTTAGTTTTTGTGCAGGATCAGTTTGTACACACCCACACACACACACACACACACCCCCCACACACACACACACACACACGCACGCACGCACATTCACACACACACACACACACACACACACACACACACACACACACACACACACACACACACACACACACACACACACACGCACGCACACACACACACACACACATTCTGGTTTCCATGTTTTGTGGGGACATTCCATAGACGTAATGCATTTTATACCATACAAACCGTATATTCTATTCCCCTTACCTGCCCCATTCCCTAACCCCAACCATCACAAAAACGTTTCAGCTACTTCACATTTTTAATAAACATTATTCTGTTTGATTTGTAGCTTGTTTCCTCATGGGGACATCAAAATGTCCCCACAAGGTCACAAAAACACTGGTATTCCTATCTTTGTGGGGACAATTGGTCGCCACAACGTGATAATTACCAGGTACACACACACACACACACACACACACACACACACACACACACACACACACACACACACACACACACACACACACACACACACACTAATATGCTGTTATACTCCATACTCCAACTCAATTTACAAGCAAGAAATTAAGCTTTGTTTTTTGCACAGTCCTACTACAGGGTTAATGGTGCCACATGGTGATCAACAGTGAAAATGGCAAATTTTACCTCTTAGCAAAAGGAAAAACCTCCAACAATCAAGAATGCATGATTATAAGGTGTGATGGCTTTGCATTCAAAAAATGTTGTTATAATGGAAGTCAATGGTGGAAATAAAGCCGCAAACAACTAATTAGGGAGAAAAAAATAAAAACTGATGCTGCACAAAAATAAAAATCTATCAAAGCCAATGTTTTTACCAATCTTTGACAAGCCCAAGACTGTAAAAGAGGTTAAAAAATCCAGTCCACAATCACCTTTTATATTGAAAATCTGTAATTTTGTGTGTTTTTTGTCATCAAATCAGTGACACCACTTATGAACTTGGCATATAAAAAGTAAAATCATGGAAATTTTGTAAGCATTTGGTAGTTTTGATCAGTACTGAGGGTGATTAACAGATTTAAAAAAAAAAATGTGGAAAAAAATATTATTCTGATAAAAAAATATTTTAATTCAGTGCCTTTTTGTACACGAACAACCCGAAATGGTAGTCAATTTGCCCACGGTATATTGTTGAGTTTTTTGGAAAATTTTAAAAGCAAATATTTGTCAATATAAGATTTGTCACCAAAAATCATTCCATTTGCTGAAACACAGAGAAAGTTGTGGCCAAATTAAGAGATAAAAAAACAAAAATGACCAAAAATGGCCTCAACAACCCATAAGGGTTCATGTAAAATATATGAAATATGAATATGGAAATTACATTGGAAAGTAATAAAAAAAATATTCGAAATATTTAAAACATAAATAAATATAATTAAAAATGCATTTCAAACAGCTAATAGTGATTGTTCAGTATAAATCCCAGCTTGATCACATCAGTGAGTCGGGCTGTCACTTTTTATTCGATATTCGAATATTCATTCGAACATGACGTGAAATATCCGTATTCGAACTTTAAATAAACCATCCGGTTTTTAAAATGACATGTTTAGCGCATTTTTCCCAGTAACATCTCGTAATGGGAAGGAGGCTGAGAGTGAGACCGACGACGGCAACTGTGCGCAAGAGAACATGAACCTAATGTACATATCAAGATAGAATTATAGTTTGTAGATAAAGTGACATATTGTTTATAGTGTTAAATATTATAGCAGAATAAAAAGCTTGTGTTAATACGTTCGCATTATGAAATAATAGATATTCGAATATATTCGGATACATTGCATGATATTCGAAATCCGTTCGAATTTGATTTTTCTCAAAAGTGACAGCCCTATCAGTGAGTATGCGCCATTACACACAATCATGTTTATAATAGCTACACCTCAGATTTAAACAAAATACTAAAATGCTAATGATATTCATTTTTTTTGCAAACAAACACACATGTAAACACTATGGTAATATATCGCCTCTCAAAAAACTACAGACGTCATGTTCACCTATCGTTCGATAAGTTGATAGTCATTATCGCGACAGGCCTAAGTGAGTGAGTAAGTGAGAGAGAGAGAGACAGAAATATGAAGGGAGTGGGTTAGAGTGAAATGAAGAGTGTGAGGGGTTGAAGGGAAGAGGGAGAGAGAGAGATGAAGGGATAGGGTAAGGGAGGGAGAGAGAGAGTTCATGCTCTTTGAACACTGCACCTGGGTGAAGCCATAGACCAAAGCTGCTTGGCCAGGGAGGAGAGAAACACACATGGCCATTCAAATGCCTGAGAAAATGTGCCATGAAATTTTCTGCAGAATCGGCCTGAAAGGATAAATCCACACCATAACATTTTTACTATTGCTTAATATAAAGTTCTTATAATTTCTGAATTTAGTTTTGTATATTCTGTGAGGTTACTTTTAACCTTCTTTTAGTATACCGGTAAGCATGCCAATGTTGTGGTGTTATGAATGGCAGTAATTCTTTTGAAATGCCCAATACAACACCTGTCGCATGCTTCTGGTTGCTAGAATAAATAAACAATAAGAATTATTTGTTGACAGAATTCCACTTACTATTAGGGCTGGGCGATATACCTAAAATTGGGAGTCTGTCCTCCAAATAACATCCCCTTAGGTTGTTTGTGAAAGCAGCTTATCACGCCCTATAGAGCTCCTGCAGTTGACATCACACAGCCTAAACTCTGTCTTTGGCAGGCAATCATAGAGCGATTGAGTGCGGTAGCATTGGTATCGATAGTGGTTGAACAATAATTTTAAACTAGATTGTTTATACCTTACAAAACTTACTATTTCAACATGTTGTATAATGATTTTATGTTTTTATAGTAACCCTGAAATTACATGAAAGAGTTTAAAATGTGGAAAACAACTGGGCTGATACACGTTAAAAAGACATTATAGGGATATGTTATGTTTTATCTTAGTCGTGGATGTACATATCTATCAACATCTTTTGATTTAAAGTGCACAGTAACTCTGTTGCCATGAAACTCCTGCTGGCGCCATTAATTTCATATTCACTCCCGGACATTCTTGTCTGCAAGTATGATGGTGTAAACAGAATCCGTCCGGACCTTTAATGATAGTTTTCTTGCGTCATCACTAGTGCTGTGTTCAAAATATCGATATGACGATACATCGTCATGGACGCCTGACGATGCGCGCATCGATACAGCACCTTCCGTATCGATTCGGATGTACTTTTGAAAGTAACGTGACGAAATGCTGTTGATCCGTGATCCATATGGAAAGGACGCATGTGTCCCGCGGAGTACGTAGAGTTAAAGGTGGCGGGGTATACTTTCACTTTGCGTGTCTGTCTCGCTGGCGCACGTGTCTGCATAGTGAGCCGCGTACTCGCGCTCTCTCGCGCGCGCGCCCATTAAAGTCAATGAGTTCAGTATGAAAGCGCAGATATCTTAGCCTATACTACTGCAAAGGGCTTTATTAGCCATGCTCTTATAAAACAGTACTAACGCATTTGAGAAGAAACACGACAAAGATTTGCATGTGAAAAGTGTACGTCTAGAAAAGAGATACAGAGCTACTTCAAACTATAACTGTCACATTAATAATCAGATTTCTATTAAATAGTATTAAGTCTGACTGCATGTTTATAGATATATTCATAGACGTGGAATAATGAGAGACAAGAGTAAGGCACCATCTTTGTAAAACTGCTTTTAAAAAAACATAAGTTAAGTACTAACTCTGGGATTTTAAATATTTCTAATGGCTAATAAATGAATGACAAAAACACAACTGTTACAAGTCAACACTGCTTATTCAATGTACAATAAACAAATAATAATAATAATAATAATAATAATGTTACTAAATTCTGAACAAAAATGTAATTCAAAATAGTTTTGTATCGGGACCCTTGTATCGGGATACGTATCGTATCGGGGAATTGTTGGCGATACACAGCCCTAGTCATCACGCACTTAGGGGAACGCCCTCTGGTGGGCAAGAGAGCGCTATCTGCTATTGAGGAAGGTTAGAAGTAAGCGATTTCTTTAGTTAAATTGAATAGTAGTTGTGCAATAAAATGCATGACTTACAAGTAGATAGTCCTGGGCTATGCTTCTATAGACAAAAACCCAGAAAAGGGAAATCAGTGAATTTTGTGACATAAACGCGTATGCGCCTCTGTCCCTAGCATGGGGAAACAATGGCAGGCAGCCATCAATATACACTCGTATTTACAGTGACCACTTCGTCAAAGGTAACTCTACATAAACACTGGATATATTAATCATTGTATTTTTGCCATAAATAATATCTTTGCGTAATTATTTTCCTGGATTTTGGTCGCGTACTGAGGCAACCAAGTACAGTGATTAGGTAAACTAACTGCTAAAGTTAGCTAAAAAGTTGTCATGTGAAAATGCGAAATTGATGTGAAAGAGTAAAAATGCAATGTTTGCGAATTCGTTGCTGTATATAATCGTAAGTGCCCAAAAGTTTAGTTTTTGTGCATTATTTTGTTCAGTAATTTAAATATTCGTGGCTTAAAACACATGGAAAATTGGCCAGCTTATGGAGAGCCCGATGGAAACTGCCGCTTTCTTGACCGCGGTATATATTTATTGAGTATGTGTATTATGTGCTGAACAACGCATTACGGTGACAATTTCTGTGGCATTGCGTGCTGGAAGTGGGACGCTAATTTAGTGAACATCCTATGGGTCATATTGAGTGAAATGCCAAATGACCTCCTAGATTGTTGTATAGGTTGAAGCATAAGTTCAAAGTTTGACTTTAGTATGTCATATGTTTGAGTTTCGCTCTTGTGTTAAATGTGATAACAGGCTTTACTGGCTAAAATAAGTTGTTTTACAGGTTTAAAGACACAACATGCTTCCAGTTGTGCTCATGTTTTGTCTTGTCTGGAATTATAGATGTCTGCTAACATAACCGTTATCTGATTAGTGTCTCTGTGGTGCCTTTGGCTCTCTCTCTCTGTGCGCTCACATGGTTGGTAAGCATGGCTGCAAATAAAGCATGAGTTTCTAGGAAATACCGCACTGCAATTCCTCTCCCTTTTCTCTCTCTCTCTCTGTTTCTCTCTCTCTCTCTCTCTTTTGTGTAGTATTATATGATATAAAGCGAATCTGAACCACCTAGTTTGATCCTCTGACTTTGTGCTTTTCTAAAGCTTGAGGCAGGGGCCTGGGTCCCCTTTATGCAAGGCCAGTGCAGGGGTGTCATTGATAAACTGAATGAATTAAGGAGCATGTAACCCCTTTCACCCTTCCAGCTTCCCGGCATCTTCCTAAACTGAGAAACAGAGGTGGGAAATTTTTCTTAGAGCATTTTTTGTGCTAAAATTATTATACTGGCTTGTGATTTGATTTAAAGTTAAAGTTTTTTATCGACTTTATGCATTATGTAGCTTCAGGAGGCTCATTAATATTTTTTTTCTGTGCATGCACGTTTCAAATAACACATGTTGGGTAAATATTGGACAGAATGCACCTCTGGGTTAAAATTGACTCAATGCTATGTTGTTTTAAGCCAACTGCTAGGTTATTATAACCCATGGTTGCAAAACAACAACCCAACATTTGGGTCATTTTTAACCCAGCATGTGTTTTGTCCAATATTTACCCAACATTGGTCAAAAATAACCCAGACATTTTTGAAAATGTGTGGGCCAAAAATTCAGTGTGTTTTTAATGTATTATTTAAACAAACCATTATAAAGATTTTAACAACTGTGTAGAGATATGCGTGATGTGAAAGTTCTGTTTCCCATCATGCATTTTGTGTGTTAAATTTTTGTCATAGTTCAAGATCAAATTGTTATTCAGAACTTGTAAAGGCTGGCAGTAAATCTCAACACATTCAGTGTGATTGGTGGGAATGAGTGAGTGAGTGAGTGTGCATGTTGGCAGGAACACTGATCTTCTGCAACACAGCTGTGGCATGAAAGATGTCTGGTGTTTTAGTAGACAGCGATGGCAGCCAATATTGTTTCCACATCCATGAACACACAGATTTCTTTCCACGTTCATTACTCAGAACTGTTCTCAGTGTATAAAATCTGTATATTTCATCTATTTAGCAGCTGAGTCCTTTAAGAAGTTCATTATTATTGTTGTTTGGTTCGAAATGATCAAACATTTGGATTACAGCATATATTTAATACATTTCTACAATACATATGCTAAGAATAGAGAATGAAGCTAATTAACATTAAGGGCCCTATTTTAACGATCTAAGCGCATTGTCTAAAGCGCACAGCGCAACATCTAAATGGGCGTGTCTGAAGTTAACGACGGGAAAAATGGTTTGTGCGCCAAGCGCATGGTCGAAAAGGGTTGGTCCTTTTTTTAATGAGTAATGGGAGTATTTTAGGCGTAACGTGCAATAAACCAATGAGAGTGTCAGCTCTCATCCCCTTTAAAAGCCAGTTGCGCTGGCACTATGTCTAATCACTATTTAGATGACAGACTTTGTAAACTGAAAAACTAAGCAGAAGAGGAAGAAGATCTCCAGATTAAGATTAATGTTACATAATGGGCCCTATTTTAATGATCTAAGCGCATTGTCTAAAGCGCACAGCGCAACGCCTAAATGGGCGTGTCCGAATGCACTTTTGCTAATTTAACGACGGGAAAAATGGTTTGTGCGCCGAGCGCATGGTCGAAAAGTATGGAAGGTTTTTTTGGTCTTTTTTAAATTAATTAATTAAATTATAAAATAATTAATTAAATTATAAAATAATTAATTAAATTATAAAATAAAAAATAAAATCGCAAAATATGTCCCAAATTTGAAAATGAAATGCTAAAATAAAAATTTAAACATTATATTAAATTATTTAATTTTCATTTTTAACGTGATGAAGCATCATTCCGGCCAAATTGAAAAATTAAATTAAATTGATGATTTCACATTTCATTTTCAATATAATCTTGAGTCAAGACTGACAATATTAAAATAAAAAGGCAAGCTTGAAAAGGAATCTGTAAATATTTTTTTTTTAAGGGCTTTTTATTCATGCCCAAGCAATAATAGGGACAAAATTAAAATAAAGTTCAGTTTTAATTTTATGTTCTCTTTTATTTATTGGTTTTCATTTTCTTTTTCATTTTCGTTTTCATTTTCGTTTTCAACTTGTATGCAAATTCAATGTTAATCAGTGGGTGGGGTTTACTTGCTCATAAAAAGGGGAATGGCTGAAGCAGCATAGATATGTGAAGCAGTGTTGCCAAGTCAGACACTGTTTTGCCAACTTAGCGACTACATCTAGCGACTTTTAGACCCATTTAGACAAACTTAGCGACTGTTTGGATTAATCCTAGCTTCACATCTGTACAGAGAAGCTACTGTGTCGCATGTACCGGCCCACGAGTGCTGGGTGGCGCTGTCTCGGTGAAATGTGCGTCTGGTGTCTCTGTACATGCTGAGCAGCAACATATTAGACTGTACGAGCTGACGCGTGGATGAGATTCGCGAACATTGTTTACATGTCAAAGGAGGAACAAACAATAAAAAGGGGCTGGTCCACTGTTATATATGTGCGTATTTTCACACATTTGATCCGGTGAGGCGTCAGTCATTCTCATCAAATGCATACACATAGCACAGTGTGATTATCGTGCAATACATATGCCAAATTCCGGAAAGTATTGGCGTATCATATGCTCGCAAAATTGGAATTTGGCTTATGTATAGCACGATAATCACACTGCGTGTTATTTGTATGCATTTCATGAGAATGGACATACATAGACACGTCACTTACTTTTGCAGCGGGCACACTGGTACAGAACAGACCTTCAGCCTTTGTGACGGGGCTCAGCTTCGGCCCAATTTAAACCCTTCATCCTCATGTGTTACGCTGATTTGTGAGTAGGGCTGTGACCGTACAGGATTTTGTTTTACCGCGGTGAAGAAGCAACAAAATCACGCGGTTACAGCACAACAACCCACCCCAGGAAAGCAGTAATCTTATATATCATTAAAACGACAAATTATATTAGCAATAACAGCATGAAATAATATGTATTTCTTTATGTTAACTTTTGTTTTTTATATCTTTTGAATATACTATTGATTATAGAACTTTTATGTCACCGTTTATAGCCCATTTTATACAATACATTTCATAGAATAACAACCTGAAAAGCTGTAGAAAGAATATGCAGTTTAAGATTGTTTCTGATGAGTTGTGCAAAACCTGATTCCTATTTCTTTAGACATTGTTTTTCGGTTAACTTTCCGTGGATAGAAACGCACTTCTCCAAACTTGTTGAAACGCTGAATAATTTATTGTACAAAAAATGGGTTAAAAACAATGACAAAAACGGTTCCATAATTGATATTAAACTCAAAAGATATCGAAAATAAATAGTTTTTAATGTTATTATGATTAGTATGTTTAATTCGATTTTTTCAAAGTGGATACAAAACGAAATAGCCTATTGCATCATTCCGTAAATAACTGCGCAAAACTTATGGATACTCCAATCAATGCTTTCAATTTCAGCTGTCCATTTACATCATCAAGAAGATAAGACTTTTTTAACCCGAGCTGGAGAAATTCACTTACAGCAGCTCCAGATATAAACACAGCATTCAACCAAATAACGAGTCGCGCTGTCGGTAAGCGCTCACCTGCCTTCATAACGATAGTTGTCATGTTTGCCCATTATAGTTTAAAATTATTATTATGCTATTATTATCATCACCAACACACAGTGCCTGCTTCTCCTTGAACGAGAAATAATGCGCGTGGCTCGGACTCCTTGCACATGAACTTGCATTGCACTGACATTTCCTTGCAGAGATGATGTTATTCGCGCAGGGGTTTAAAACCAGGGAGTGAGTCGGTACCGTTCAAGAAATCAGAGCACCTGTGCATGACACGCTTCATGTTTAAGAAGGTTGCGGCCGTGACATCACCGCAGCTGGCATCTCACGTATGGCCGTACGCGGTAAGCGGCAAAATTGCCGAGCGGCTTCAGCTTTTCTCTTGTATTGGAAGCGTTTTGTGCAGCATTTAGTGCAAATATGTTTATCTTCAACGGTGCCTGTCATGAAGTACCATGTCCGGAGAAGGAATAGGATTTTGGGTGCACGAGCAAGGCGTGTGGACCAACTCCGCTTCCCCTCTGTAACCGCCCCCGTTTTGCCGCTTTCCGCACGTCTCCTATTGAAAAAGAACTAAACACTCGCGGTTGCCGCGTACCATGTGAAACGGCTACTGCGGTGATGCAGTAACGCGTTATCGTCACAGCCTTTATGTGCTTGCTTCAGCTATGGTCAGAACTGTATGTTGTGTCCAGTGCAGTGTACAGGGTAGACCCTGAAAGACTTGCATTTCACAGAGGACGCAAGTCCTGATACGATACTTGTAAAGACAACACATAGGCTGAATAAACAGATAATGTTCATATAAAAGTAAGTGACTGGTCGGTGTATGTCTTCAGCTCGTTAAACTGACGCCTCACTGGATCAGATGTGTGAAAATACACACATACATAACAGCGGACCAGACACTTTTAGTGTTTGAAATGTAAACAATGCATGCGAATCTCATCCACGCGTCAGTTCGTAAATTGTTCACTGCTCAGAAAATGCACAGAGGGTAGACGCCAGGCGCACATTTCACCGTGACCGCGCCACCCAGCAATCGTGGGCCGGTACAAGCGACACAGTAGCCTATATGTGCAGATATGAAGCTAAGATTCATCCAAACAGTCGCTAAGTTTGTCTAAATGGTTTAAAAGTCGCTAGATGTAGCAATAAGGTCGCTAAGTTGGGAAGCAACACAGTCGCTGAGTTGGCAACACTTCAGCCAATCCCATTTTTTTTTAGCAAGTAAACCCCACCCACTGATTAACATTGAATTTGCATACAAGTTGAAAATAAAAGTGAACACGAAAATGAAAATGAAAAAGAAAAAGAAAAACAGAACATAGAATTAAAACTGAACTTTACATTTTAATTTTGTCCCTATTATTGCTTGGGCATGAATAAAAAGCCTTTAAAAAAAATTATTTACAGATTCCTTTTCAAGCTTGCCTTTTTATTTTAATATTGTCTGTCTTGACTCAAGATTATATTGAAAATGAAATGTCAAATCATCAATTTAATTTAATTTTTCAATTTGGCCGGAATGATGCTTCATCACGTTAAAAATGAAAATGAAATAATTTAATATAATGTTTTAGTTTTTATTTTAGCATTTCATTTTCAAATTTGGGACATATTTTGCGATTTTATTTTTTATTTTATAATTTAATTAATTATTTTATAATTTAATTAATTAATTTAAAAAAGTCCAAAAATACCTTCCATAGAAAAGGGTAGGTCCTATTGTAGTGGGAGTATTTTGGGCGTAACGTGCAGTAAACCAATGAGAGACTCAGCTCTCATCCCCTTTAAAAGCAAGTTGCGCTGGTGCTATGTCTAATCCCTATTTAGATGACGGACTTTGTAAACTGAAAAACTAAGCGGTGGAAGAAGATCCCCAATTTAAGATTAATGTTAAATAATTGTGTTGTTTTTCACTTGTACTGAAATTGTTATTTTTTTATTAAAACCTTTAAAACCCGTTTTCTTTAAGTCATGGAAGTAAAAAGCAGGCAATTGCTTTAAATGTATGGCTATCCAATATCATCAAAAAAAAATTTACAAGTAGGCTATGTAAGATAAGGTTTGTACTCTAAAAATACTTTATTTGTAACAAACAGGGGATAAAGAATTTACAAACGGCTCTCCTCACGTTTCAGCACTTTGGACAGCGGTTTTTTTAGCAAAGAGTTTTTTTAAGCATTACTTAAAAATGTTTCTCATCTCACCATATCCGCAGGTACAGAGTCATCCATAAATCCGTGAGGAGCATTTAAAAAAAACATTTAAAAACAGATGCATTTGTTTAAAGCAAAGCATTTATTTACTTACCAGGCTGCAGGTGAAGCAGCTCTTTGCGCCTTCTAACGTCTCATAATTGGTACTCATTTATGTCCAAGAGACTCAATAATAATCTTTTACATTCAATCCTTTAATCTTTCATATTTAAAAGCGTTTTTGTGCTGCTGCGCACTCATATAATTTGTGATAAGCAAACCCGCGTTGTCCCCCGTGTATAGGCGCATTTTACTAATGCGCTCTTTAAATAACATAAAACACATTGCGCCATTGACTTCAGACTTTAGACCAGGTTTTTGTTGGTCAATGGCGTAGTCTATTTTAGTTTCCTCAAAATAGCAACGCGCCAACAATGCGCCTGAACACACCTCGTTTTCAGACCAGAACGCCCATGGGCGCAAAAGGGGGAGCAAATGCATTTGCTATTTAAACAACGCAGCGCTAAACGTGAAAATTACAATTGCGCAGGGTGGAAACTAGCAAAATACACTTGCGTCGCGCATTGCGCTGCATTGCGCCGGGTGTAAGATAGAGCCCAATTGTGTTGTTTTTCACTTGTATTGAAATTGTTAATTTTTTTATCAAAACCTTTAAAACCCATTTTCTTTTAGTCATGGAAGTAAAAAAGCAGGCTTTTAATTGCTTTAAATGTATAACTATTCAATATCATCAAAAAATTATTTACAAGTATGTAAGAAAAGGTTTGTACTTTAAAAATACTTTATTTGTAACAAACAGGAGATAAAGAATTTATAAACGGCTCTCCGCACGTTTCAGCACTTGCACAGCGTCAGTTTTTTTAAGCATTACTTAAAAATGTTTCTCATCTCACCATATCCACAGGTACAGAGTCATCATATACATTAAATCTGTGAGGTAGCATTTTAAAAAAAATATTTAAAAACAGATGCATTTGTTTAAAGCAAAGCATTTATTTACTTACCAGGCTGCAGGTGAAGCTGCTCTTTGTGCCTTCTAACGTCTCATAATCAATCCTCATTTATGTCCAAGAGACTCAATAATAATCTTTTACATTCAATCCTTTAATCTTTCATATTTAAAAGCGTTTTTGTGCTACTGCGCATTCATGTATGTGATGACCAAACCCGCGTTGTCGCCCCGTCAATAGGTGAATTTTTTTGGGGTCAATGGCGTAGTCTATTTTAGTTGCCTCAAAATAGCAACGCGTCAACAATGCGCCTCAACACACCTCGACCAGAACGCCCATGGGCGCAAAAGGGGGCGCAAATGCATTTGCTATTTAAACAGCGTGGCACTAAACGTGAAAATGATAATTGCGCAGGGTGGAAACTAGCAAAAGACACTTGCGTCGTGCATTGCGCTGCATTGTGCCGGGTGTAAGATAGAGCCCTAATTGGTCAAAATAAACTAACAATGCACAATTCTTCTAAAGCTTTTATTAATCTTAGGTCATGTTAATTTCAGCATTTACTAAAACATTTTTAAAATCAAAAGTTGTATCTGTTAATGCACCATGAACTTACATAAATAACTATTGGCATTAACAAAGATTAATAAATGATGACAAACTATATTGCTTATTGTTACTTAAGCAATATTGCTCGAGTATGAGTGTGATATTGTTGGATAAAAGCAATATAGCTCTCGGAGTCATGTGATATAGCTATCATCATGGCTGTGATTAGGCCAGATGCAATAACTATATCACACGACTTTGAGAGCGATATATTGCTTTTATACAACAGTTCGACGGCACAAGTTTGAAAAAGAAAACTAGAAAACAACAGAGTTATTTTAAAAGCCTCTTTGTTGGGGAACTATGAGATGAATAGATGGACATTACATCAAGGAATGAGGACGTGGAGAGTGTCCAAATAAAGGTACCTCAAATCGATTTTTTACGTGTGGCATCGATACATTGGATTGTTAGAAGTAAAATGTATGTTTCAATCAATTTTGATGTATTGTTACACCCCTAGTCAGTACTACATATAACAGAATAATAAAGTGTTTAACACGATGTGGACGCTGCAAACTCTTTATTTTTCAATCACTCCGCAAAAAGACTTAAATTACTCTGCTGATTTTTGACATACAGATATGATTTATACATCATTTAAAACGTTAAAGTGACTAGTTTTTTTCTGTCCACTCCCAATAAAAACAGAATGTTGTGCTTTTTGCAAAATTAAGAAAATAAACATGATGCACGTTTTGTTCTCTTTCCCTCAGTGAAGTCCTTTCAGAAACGCGTCAGAAAAATTAACTGTCACTTAATGAATACTTGTCATAGAAACAAAAGATAAATGTCTACATAATGCTTGGAATGTCTCCTTTTAAATGATGTAAGTGAGATCGAAAACAGATATTATAATTCGGTGTAAACTGTATGAGAAGGAGGAGAGGTACCGTCTTTCTTCTGTTACCTCATTATCTGTAATGAGAAGAGATTGCCACACCTCCGCGCCATTGAAGTGAACGAGCAGAAACATCCATATGCATAACTCGGGCCTCCTGCAGTCAATGGATATGCAATCCTCAACCCAGTCTCTCTATTCCTTGTTATGCTGAGTTGTTTCATCCGAGTGCATCAAACATGACATCTAAATCCTTATTTACTTGCGTATGTGTGTCAGTCAAGTGTTTTCTTTGTTCTTCCGTCAAACACATCACGCGATGGGAACGCACATACACAAATCCACGAGTCAGGAAACTCGACGCGCTTTTTGATATTCTTATTAAATACGCGATTGCAAACAGTACAATCCTTATTTAGTTGCGTCTAAGCATATATCTCCGCACAGCAAGTTTATTAAACACAGGATCACTTGCATGTGCATACATTCACTGCTTTCATGATCAACACGTGAGGTAATGGCGGCAGCTATAAACAAACATTGATAGGTTTATCACGCCTGACCAACCAAACACTAACCCTGTGTTCATTTTACGATGGCCAAACAGTATCTTTACCATGATTAGGCTACTATGTTTTTAAAAGGTAACTTATATTTGTGAAATTAATAGAAAATATTTCAATAGAAATATATATAATGTGTGTGTGTGTGTGTGTGTGTGTGTGTGTGTGTGTGTGTGTGTGTGTATTTACATTATATTGAAAAGTAAACCTTATCATGGTTTTACTACAGAGAAAGTCACATCCCCGCAAGGCTCATTATGTGGCTATTTTGTTTCTCAGCTGTGATTATTCAGGAGCTTTCCCGCCTCCACGCATGCGGTCTTTCCCAAGCAAAAGTGTCTTAGAAATTGTAAATCAATATATTGTTTTATGTGAGTGAGTAGGCAGAATGATTTTCACATAATTTTGAAGAAAAAACTCTAGACTACTAGATCCTGTTTAGAAAAGTCTTGGGAAAACATGTTTAGAATGAGTTTTGTGGACTTATATCAGTGACTTAAATATTTTGCTTTTTCAAAAACCACGCATGAACATTTTTCTCTTAAAAATACAAACATGTACATACATGTTGATTATATAATATTGTAGCCCAGTTTGTGCTGAACACAGTGTTATGAGACTTTTGCCATTAATATGTTTTTAAGCAACTGAAAAAAGCACAAATGTCTGTGCATGTCAAAACTTCTCCAGGGCCCTAAAAACCCCTTAGACCCCAGAGGGTTAATAGCACCTAAACATGGAAAAAGTCAGATTTTTATGCTATGACCCCTTTAAAAAGTTTTTTAACTTGACAAAATACTCCACTTATTGCGTGGGACTGCCTAAAATAAATTCAGTCTTTTCGCAAGAGTTCAACTGCAAAATTCAAAAGACAAACATGTTTGGATCTAAACACCATTCGTCAGGCACTTCAAACGCATTCAGGGCCCACTAAGGGATTTTTGATAAGCCATCAAGGATATTAACCAATCCGCATGCTGAAGAGGCATGACCGAACACATATCCGTCCTCAGACGCATGTTGCTTGCGTATGCTCTGTTGACACTTCGCACTGCCAGCGCAATGATCCTGTGAATGCTCTGAACGATCTTCTTCAAGTTACAACACAGCTGTGGCTGCTACAACAAACAAACCTATGAACAAATGACATCGGAAGAATTAAAAGTGCATTGTGTTCTTTTTCCTGCTACTTTATTCAAACAAAACAGAAAGTAACAACACTAAGCAAATTGTTATTTGCACTGCAGTTTACATAGTGGTGGGATTCATACCTGTGTAACTATGAGAAATTTGGTCATTTAGCAGAATAAGTCACCTGACCTGAGCTAGTAACTAGTAATTTATAGTCAGAATACATAATTTTTAATATAAAGAACATTCAGTGAAAATATAACCTTGATATCTTTATTATATATCATAAACTTTGTTCTCATAATTTGATTTTGAGTCTTTATCCTGGATTTCACGACAGGGTCACATATTACTGTAAAATGAGCACAATTTCATCTCAATATCAGATATTGAATAATATTGTATTATCTGATGCTTGCTGATTCACAAGTGTATTTATAATAAATGCTCTGTTAGGTTGACAGTGATGTAGTGGAGCTGTTTCGACCTGCCCTCAATTACTATCTCTTTTTATGAATGAGACCAGCATATGTTTGTATTGTCAAACACTCATTCAGATCATGCGGACAAATACAGGGATTTACCTCTGTTGTTGCTTTGCTTTTCCATATATTGAATTCCTGGAAGACCTTGTTCCAAGATTGTGGGTTTGTCTTCTGTGAAGGTTAAAAACAGGATGTCTTTTTTTTTCAGGCGGCTGTGAATGGTGACACGGCTGTTGGAGAGGGACTGACACAGAACGACAGCGGTCTGGAGATGACCAATGAGAAAAGCCCGCTGACCGCAGCAGAGCCACCTTCACCTTTCAGTCCCAAAATGAATGGAGGCGCGGCCTCACCCGCAGGTACATAAGCAAGCATGATGCACATGGTTCACATGATGCAACAAACACATATTTTAAAATGACGAGCAACAAACATGACACTCCGAACACATATTTGGATTTGCACCCCTCGGAAGAGAAGTCACCGTCCGCCACTGGATCCCACAGTTAATACACAGCTTAACTACATTTGCACTTAAATTTTTAAGTTTAATCAACATAAATTTCAACTTTCTTGACTAGTGAGGAGTTGCTATAAATTAAAGTAAAATTTAATTAGCTTAAGGTAATTCAACTTTATTTTTATAATTTAGATAACTCCTCACAAGTCAAGAATTAATTGTAAATTCAAGTTTATTAAACTTGAAAAATGTAAGTGCAACACAGAATTTTTTTGTGTATATATCATCACTGTCCGGCAGAAACGTTGCATATCCATTTTTGGTCCCTTTTCCCAAAAAACATTGCTATTAATTCCTCTTTACGTTTGCCTGTGGGTTTTGCGAATAATTGACAGATAAAAAGTATTGACAAGAACTTGAACCTCAAAACTTTACCCCGCGTCTGAGAATAGGGTGCCACACATTCCACACACATTTTCAACCTGTGGTGTCTGCGTAGTATGTTATGCAAGGGTAAATAAAGAATTAATTAGAAAAATATATACAGCATTTTCTTTACCTCAACAAACACTAAAAGCTTGTGTTTTATGTATTTGAGGAGCAGAGAAAAGTTTATTAGTCTAGCAATTGTCGTCGCGTCACAACACACACAACGCTGTGTGTATCATTTCATCTTTTATTATTTGTTTGGTCAAATGACAGAAAAACCTGAGTGCCTACATTGTTATAATAAACGTAATAATCTGTAAGATTGTAATGTGATGTGATGAAGACCTTTTTAATGTTTTCTTATAATATAAACATATTTATGCGCTTTGCTTTCATATTCTGGTCTCATTTGTTTGCCTTTACATAATGTGCTTATTTTTAAGGTGTGTACTGATTTTTGTTCTTTATTATCACAGTCTTAATGCCTGTGTCACGTAATGCTTTGTCTTTGCAATGTTTTACTATGGGAGAACAGTTTGCGTGAAACTTGTTGCGTTTATTTTCTGGGCTCATCTGCTTGCCTACACATAGCATCCTATGCTTCATAATGTATGTACTGAATGTATGGGCACGGTTGAACGCACAGCCTTGCAAAGCATCGTTTATTTGACTCAAACGTGTACACAGATGTTCAACGCATGTGCATTGCGACAAAAATCAATGCATCTCCTGCTGGGCGACATGCTACATTCTCCTATACACGCATGCGTGACCTACGCGTTTAAAGTACGCATGGTTATAACACGGACATAACACAAATCTCCACCATCTGCTTATGACGCTTTATCTGCTTATGATGGTTTATGTCCTTCTGGGCTTGATTTTGTTAAAAATTAATGACACGTGCAAATATCTGACCATATTTTCACCGCAATATGAACTTTGACAAACCCAATGTTTAATTGTTTTAAAAAAGTGTTTTTATAATTTCCTGAAAAGTAGCGGTTTTGGAGATTAGAGGTTTTGATCGAACAGCAAGGATATAAAGCATCACTGTCTGACAAACTGCAGTTCTGTATTTGTGTCTGAAATGTCTTATACGGTATTCTGTTCATTTAATCTATTTGTGATTTATCTGTCAGATGAGAGTGAGAACAGCATGAGAAGAAAGAGATCTCGTAAGCGCTCTGAAACAGAAGAAGACAGCGCCTGGGATTCCTCATATAGTGAGGTGAGAACTTCATTACACATCAGATATAAGGATCATATTTTATTGGCAGTGGTTTTTTTAACCTATAGTTATATTACTCAGCATCATGTGTTACATATTAGATCATAATATAATTATATAATACCCATTAGCTAGTTTTCATGTCAAGCACTGTCGCTCATTATAAAATGTGTGTAATAGCTTACATATGTGTCGCCACATGCATTTGTTTGTCACACATTCTTGATAAATGTCTAGTGGTAATAGTTACCAGAACATATGCTGACTGCTTTAGATGCAGACCGAACAACTCTGAAGATCACAAAGATGAAAGCACCTCATTTACTATGGAAGGTATTTTTGGTCTTTTTTAAATTAATTAATTAAATGATCAAATTAAAAATTAAATCGCAAAATATGTCCCAAATTTGAAAATGTAATGCTAAAATATAAATTAAAACATTAAATTAAATTATTTAATTTTCAAAGTGATGAAAAATCATTCTGGTCAAATTGAAAAATAAAATAAAATTGATAATTTGACATTTCATTTTCCATATTATCTTGAGGCAAGAGAGCCAGTATTAAAATAAAAAAGGCAAACTTGAAAAGGAATCTGTAAAAACATTTTTTTTAAAGGCTTTTTATTCATGCCCAAGCAATAATATGGACAAAATTACATATATGAATATATTAATAATTTAATTTAATGTTTTAATTTTTATTTTAGCATTTAATTTTCAAATTTGGGACATATTTTGCAATTTAATTTTTTATTTTATCATTTAATTAATTAATTTAAAAAAGACCAAAAATACCTTCCATAATTTACGTCAGGCAAATAAAAACATTTGGCGTTTTTGCAGAACATATACTATGGACTTTAATGGACCCTAACACTTAACAGTTTTAATGCAGTGTAAAATTGCAGTTTCAAAGGACTCTTAAAGATCCCAAACGAGGGTCTTATCCAGCGAAACGATTGTCTGCACTTTTAAACCACAACTTCTTGTCTTCCTCCGGTCCTGTGACGCACCTCATGTAATTGCGTAATGACATAGAAAGGTCACGTGTTACATATATGAAACGCACATTTGCGGACGATTTTAAACAATAAACTGACACAAAGACAAAAACATACAACAACGTCGGAACAGTCCTCTTTCTCCACACTAAACACTGGGACGTAGTTTTGCATACGTCGTCTGTGACCTTTTGGTATGATGACGTATTACGTGAGGTCGCACTGTCACACGACCGGAGGAAGACAAGTTGTTTTTATTTTTCTTGTCAAAAATGACAATTGTTTCGCTAGATAAGACCCTTATGCCTCGTTTGAGATCATTTAGAGTCCTTTGAAACTGCAATTTTACACTGCATTAAAACTGTTAAGTGTTGGGGTCCGTTAAAGTCCATTAAAATTAGAAAAAACCTGGAATGTTTTCCTCAAAAAACATAATTTCTTCTCGACTGAACAAAGAAAGACGTCATCATTTTGGATGACATGGTGGTGAGTAAATTATCAAATTTTTTTTAAGAAAATGGACTTATCCTTTAATACAACAAGATGATGCACAGAGAAAACACAATTTTGCATTTAATTTATTATTAAAGGATTACTCCACTTTCATTAAAACATTCCAGGATTTTATTCCATATAGTGGACTTTATTGGACCTCAACAGTTTACAGTTTCATTGCAGCTCATTTCACTTCATTGCTCTAAACAATCTCTTAGCAAAACGCTCGTCATTTTCGCAGACTACTTAGTTTGAATCTGTAAAGCCACAATGGTATTGATTTTCAGTGTAATGAAATAAATAAGACATACAGCAGCTCACTGTGCTATTTCCTGCCACCGCTTTAAACAAACACGCTGCTGCGCTAACTGAAAACACTCAGCATGTGTGTGCATGTTCACGTGTGTATATGTTCGGATAAACACATCTCGTCTTTCAAGAAGATAATTGCTGTGATATCGCTCACTCTCTGAAATCAGATCAATTGTGATAAGCCGAAATTAGACTACTATGTTCATATATCACTGTTATCCTGACTTCTCTTGACAACAACGGCAAGGGTTGTGCAACCAGCTGAAAGGGAAAAAATGAAAAGACATAAATTATAATGACATATTTTTGCAGACAGAACAAGTGTTGTTCTGTGAATGAAAGGTTGTCTCTATCTGTACATTTACATGTTATCATTCAGCAGACGCTTTTATCAAAGGCACATCGGCATGTTGTTTCAGGAAAAAGCCGACGTTGGGTCCGGTTGTGAGACGGGTTTGCGGCAAAGGCCTCGTCCGAGGACCATCTTCCAGGCCGGACTGACGGGCCACAGCAAACCACGAAATAGAGAGGGGGTGCAAAGCAAACAGGAGCTCAACAACCTGGTAATACTCAGATTCACACGCACACCGTGACCGAAATTTTTTAAAGTTTATCGCTATGACACATTGAAGACAAGGAGCTGAGTTTAAGCTGTTACAACACTGTTGTCTCCACACACTTAACTATTTTAAGTATCGATGTCTGTCAGCTCTCACCTCTCTTTATGTTGACATACAACTAAAGTCGCTTCTACCCAGCCAATCAAACACAGCAGTCTAGGAGATGCAAAGAGAGAAAAACGTCAATCGCCAAACATATGTCACTGCTAGCTTTAACTTGTGTTGTGGCAGGGTAAGACAAGACAGACAAGTGGGTTTGGCGTTGGGCCTAGAACATAAACAATAGATGGGGATTATGGTAGACCACCAAAACCAGGTTGACTACTAGTTAGAGACCAGATACAAACCAGCGACAGAATCCAGCATCTCAGCAGCATGATGTCATTTACCACAGAAAATAACTCATCTCAGTGGCCTGACAGTGATGAAATCACAATGGACTTGAATGGGTGTGCCCCAACAACCTTCACTGTAAGTGCTTAGCTGTCATTTGTTTTTGTTTTTAGGAAATTAAGTACAGAAGTTGAAATTATTTTCTGTGGTAATGAACAGCTTTTTGAATTCTGTGAATTTTTTTAAAGTAATTTTTTGGGCCATTTTGCCTTTATTGATGATAGACAGTAAATGAGAGACAACATGAAAGTAGAGGGTGGAGAGAGGGGTATGGAATCGGCAAAGAACTCAGGATTCGAACTCGGGTCGCCGGAAGTGCGTTTGCACAATATGTCGTAGCGCAGCCCACTACACCATCAACTCCGACGAATTCTGTGAATTTAATTTTTTCAAAAAAAAATAAAGATTAAGTGGACAGTTTACTAAACGGGCCAAATTAGCACGAGAGCGCAATTCGCAAAAACGCAGATGGGAGTGGAATATCTTTGGGTTATTTACTAACGTTATTTACTTACACTTGAGTTAAGCACCACAGACATCGTAAATGAAAATTCTGGGTATGAAATCCCAGCTATCGAAGACGAAGTACGAGGGGCACTAACTCAAAATAAGTGTTCGGAGTATCATGTGTGTTCCTTGCGTTTTCAAAATATGTGTTTGTTGCGTCATGTAAACCATCTGCATCACGTGTTTTGTCAAAATAAGTGCCTGCTGCACACGCGTCAAAACCGTTTATGATAAAAGAGACGCTCACGTTCACAAAATACACACAAGACACTCCCTTAACACTAAACTCTGATTACACATGAGATTATGAAAGTATCTGGCAAATGCGAGTGTCTCTTTTATCATAAACCCTTAGACGCGTCTGCAGCAGGCACTTATTTTGACAAGACACGTGATGCACACAGGATCTCTCGATGTGTAGAACACATATGGTCGCTGTCCTTCCGAAAGCACTGTATTTTTTATTGATTACACACTGTGTTGTCTAAGTTGACAAGCACTTTTAATACTTTTTATTGATGTAATATTTGCAAAACCCACTGACAAACATAAAGAGTGACCAATAATAATGAGTTATGACAAAAAAATGAATTCTCATGATATGGAGATAAACGGTTTCGGAAGGGCAGCGATGATAATTTGGAAAAAAAAGGAAACAAACACATGACGGGTTACATACATGTTGTGACGAACTTTGCATCAAGTGCCCTCGAAAAAAGAAGTCACCAGCCACCACTGCAATAAGGTCAGTTGCAAAAATAACTAGACCACACCTTTTCAGGCTAATGATCCACTGCGTGTCTTTAGTAAATCCTGACAGTCGTTATTTAACCCCAAAATGATGGTTTGCGCTGGTGCAAGCTGTTAAGAAAATCTGTCCCTAAATCATTTTTAAAAATGTATACTTTTTTAAATATTACTACTCCAATGTAGCATATCAAGCGAAAACTTTAAACGCTGCTCAACTTATATGAAATGTTTAAGAACTCACTCCTTTGACATCTTCTAATGTAGGTGTTTCATGCTCTCCAAAAAGTAAAAACTGTTAAAGTCTACCGATTATTAGTGCATTTTTATTTCATATTTGTTAGTGTTTTTATTTATTTCTAAGGACCAGATTTACCAAAAGACTGCGCCAGCATTAACCTCCTAAGACCCAGGTTTTGGTTTGTCTTTTTTTTTTCAGATTTCTACCAGCTATTTTTGGGGTTAGGAAGAACCAATAAATATAATAATAACCAAATTGTTTTCTAAGAACATGAAGCAGTGTATTTGTCCATGTTTGTATACAACAGGTTCCAGTTACACAGAATTAAGTATTATGGTGCAAACATCAAAAAATGTCATGTCCACATATGTGGACATCCAGGTCTTGACTACTATCAGGATATACTAAAGCCACGCAGTAAAAACTTGTATTTAGTATATGTAGTGCATATTTGACTTTTCCTTTCAGACGCAAAATTATGGTTTGCGCTCAACAGTTTAGTGGTATTTGCAGCATTATTTAATCATCTTAAACCATATGCCAATTTGTGCTCCTCTTGGTAGATAGCGTTGGTCTTTATGAAATGTTTGCACTTGTGATATTTAACAAGTGCCTTGTTAGTAAATCACACCAAGAAATTTACACTCTCATCGCCGCTTTTTTGAAAATGCTCTCTCACGCTAAATTGTCCTGTTTAGTAAATCTAACCCTAAGGGGCGGTTTCCTGGACAGGGATTAGACTAGTCCTTGACTAAAATAAATGTAAGAGCTGTCCAAACTGAAAACAACTTTCATAGAAATATCTTAAAATACATCAGTGCCCTTTTTTTTCCCCTCAAAATGTCCAAGTAATGTTATGTTTGTTAAAACTACTTATATTTCCTAATTAAACTAAGGCCTAGTCCTAGCTTAAAGGGATAGTTCGGCCAAAAATGATATTGAACCCATGATTACTCACCCCCAAGCTGTCCGAGATGCATATGTCTATAATTTTTCATATGAACATAGCTCCCGTTAAGACCGCCATCTTAGGGCGTTTTCACATTAGCACTTTTGGTGCGCACCCAGGTTCGATTGACATCAGAGTTCGGTACATTTGAATGATGTGAACGCTGTCTTCCGAACTCGGGTGTGCACCCGCGAAACGTACTCGAGTCCGCTTGAAAAGGGTGGTCTGGGGTCCGGTTCATGTGGTCTCCAGATCGTTTCGCTGCTAATGTGAGCGCAATCGCACCAAATCGCGGAAGTGAACCACTGTTAATTACGTATTATATGGAATGTCCCACCAAAACAGACGTGTGTGTTTGTGTGCGTGCACTTACCTTGACAACAAAATGCATAGAATGCTTGCTTGACTTTTGTTCTTATTTTTTTAAACGTTTGGTTTTGTTTTCAAAAAAATAATACAGAAACGCACTTGCGTCTATCTGGCCCAAACATACTAAAGTCGTTTCGATGACAACGGTCTGTCCGCCGACGTCAATTTTTGCGGAGGCATTCAGAAATCATCTCTCTGCCTGGAGTTCGTCAATCACACTTGTCGTCTTCTCGTTTACAGCGGTTGCCAAGCAACATGATAACGCGCCGGCTGCAGCTTGATGATGCAAGTGTACCGCGGTTCGGATGCAAAAATAATATGTGAACACAGTCCATGGGGGGCATGGGGAGGGGGAAGCAATCGAACTCGGGTTTGGACCAGGCAATCGCACCAAATGTGAAACCGTCCTTAGACTCTGTGTACACTCTCATCTTGAATGCGGACGCGACTAAGATGGTGGCGTTACCGGAAGCTAGATATTTTCATTTATAAAGATATATGGATATTGGATATTTCTTAAACAAAATGGCGCGGATTACCCTCAGAAGGCCTTTGTTTATCATCGTGGAGCCGTTTGGATTTCTTTTGTGAAGGATGGATGCACATTTTTTGGACTTGAAGGTGGACCCCGTAACATTACATTTAATCAACTGAAAGATCTAAAACATTTTCTAAAATAACTGAAAATGTGTTCATCTGAAAAATGATAGACATATGCATCTCGGACAGTTTGGGGGTGAGTAAATCATGGGTTTAATATCATTTTGGCCGAACTATTCCTTTAAGCTAATCCCTGTCTCTTTTTCTTGCTATACACATATATACTTTTAGGGATTGTTCATACTTTTGTACATTGTATATTAAAATGCTATCAAGATATATAAAAAACACAATTTTATTTGGAAACTCATATTTACCATAATTTTCGATTGCATGTGAAAGCAGCATTATGTCACTCACTGGGTTTATTAAGCCCCATGTATTTTGGTCATTTGTATTTTTAATTTGAATTGATTTTTTTTTTCAGCTTTATGCATTCAACATTAAGTGCAGCCAGTTATTTACAGTAAGTTTGATAACAATATACTGTCTTCCTAATGTCACACTTACTATTTATCTAACACAATTTATATTTGATATAAATGGATATATTTTTAGTAAGGGGGTCCCTCACAAAAGGTTCTTTATTTTTGAGGGTCCCTGACATTACTTGTAAATAAATGGCACTGATATATGTTAAGATACATCAGGGCACGATGTTTATATATTTAAGGACAAGTTCGGTATTTTAGACTTAAAGCCCTGTTTTCAGATTGTTTATGGTAAAATAGAATGATCTTTTGCAGCGATTTTTGTGTGAGCATATCAGTGAACACCCCTGACCACTCGGTGAGTTTCACGTCTTTGTAAACGAAAGTTTAATGCATTTTAGGAAGGATTGTTCCAGTGCACCATTAAACCCATTGTAGAGGTCTGAGCTGAAACACAAACACGCGAAAATTCTCAGGGCAGCCGCAAATGTCGAAATTTCAGTCAAAACCGTTCTATTTCACCATAAACAATCTGAAAACAGGGCTTTAAGTCTAAAATACCGAACTTGTCCTTTAAGGCAGCTCAAGCATGCATTTTAGGTTGGGACTAGGATAAGCCCTGTCCGGGGACTCTGGGAAACCGATCAGTAGGGTCTGGTTGGCCAAGGGGAGTTGCATTCTTAATGACCCGGGTTCAATTCCCACGCTGGAAAAAATAGTAGATGCTTATTTTTTTTTTATTTGCAGGATCTCATTTGATTTCAGTTTAAGTTACTTCACTAACCTAATTAATAACTTAATTGCATTGACTTGATACTTGCTTCTCACAAAAGAGATATCACTGCTTGTATTTTAATAGCATCTAATGGTTTAACAGTATTTAAGGGATAATTAGGGCACATCGACACTCACAACAAACAACATCCCTCAAATTTGAAATGAATGAGTTTGTTGCCGTTTGATGGATCAGTGTGAATTTACCCTTAGGGCTTTAAACATATCATGTTACGTTTCTGTTTACATTTAGTGTAATACTTTGGCTTACAAGATCAAAGATTTCCAGTTTCTATGTGTTAAGATGTCTGTGCTACTTTGTGTGCAGGTTCCTAATGTTCCCGAAGGACCCGTTCTTGAGCTGATGGAGCAAGACTCCAAAGACTCTGCACAAAGCAGTGCCACTTCAACGTCCACCGGTGAAACAGCAAGCCAACCTGAGTACAAGGTACCACGACATCACACACTCAATCTCTCCACCCATCTCTTCCCGCCTCGTCCCGTTCCTCTTAACGCCCATGCACAAACAACCCACGATTACCTCTGTTTGACCACCTGCCTGTGACATGTAACAGTAGCCTCGCCGAACGGCTTTGTTTGAATGCGAAGATAACAGCCTTTGTGATTGTGGCGTATCCTCTAGTTTGTGAGTTGCAAAGCCGGGCAGCTGTGCATTTTGTGAGCACTGATGACCGAGACAAAGAGACTGTGGAGTGTCTGAATGGGGTTTTTGTGGGTTATAGCGGTTGACTAAGTCGCTGTTGACCACAGACACATAAACACTCATGCATACACACTTGCACAGGTGAGGGAACAACAGGGTGTTGAAATGGTACCTGATTGATTGGGAATCGTGCCCGGACAAGCTCAGTGTCAGAGGTTTTGCTTATGTCTCAGTCCAGATTTAAGCAATGTGCAGCACCATTATAAGTCCTTCTTTGTGTAGTTTGATCAAAGAAATACGCATTTAAAGAGATCTTTCATGCAGGGATTAAAATAAGCTTACTCTTATATTGTTTGAAAGCTGTATGAGTTTCTTAGCATATTTTACTAAGCTCTGATAAGTATCAAAACACCACAAAATAGTATTCAGAAGAAGCAACATTGTTGCAAATGAAAAGAAATCGGAAGCATTAGAAATCTGGGAATGCACACATTTATTAGCAGAAAAAAGTGCTTGACTTTGGTCTATCACATTTGGGTTTAAGATTTTTATTTATGCATTATATCCACAGTGACTTACAGTGCATTACAAGTGATATATTATTAACAGTATGTGTGTTTCCTAGGTTCAAACTCTTGATCTTTTGCAATTGCTCTACCAGTAAGCAATAAAGGCGCACAAGATGCACACATTTGTACAGTAAATCCCAAACTCTTTGGTGAACTGTCCCTTTAAGTGCTGCATTATTTAGTTTGCACAGCATATCATCAGTTAATTTTATTTGTCTTTCCTTTCTTCCCTCCAGGATAACAAAGGTTTTGGTATCGGAGAGTTAGTCTGGGGCAAAATCAAAGGTTTTTCCTGGTGGCCGGGTATGGTGGTGACCTGGAGAGCGACAGGGAAGAGGCAGGCCTCTCATGGCATGCGCTGGCTACAGTGGTTTGGAGATGGAAAATTCTCAGAGGTAAACAGGTTGAAATCATACCAACAAACATTTATGCATTTGGCAAACAATTTAATCCCAAATGACTTGCAGTATATTCAAGCGACACATTTTATCAGTATACTTGTTTCCCAGGATTAAACCCATGTTTTTTGTGCTTTTGTAGAGCACTTGAAGCTGAAACCGATAGATGGCAGTACATTTTAAGGAATAGTTCACCCACCTAATAATTTACTCTTAAAGGAAAACACCACTGTTTTTCAATATTTTACTATGTTCTTACATCGACTAAGACAAATGAATACATCCCTATCTTTATTCAATGCGTGCACTTCATCTTTGTACAGCGCGTTGTGAATGTGTTAGCATTTAGCCTAGCCCCATTCATTCCTTAGGATCCAAACTTAGAATTTAGAAGCCACCAAACACTTCAATGTTTTCCCCTATTTAAAGACTGTTACATGACTAACTCCTTACACGAGTAAGTATAGTGGCACAAAATAAAACGTTTTAAAAATTTTAGGCGGATACAAAATTAGAACTATATTTTGTGGCGGAAGTGATAATGTAACTGCGCCAACGTCAAAGTGCTGCAAACTAAGTGTTCTTCCACCATACAATATAGTTCTCATTTTTTATCCGCTTTAAAAAATCACCACGTTTTATTTTGTGCAAGTCTTTAAATAGGGAAAACATGGAAGTGTTTGGTGGCTTCTAAATTCATCCCTGTTTGGATCCTAAGGAATGAATGGGGCTAGGCTAAATGCTAACACATTCACAACACTCTGTACAAAGATTAAGTGCACGCATTGATAAAAGATAGCTATGTATTAATTTGTCTAAGTTGAGGTAAGAACATAGTAAAATATAAAAAAATGGTGGTGTTTTCCTTTAAGAAGATATTTTGATACATAAAGGTAAACACACACAATGGTACCCATTGACTTCTATAGCCATAAATATCATTATTTATTAAAATATGTTCTTTAGTGTTTAACAGAATAAAGACATTTATACAGGTTTAGAACAACATGAGGGTGAATAAATGATGAAAAATTTTTACATTTTAGGTGAACTATCCCTTAAAGGCTATGTCCACACGAAGCCGGTGCATTCCCTATCCGGTCATTTTTTTTCCTTGCTCTAAAAAAATAATCCGTAAACATGAAACCGACTGTGTAGTATATATGCTGGACCAATATGGGGTGCTGTAATTCTGCCACAGATATACACTATACACGGAGAAGAAGACTTTGAGCATGCGCATAGCCAACGTATGGTGTTGTCCATTATCGCTTGTTGGTCACCACAATTGCATAGAAGTAATAGATTTTGCTGTAATAAAGCTAGTAGGCTTTAGTAGCTTCTGTAGCACGAACACTATCACGTAGTCCGACTCCGCCGTTATTGTTGTTGCTGTTAGGTGTGACGCTTCCGACACGTGATGTGATGACGTTTTCGCTTCACAAAATATACGGATTGGCTGTACACACGAAACCGCAAGGGTGTCGGTTTCAAATTTATCCACTTTAGGACCCGGTTTCAAAAAATAGCGGATTCAGTCTCCCAAAACGCCGGATCCGTGTGGATGAAACGCCAATACGATAACAAATGTATATGTATACAGTGATACGTGTCTCCGTGTGGACAGCCCCTAAGTCAGGGATGGGCAACTTCGGTCCTGGAGAGTTAAGGCTCCAACCATAATTAAACCCACCTGAAGCAGCCAATTAAGGTCTTACTAGGCATACTAGAAACTTTTAGGCAGGTGTGCTGAGGCAAGTTGGAGCTAAACTCTGCAGGACACCGGCTCTCCAGGACCGAAGTTGCCCATACCTGCTTTAAGTGATTCTTTATACTGTTTACAAGTTCCCTGCAAAATCAAATAAGAAATATTAGGCAGTTGTTACCAACAACAAATATCCGTGCACGTCTTTTCACGTAAACGTAAAACAACAAACTATACTCCGGGCTTTATAGCCATTGAAAAGCCTAAAATTGTAAATCTGCCATTCTTGCTGTTCAAATTCTACAAGAAATGCACTTTAACATAGGAAACGTATGTGATAAATATGAAAAAATATACACTATACATCAGTTGCTGCCATCTCTTTCTAATGCTGTGCTATTCTGTAAACTACTATTCAAAGCGATTGTCTGCAATGCATCACATGTCTGGTGTGTCTTACAGGTATCCGCTGACAAACTGGATTCCATCACAGCCTTCCCAAAGTTTTTCAACCAGTCATCCTACACAAAACTCGCCTCCTACCGGAGAGCAATATTCCAGGCCCTGGAGGTAACAACACATTTTTGTCTTTGTTAATTGTTATTGTAAACACTTAGCGACAATTGTCGCCTTAAGGGAAATTAGTTTATACATCCTACCCAACCTTTGATGTATTTGGATAACCCTGTCAGGCAGAGTGGTTACTATGACAAATATCTCTGATTATTTATCATTGTAGTCAGAGTGAAAAACTGAAACTGGCCCTTAACATGTTGCCAAGGACTAATGACACAAATCCTTTTTTAGTTTAATTTCTTGTTATTCATTCATGCCGGTAAAATGTAATGTTTGAAAGGCAAACAGTGTGTCTGTGCCTGAAAGGGTTAACAAATTACATCTGGACACAAATATCCACCTGTTCTTCTGAAAACTAGCAGCTTTATATTACTTAATAGACTTTTTATGTTTATAAGTGTGCGAGTTAAACAGACGACTGGGCAAACACTTACTTGGGAATTATCTGGAATTCCCCAGAGGTCCCTCAATTATCTCTCTCACAATCATAGCTCCTAACAAACTAAACAAAAGCATCCAAGCCCAGACATGCAGCGGTACTACAACAGGACTGCCTGTGATACACTCTGTTGTTCTCCATATAACACGGTTTACAGTCTGTCATTTATCTCAGTTTCACACTTAATCTATTTATTTTGTGCGATAGAGTTCACATAGTTGGTATTATTCCAATGTATTCATATTTTTCTACCTCTGATGTAAAGTCTGTCTCCAAGAAATGTTATTATTACTTTGACACGCTCCCCTGTTCATCGGGTGGTCCTCAGGTGGCCAGCATTCGCGCAGAGAAGACATTCCCCCCATCCGAGACGGATAGTCTTGAAGAACAGGTAAAGCCCATGCTGGACTGGGCTCACAGCGGCTTTCTGCCCAAAGGTCAGGAGGGCCTGAAACCCAGAGAGAACACAGGTGAGAAAACATTAGGATGATGTCATCTCAGACCCCTCAGACATTCCAGAACTGATTCCTGCATTACTTAATTGCCCCGGGATAAGTTAAGGTAATCCTTTGAAACAGTACTTAACTGGAGTGGACTAATACCAAACAACCTCCAAAAAAAGTCAGAATTTAAAAGGTGTTTTATTATATCAGATAGCAAAATATTAAAACTGATTGGCATTTGTTTTAAACATGTATTTTACATTTATGCAATTTTTTTAAGCAAATATAAACATGTTAGGTATAAATAGCAAGACCAGTGGCGGCTGGTGATTTTTTTTTTGAGGGCGCACAATGCGATGCTCGTCACAACATGTATGTTGCCCGTCATGTGTGTGGCTCGTCATTTCAAAATATGTGTTTGGCACTTCATGTAAACTTATGTGCATCACGCGTGATGTCAAAATAAGTGCCTGCTGCAGACGCTTCGAAGGGGTTTATGATAAAAGAGATGCTCGCGTTTGCCAGATACTCACTTAATCTTATGTGTTATCAGAGTTTAGTGTTAAGTTACTGTTTTGCGAGTATTTCGTGAATGTGAGCGTCTCTTTTATCATAAACCCTTTCAACGTGTGTGCAACAGGCACATACTTTGAAAAGACGCATGATGCACATGGTTTACATGATACAAAAAATACATATTTGGACATGATGAGCAACACACATGACACTCTGAACACATATTTTGAATTTGGGCCCCTGATCAAGACCCAAATAGACACATGTAGGGCATGGGAGGAAACGATCAAAAACAGGTTGAAGGACAAAAAGATCAGAAACTCAAAATAAAATAAAAAACATAAAAGTCTAAATAAAGTGTAAGAAGAACCATCACCAGATTTGAAAGAAGAAACAGATATTTTTTGTAGACATTGTTATATTGTTGAAGGGTTAGTTCATCCAAAAATGAAAATTGTGTCATAAATGACTCACCCTAATGTCTTTCCAAACCCTTAAGACCTCCATTCATCTTCGGAGGACAGTTTAAGATGTTTAAGATTTAGTCCGAGAGCTTTCTGACCCTCTGTTGATAATGTATGAACCTTGGGCGCACCAGATAACACGTCAGCAGCGTCATACGTTAGCAGCGTCACTGCAGTTTGGTGAACGCGGCACCAGACCCAGAAGAGAAGACAATGCTGAATTAAGTCCAGTGGCGACAGGTGACTTCTTTTTTCGAGGGCGCTCGATGGGAAGTTCGTCACAACATGTATGTAGCCCGTTATGTGTGTGGTTCCTTATTTCAAAATATGTGTTCGGCGCGTCGAGAGATCCTGTGTGCATCACGTGTTTTGTCAAATAAGTGCCTGCTGCAGACACGTTTAAAGGGTTTATGATAAAAGAGAGCTCACGTTTGCCAGATACTCTCATAATCTCATGCGTAATCAGAGTTTACTGTTAACTCTTTCCCCGCCATTGACGAGATATCTCGTCAATTAAGAGAAAACGCTTCCCCGCCAATGACGAGATTTTCCGTCTTTCCGCAATACCGCTATTATCCACCAGGTGGCGCCCTTCCGCAACTTTTTAAAACCGCCCTATGGCAACCGCCCAACTTTTTTATTGCCCTATGGCAAGCGGCTGCATGTCCGTGTCTGTTTTAAAGATCGCTCTGAATGGGATCTCTATGAAAAGTCCGTCATAAAAATGGAATTATCTCTGCTTTTTGCTCAAAATATGGTGTTTTTGCAAAAACCTACCCATATTCAAAAGCTGATTACAAAAGAACCACTGAAGGTAGGATAAAACGTTTTTTTTTTGTTTGAAAGCAGAGGGTCTGTTCTTTCATTTGGTATAATGTATTTTCTGGAAGGCATTCAACTTTGGTGAAAATCATGAAAAACGCTGGTGCTGGCTGGCAACTTTTTTTAAAAACGCTGGCGGTGAAAGAGTTAAGGGAGTGTCTTGTGTGTATTTTGTGAATGACAGTGTCTCTTTTATCATAAATGGTTTTGAAGCGTGTACAGCAGGCACTTATTTTGACAAAACACGTGATGCACATGGTTCACATGACGCAACAAACACATATTTTGGAAACGCAAGCAACACACAGGACACTCTGAACACTTATTTTGAATTTGCGCCCCTCGGATGAGCAGTCACGAGTCGCCACTTTTTGTTATTTTTGGATGCTTCAACAAATGCTAACTGACCCACTGATGTCACATGGACTACTTTGATGATGTTTTTATTAACTTTCTGGACATGGAAATTATACACTACATAGATTTTCAACGGAGGCTAAGAAAGCTCTCGTACTAAATCTAAAACAACTTAAACTGCCATCTTAAATCTACTTATCCGTGTATATCTATACATATATATTATGTTTTAATCCCCATAAAATTGTAAAAAATTGTACCAATTATGTTATATATCCTCTATAACCAGCTCTGTCTGGCTGTCTCCCAAGGGTTTTTTCCCCTCCTAGGACTTTTCCCACAGGGTTTTTCCTAGGTTTTTTTTCAACCCCTGGGAAGCAGCTGACATTGGCCTCACTTAGCACCCTCTTATTTGTGTTACATTATTACTACGCTCGGTAGTATGGTTAATCTTAATCTTAAAATGAACAGAGGTTTTACAGGTTTGGAATGACATGAGGTTGAGTCATTAATGACATTATTTTCATTTTTGGATGAACTAACCCTTTAAGTCATATAGTACATGTTAGCAGCAGGAAAGTAATGTAACTTGCTATTCAAGTTTTCTTCAAACACAAAAGTCATGTTTACCTGTGAGAATATTATGAATTAATTTGTCTTATCAAGCACATCTCTTCATTACCACGCACATAACGGAAAACATGTCATTTTTATGAAATTGATTGTAAGCAGTGAGGCGTGAGAAGCTGTGCTGTATCCGGCAATAAGTCACGTCTGCAGGGTGTTGTTAGGCACGATGCGAAGTGTAGTGTCTGCAACCCCTTCACCTGTGACTTATTTACGATACTGCACTAGTCCAGAGTACCGTATTGCTTTTATAAAACGGTTACCACACAATACAAATATTAAAGCAAAAAATATATATCTACAACTTTCATGAAGTAAAGTCTTTCTTCCGCTGGAAAAAATAGTCCCTGACCGACTGTGAACAGCAACAGAATGTTCAGACTATAGATTGAGATGTCATGATGCAGTGATACAACCCTAAAACGTTTACAAATAAAGCTGTAAACCCGCAGGCGTCAAGCTCAACCAGGTGTAGACATGTTACTGTCCCACTTAGCAGCTCTCCTCTATAAATCCAGCCATTAACATCTCTGATTATAGGCTTCTGTGAGATGTCATGTTTACATAGCCATACTTTCAGCTTTTGAACGGTTGTGTTTTCCTCTGGGCAGGAATCTACTGTGGCTACAGCTGTGACAGTGTCATTAAACTAAAACTATGTTTATATTATAGTGCATTTTGACTTTTGCTATGGTTACTCCTGGCATACACACTACTCTTGAGTTTTGTATATATGAAGGTGCGTTCCATTCGACCGTAAGTGGACTGTGAAGTGGACTTCACAGGGTATTCCGCCATCTTAAGTGAGATTCCAATCTGAAGGGAGCGAACATGTTCAGTTCGAAGGGCACTGCGCACGGCATAGGGAATCAGGGAACATCGATACAAAACTTCACAGGAAGTGGAGAGCGACAGTTACCCAGTCTGAACGATCAGACCAGTATGCAATTATATGACCATTTCCTTTATTATTATTATTATAGTTTCACATTAACATGCACATTGCGTGCTTTTCCTCACATGGGGGTTTGTGGGCTTCACTTACGCGAGAGAGCTTGTAGAGAGAGGATTCCTTCTTGCACGCACATGGACTTAATGCACGCGTCTTGGACTCCTTCTAGCATCTGAAATAAAACCAGTGCGTCTTAAGCAGCTGCCCTTCTCTCTGTCTCACGTGCACGCGCTCTCGCATCTGTCCAAAGTCTTAACATAAACTAAAGTAGTAATCCTTACGTATTTGTTCAGTTTTATGCGTTTCATGCGAGCTGAGGCAAACTATCCCTTTTGTTTAAAATATAACCCGGTGCATCTTGGCGGCTCTCTCGCGCACGTGCAGAGAGCTGCGCTCTGTCCGAAGGCAGATCACTAGGTAGTAATCCTGTTTATGATATGCATTACAAGGAGTTGTAGCAATACATCCCTCGTGTTTAAAATACAAATCACTTTCCGCTGGACACATGTTTTTAAAGGCACCTCTGAGAGGTTTATTTTCCCCCGCTTGACAAGCCGACTGGACGTGACATGAGGGCGTGGCAGCATCGACGATCCCATTTTTAATTCGAAGTTCGAGGTTGTGACTTAATTTCGATCGATTTCGATTTAAAATGTACAGTACACTGGACAGTACCCTTTCAAAAAGGTACACCTTTACCAAAAAGTGCATATTAGTACTTCAAAAGTACATATTGGCAGTTCAAAGATACATATTTGTACCTAAATGGCACATATTAGGACCTTTTATAAAGGGTACTGCCCCAGTGACAGCTTTGTACCTTATATTTGACTTTATGTGTTTTCTCTGATCGGATAGCTATCTCATTTGTTAAAACTGTTCCATTTACATTTGGCCACATAAATGCGTGTGAAAACGGAAGATGCGTCTTCTACTCCCGCGCATAATGCAAATACACCATTCATTACTTCGCCTTAAAAAATGTAAGACGATGTTTATTCAACAACAGGTGGCACTTACTGTATGTTGTACTGTATGTTGGGCCGGGCACGCGCTTCTCCTTGCTTGGTATGAGCTGGAGCGCGCAGTACAGAACAGCAGGAGAGTGACGGCGCGATGATTTAACATACAGGTTCATGACGGGGAAAAGCGTTCATCTCTCTCTCAATGCTTTATTTCTTTGTTTAATATCATTTTATTCGTTCTAGAAACTTTTTTTTACTCACTGTCGTCGCTCCATAAAGCATAAACGTGTCGACTTTGTTTGTTTACTTCTTTGCCGGTTATAACTTCCAGGTGACGCGCTTACGTTTGGGAGGAGTAAAACACTGACATGTGGTTTTCCTTTACCTTTGCTGTTTTGTTATCTTTTCTCCGCCGCCCTGTCTTTTCTCCGCCGCCCTGTCTATGAGGCGCCGAACTCTGCAAGCAACAGTGCGCGAGAGAGACCGACGCTCCGTCCCAAAACGCATACTATATAGTAGGCGAAAAGCACTACTTCTCATACTATTTGCCTACTATATAGTATGGAATTAGGCGGTTTGGGATGCAGGGCGAGTGTGTTCACTCCGCTCCGCGCTTAACTGAAGTTTTTCCTTTTTTTATTTTTATTAAACGTCTCTGCGTCACGCGACACAACGAATCGATTATGAAATTCGTTGCCAACACTTTTAGTAATCGATTTTTATCGATTTAATCGATTCGTTGTTGCAGCCCTAATAAATAGAAAAACCAAAACATTTTTAATTTTGACAAGGTATTTGTTTCAGATTTCTGGGTATTTGTTTGGTCAGTTTAGCCACTAATCAAGTAATTAAACAAACATAGTCCGGAAGTTAACTTTGGGCCAGGCCGTAACTGTAGTATGTTAGTAAACTTACGATTGATTTACAAGTAAATTTAAGGTGGAAAGATTACACCTTGGACAAATTCTCTTTTTTTATAATAGATATTTTAAATTTTCTGATTTAGGGTAAAATTTTAGTTCGGCTACTTCCATTTAAAGTTTATCAGGCCCTCTGGTTTAAACCTAAATCTATTTATCATCCGAAATCATTACACATACAGATGACTTCATACAGGTGTGAAATTAGGAGTATTTAACTCAAAAATAAAACTTGAGAACTGTGAACTCTTGAGAAAAGGTTATCTCTGAGTCTGAAAGTGTGATCTTACAGTGGTTTCTGAAAGAGGAAATAGCGTATCTAATTACTGTGGGATTTATAGTTTGCCCATAGCGATGGCAGATGTGCTGTACGAAAGCCCAACAGACCGTCTGCCTGTTTATGGCTCTTGCGCTGTATGTGAATCGCATGATGAAATATCTGGGTCATTGTCCTGATATACATTTACATACATTTACAGATATAAATATGACTTTTACTGTAACTTAAACTTAAAAAATAATTTCGGGATGGATAGGGATGTATAGAGCACAATGCAGATTTGTATAACGCTTAAAAAGCAAATAACATCGATTAACAACGTTTAAGCTCATGGTTACATTAACTTGAATAAATAAAAGTTCCTTAAAGGTTTTATGGACTGTCTTTAAAAGCTTAAAAGATAGTGTTGAAAATCTATTTCCTTATGGAAAACAGCAACTGAATTTTATGTCTGGAACCCAGCTGTTCCGACTTGATCTACCTCTTGGTACTTGAGGACTTAAATATTGTCAAAGCTGCTTTGGGGGCCGCCGGAAAAGTTTGAGAACCACCGCTCTAATGTGTCATTTTTTAGTGTATATGTGTATGTTTGTTTACAGTAGTGAGTAATGTGTATGTGTCTTCTTCCAGCTGAGTACTGTGTTTTTCCCCTGGCCTCGGAGAGCTCGGCACTGCTGGACTCCAGCCCTCCAGAATTCCCTCCCTCTGCCAAAAGAGCTCGACTCAGTATCTGTAAGGCCAAATCTGGCACTGAGGACGTCTACAGCAGAGGTCAGATATGGGTTATTATTCATGTTGATGCCTGACAGCAGATTACCGTAACGTTAAATGATATACGTGTGAATATAGATGTGTAAATGTGAGGTCTGAAATCGCCTATTCACACCAGATTTGAAAGATGCATGATTAGATTGTAAAATAAAACCTTGTGGAAAACTAAAATGAGGTTTAAATGTTTTATAATGTTTGAATTGTTGTTGTTTATTATGCTAATAATGGCAGTTTCATCTGTATTGCAGAACAAATGGTCAATGAAGTTTTAAAGAATAACAGAAGTATAGAAGGTAAGAAATGTTTTAAGCTACACCTCCAATACAAATATCACACATATCCCCCCTTTATCTTGAGCTTAATAAGCAATCAAAATATAAAAATAACTTGAAAGTTGATTTTCCAGTGTACCAACTAGTTTGGCTTCCCAAAATTGTGTTTGTTTAATTTGCTTGATTTGTTCTTGCTCTCTGTTCCAGAGTTTTGCCTCTCTTGTGGAAAAACGAGAGTGGCAACCTTTCACCCCCTGTTTGAAGGAGGCCTTTGCCCAACATGCAAGGTAACTCCAGGTTCACCTACTTATCCTCTCCAATCTCATGTCACACAATACAACCTGAGATTCTGGGAACCTGGCGCTGCAACACGTGCTGACATGATTGCTCATAAAAGTGTCAGACAACATTACTTGATCCTAACACCTGGACACTGCTATTGTATCTGTTGGTTATACACTGGGATAAATAAAGTCATGAGGAACTACAGATTTGACATTGCTGCCTCCAATGCAATGAACAGTTATACTTTATCTGAAACAAAATAACAGATTTGATTAACTCTTTCCCAGGCCATCGAGATAACTTGTCAATTTATGCTGGGTACACACCAAAAGATGTTTTTACATCTTATAAGATTTTCAAAATGTGATAGACCACAAACATTAGGATAAAATCCTAGATTTAACTGGTGTGCCATGATGTGTCAAAAACAGCACACCACTCACTGACAGATTTTCGCCCAGAGGACACAGGAAATCTCACAAAATCTTGAGACTTCAGAATAAGCATGGCGGACAATATGCAGGAAGACATTTCAATGATAGTGTTTGGAATGATTTTTACAGAAAAATTATGGAAAATTAAAAAAATGGTTCGGATGAAGTCGTCGAGGCAGCGGGAACATGGTCTGTACAAGTTCACTTTGCATCAACTTCACTTTTTGCTTTGCCATGACTGCTTCCGTCTTCCATCATCTTGCTTTCTGATTGGATATTGATTAGTTTCACGTGATAATCTCAAGAGCATGCGCGCGTTTGTCCTCAGGGTTCCCCCCCACATCAGGATTTCTAATGAAACATTTAATATTTACGATTCGCGATCGGGGAGGCTCCGACGTTCTTCCAGTCAGGTTCGGACACTCTTTACACACCTCACACAAAGGGAAAATCTGATGAGATAATCTGTAGAACCATCAAGATAAACGGGACATAGCTAGGATTGTCGGAAGGGGGAAATCGGCCCAAAATCAGCCCGATTATCTTTTGGTGTGTACCCATCATAAGAGAAAACGCTTGCCTGCCAATGCCTGCAATCCATATTTCCACTATTATCCACTAGGTGGTGCTCTCACCCAACTTATAAAATACTGAAGCATCCACTGATCCAAAAACAGTAAAAACTCCATGTATGTTTTGATCATCATTCTGATTTTGATCTTTAACCAAAGTCCTTTACAAAAATGCAATTATCTCTGCTTTTTGCACACAATTTGGTATTTTTGTAGAAACCTACCCATATTTGAGAGGTGATAAAAAGAGATAGGATGAAATGTCTATATATTTACATAAGAACATTTCCTGTAAGGCATTAAACTTTTGTGAAAATCATAAAAAATCCTGGCGCTGGCTGGGAACTTAAAAAAAACACTGGCAGGGAAAGAGTTAAGAAAGTATGGAGTTGCATGCGGTTGGCATATAGTTTGTAGAATGAATGAGATTATACTTTGTGTAAGATATTTAGGAAATATTGTTCCTAGAAGCATTGTTTTTTTATGTGCTTGCACATTGGCTGGAGCAGCATGAATAGTTTTTAATGGTGTCTTAAAGGAACGTGCCCACATTTTTGGAATTTAGCTTATTCACCGTATCCCCCAGAGTTAGATAAGTCCATACATACCTTTCTCATCTCTGTGCATGCTGTAACTCTGTCTGACGCAGCCCCCGCTAGCTTAGCTTAGCACAAAGACTGGAAGTGAATGGGTCCAGCTAGCAAACTACTCCCAATAAGTGACAAAATAACGCAAACTTTTTTTTGCTCCTTTAAGTTAATGCACGTTGGTCTGTTTGGTGGTTTTAGAGAGGTTGTGAGCACTTGGCTGATCATCTGAACCAGCTAAGATCAGATTGGACAAAGTGGGAGAGCAACAAGACCACATTAAAACTAGACAAGACCAGCAAACCTAAGCCCGGAGTATAGTTTGTTTTTTATGTGCACACGCATTGTACACAGAGTCTCACGAATGCGTAAAAATTTTCATGAATGAACATTGCTGTCAGATTTGATTGCATTGTAATGCAATTTTGATTAAAATGTAATTTGTTACGTATTTACAATTGTGTTTTTGTTTGCATCAGGATGTTTATTTAGAAATCTCCTACATGTACGATGATGACGGCTACCAGTCCTACTGCACCGTGTGCTGTGGCGGTAGAGAGGTGTTGCTTTGTGGAAACGCCAACTGCTGCAGGTACCAAACCAAACGCATCGTCTCACGCTTCTCAGTCTTTCACATCTGACGATCTCTTGCATTCCACTGTAACATCTCGGCCCCTCGTCACTCTTCACCTCGATAACTGTCTGCATATTGTCTTTCTGTCTACCTGCAGGTGTTTTTGCGTGGATTGTCTGGATTTATTAGTGGGTGCGGGGGCGGCCAACAGCGCCCGTGATCTGGACCCGTGGCGCTGTTACATGTGTCAGCCCCTGCAGCTGTACGGTGTACTGAAGAAACGCCACGACTGGAGCTTAAAACTACAGGAGTTTTTCGTAAATGACAACGGACAGGAGTTTGTAAGTCTTACATTAACTTGCAGCAGTCTTTGTTTTTGGTGTTGTAGGTTTTTAATTGCGCCACTTTTTTTCTTCCAGGAAAGTACCAAGATTTACCCTGCGGTTCCAGCGGAGCAAAGACGTCCAATTAGAGTTCTTTCGCTGTTTGATGGCATTGCCACAGGTGAACATGAAGGCTGTTTTAAGATTTCTTTATTCAATTTACGTTTTAGTTATCGGTTTTCACAGGTTTTATATCTGAATACTGATGTTGATTTACAGGTTATTTGGTGCTTCGAGACTTGGGCTTCAAGGTTGATTTGTACATTGCATCAGAAGTATGTGAAGACTCAATTTCGGTGGGCGTCGTCCGGCATGAAGGAAAAATTCAATATGTGCATGATGTTCGCAACGTTACCAGAAAAAACGTGAGTGTACCGTGATTGTTTTCTTTTGGTTTGTGTCTCGTATGGATTAAGATCATGATTTTGAATGCAAGTCAATGACGCCCTCTGCCGGTGTCATGAGCAATTCGGTCCCCCCTGGGAATTCTTCCCCCTTAGGACCCCCGCGTGATTCCATTGGCTGAAAAAACTCCTCATGGGTTGTTTTCTTAGCACCTTATTACCATTTCTACAAATCACGTTATGATTTATGTAGTTAGAACGTTGTTAAAATTACAATTGATGTCTTTTAAATGATATGTTTCATATAGTAGTATATAAATGAGGCTATAGGTGGGAGATCTACACATTGCTTGCATCATTTTATTATTTCGATTATTATACTGTACCCTTTCCACTTTTGTACTGTGTAAAGTTACTTATACAAAACATTACTACATAGCTGAATCAAACATTAAAATTATAATTTATAAGCCATGATTACTACACTTTTACTATTAAAAAAAATACATTTCGTAAGGTATGTTAATCATTTACAAAAATAAAAGTATTGTTTTTGTAAAACAGATGATGACACAAAAGTACTGACGTGTCTGCAACATGAATATTAGTTTATTATATTATTTTTTTGTTAACTTTTATTTTAAAAAAAATTATGCTTCCATATTGTACAACGTAATTAGCTTGCTAGACCGCTAACGCAGACGAGATATCGCAATTGAACAGGCATTAGTGCTAGGTACCAATCGGGGTCCTAGGGGAGACCGAATTGCTCATGACACCGGTTGGGCACACCAAGATGGCCGCTCGGACTCTCCGCTGGCTTAACCTTACGCTGTTACATTAGGTGTTATATGCGCAATCCAGTCATTTATATAGATCAGTGGTTACTTCAAAAATATGTGTAAAGTCAGATATTAAATGTTTGTCCCACCACAAGAAACCAAATTTGAATGACATGCACATCTGCAATATTCAATGATGTCTGTATATTATGCACTCCTAATTAAATGTTTAACAATGACAGTAACATGTACAATAAAATAAATAAAATATTTAAATTTGATAAAAATATACAAATATTTTAAGTAGCACAGGTATATTTGTAGCAATAACCTACAATACATTGTATTGCTCAAAATTATAGTTTTTTATGCCAAAAATCATTGGAATATTATGTATAGATCATGTTCCATAAAGATATTTTGTAAATTTCCTAGCATAAATATAAATTAAAACTTTATTTTTGTGAGTGGATGCAATTGCTAAGGACTTCATTTTGGACAACATTAATCAATATTTAGATTTTGTGCACCCGTAGATTCCAGATTTTTAAATAGTTCGGCCAAATATTGTCATATCCTAACAAACAATAAATCAATGGAAAGCTTATTCATTCAACTTTTAGGTGATGTATAAATCTCAATTTTAAAAATAGAGCCTTATGGTTTTGTGGTTCAGGGTCACATTTAAACAAAGAAAAGTACATTCACATTCCTTTTTTTCTCAACTACTTGTATAAATGACTCTTGCTTTCTAGTAGTTTTTGGCAGGGTATCTTCACACACACCTGGCCTGAGATTGTTTGTTTAGCAGCGTGTTGCTTGTTCTAACAGCACCTGATAATAAGTCTAATGGCCTCACCTGAGTTTTGCCTTTGTAGTCACACCTCTAAGTCTGTTTGGTTTCCATTATCCTTCTTACTTATTATCAAACACACACACTTACACACACAGAAAACAGCGAGTTGTCTTAAGCTTTAGTGATGGAACACAAAGGCTTGTTCGTCCGTCTTAAATCCCCTCTCTTTCAGTTCATTCATTCACCTCCTCACCCGCCCACCCACTCAATCATTCGCTCACCCATCCATTGTTGTTCATGGGCTGGATTGGGTGGGATTGCAGAGATGGCCGTATAAAAGGATTCTTGTCGCGGAAGAAAAGAGAGAAGGGGTATATTGAGGGTGGTGTGGGGCGGATGAGGCCCTTGATAGGGTTATCATTGAAACACTGAAAGAATTAGTAGACCAGCTGCAGACACACTTTCTTACTGGCACTCACAGATGCGCTGTCGGCCTTGGACTGTTTCTAGAGCATTTTGAAAAGTCCCTTTAAATATAGTCCATAACATTAATGGCTGAGCAACCAGTAGTTAGACTTATAGAAAAGTTTAGATACTGAGCAACAAATTACTCGGATATATATGTTAAATATTTGTAATCTCATACTCTTTTATGGTCAATTCAAGTAAAAGTGGTTTTCTTCTGAGAATGCCAGTGATAATATGTTTAATGCCAAATGAATTGCTGGTAGCTTCACCACACATCTGGAGCTTCACTGTTACTATGTCTACTAACACTAGATGGTGCTGTTCTGTTATTCAGATTGCCGAGTGGGGACCCTTTGACTTGGTGATTGGTGGAAGTCCCTGTAATGATCTTTCAATTGTCAACCCAGCCAGGAAAGGTCTGTATGGTAAGACAGTATCACTTATAGTATATATTTTTTTTAATACTGTTATTTCTTAAAGGAATAGTTCACCTAAAAAAAATTCTTGTAATTTACACCCAAATGCCATGACTTTTATTCACATTTTACAATTATGCATTAAGCAGAAGCCAAAGCAATTTACAAAATTGAGAAAAATTTCAAAGTGATGTTTTTTTAGAATACAATTTTATATCAAAAGATCATGTTATCTTCTTATATGGGAGCAAACATGGTGAAGCTCCAAAATGCACATCCCTTCATCATCACAAATCAGATGTCACCATGTTGACCCCCATATAAGAAGATAAAACAACAGCATTTTAGTATCAAATTATTTTTTTAAATTAAAATAAAATTAAATTAATTTTTTTTGTTTTTGACTGAAGAAAGTCATTTTTGGGTGAACTATTCCTTTAAGCTTTAAAGAATAGTTTAACCATGAATAAAAATTTATTATAAATTATACATTTATTATAACTTTATTCATTTACTATTTACTTAACAAATCGTTCAATCTGAATTGTGATCAACCCGGTAAATTTAATTCTTGGAGTGAACTACTTCTTTAATGTTACTAAGATTGAGCCCTGAGCCTTGTGTTGAAGGACGAATCAAGCTATATAGACTTCAGGATGTGTTTTTTTGTCTTGCAACATCTGCTTTTTTGCATAGCCCATACGGCAAAAAAATCGAAAATAATTTTACATATATTTTTTGGCAATTTTTTAAAATACACTTTAAAAAGAAATATACTTTTAAAGCATTTTAACATATATTTAGCCCTCCATATATTTTAATCCAAGAAAATATATTCACGTCCCATTGGAAAAAAAACTTTGTTAGATTACAGGTTTAAAAAGATAAAAAATAAATATTAAAAAAAAATGTATTCACTGTTAATAAAATTTGTTTAGCAAATACTGTATTTAAAATAAACTTTGTCAGGAAGAAATATATATTTTGTCAAATGGGGTGTAAAATTTGAAATGTATTTGCTTACCCCATAAATATGTTTCGAAATAGATGTTGATATGACTGTATGGTTAAAACTTAGAACTATTTTCAAATTCAAAATATATATAATTAAGCTTTTCTTTCTACAAAATATTTAATCATTTATTTAAAGCATATTTTTGGGCATATATTTTTTGGCTGTATGGGATGCATTTATATCAGCAGATGATAAAATCTAATATAAAACTTAACTGCATATATTTGCCAAATTGTATATTACTCTTGTTTAGAGGGGACCGGGCGGCTGTTTTTTGAGTTTTACCGCCTGTTGAGTGAAGCAAAGCCAAAGGAAGGGGAAGACCGACCTTTTTTCTGGATGTTTGAGAACGTGGTCGCCATGAGCGTCAACGATAAGAGAGACATCTCACGGTTCCTGGAGGTTTGTGCTTTCGTTCTAGATCGATATGACTATGTGATTTGCTTTGAATCTGCTTTGTTACAAATTTACTTGATGAATAGCTAATCTCATCCTGTTTTCTGTGTGCTGTAGTGTAATCCTGTGATGATCGATGCCATCGAGGTGTCAGCTGCTCACAGGGCTCGATATTTCTGGGGAAACCTTCCGGGAATGAAGAGGTACTTACACAGCCTCTTATCTCATACTGTCCTTATGTGTAATCTCCTAGTGCCAATGTATCCTCTAAATTAGATTACAATAAAGATTAAATTTGTCTCTTTATAAATGGAACCATTATGTAGTGATATGAATAAAAGTGCTTTGTTGCAGACCTCTGTGTGCCTCTGGGATGGATAAATTAGAGCTTCAGGACTGTTTGGAACATGGCCGTGTGGCAAAGGTAACATTTTGTTTCTTGAGATGCTTGCGATCTTGACACATTTTGCACACATGTGACCCTGCATGTAAAACCCAGCTTAAGTCATTTTTTGTGTTTTAAATAAAATCATCCTACACAATGTAAAGAACATTTCGTTAAAATAAAACCCAAATTTTTTGAATATTGAGAAAAGGTCATGTCTAAAAAGTGTAATCAAACTTTGATGCTCCTAAACTCATAATTAGGTTGAAATTTTGGCCTGGATTTCAAAGACAGAGGGTCACAAATAGGCATTTTCTTTACAAACCAGAAGTGTAGTACTTGCCAGGGCAATTGCAATGACGCCCCCTGCTGGAAAAAATTTGGCAAACTTTTTGTAAAATGTTTTATTCTGTGCAGCAAATAATTACTTATTTTACTTGTTATTTTGTCTGATAAAGAAATGCTAAATATATACTAAATGGCATTTGATTAGTATACTATTTGGATGTTAAATCTAACCCTTTAATATGCAATCTGTAGTTCGGCAAAGTACGTACCATCACAACACGGTCCAACTCCATTAAGCAAGGCAAAGATCAACATTTCCCCGTTATGATGAATGGCAAAGAGGACATCCTGTGGTGCACAGAGCTAGAGAGGTTTCTTCATACACCATCAAAATATTCGATTGAATGATATAATTGAAAATATCTTAACCCGTATCCTAATCAAATTTTTCTCATTCTCCCATCACAGGATTTTTGGCTTTCCCGTCCATTACACGGATGTGTCCAACATGGGACGTGGTGCCAGACAGAAGTTGCTGGGGCGGTCCTGGAGTGTACCTGTGATCCGACACCTGTTTGCCCCACTCAAAGACTACTTTGCCTGTGAATAGCATCTGCAGTCCACGATCAGTTAGTCTTAGGTCACACAGCATTATATCAAACACAGTAACAAAGTACAAAACCAAATGTCCTCATTAAAACAACAAGGACCTCTTGGAGATTTAGGAGATTATCTCCTAAATTACAAAACGATCTCAGTTTTGGAGAGATGAGCTGAGAGGTTGGGTTGAGGTCGAAGTGGAGACTCCTGACCATCAGACCAAACGGTAGTAGTTAGACACTGTGGTGTGATGTTAAGAACATCACTTATTGATAACATGGTCAGTTTTCGTACTAGATGTTGTACTTGACGTGTCAAGGTTTGAAGCTGTCAGTAAGGTTTGATCTATACACGTTTTACAGTTTTTAAAAGATTTTACACAACGCCTTATAATAACAAGCCAAACGTAAAAATGAAACAAAGCAAACTTCCACGGTATCTTTTGAAGCTTAAGCTAAAGAATGAGTGATTTTTTTATATCATGTGTAATGTCATTATAGATCATGTATGCTTGCATGTGACACATTTCCATTGTATTGATGGTGTGAGAAAATACTTGAAATTTAGCATTGCAAATGTGCAAATACAAAGCTGTGAGCCCTCAAAACAATGCATTAACGAAATCTTTGCTCAAGGCATGATTTTACCATGCCAGATTGTTTTACTTTGATTTGTTTGATTAAAGGTAGAAATCTCATTTATGACACTTAAAATATTGAAATTTTCATGAACATTCCCCAGACAGTATAGTGTTTGTAAGGTCGACATTCGCACAAGAAAAATATAACAAGAAGGTGTTTTTATGAGCAGGACTATAGGGCATTAGCCTGCGCTCAACTCAGAATTTTCAGCTTGTTTTGTTTAGGATAGAGATCATAAGTGTACTGTATTTTTACCTTGAAATTAATGTTTACAAATTTTAACACATTTCAACTTCTTACGTTTTTTGAACTTTTTCATACAGCATACTTTAAATTGTCATTTTGTAGCTCGACCTCTGCGACGGAGGACTGGTTTAGCAAAATGTTGACTCTTTATGGTTCGCTCTCACAGAGATGCTTTTTAATTTCTTTGTTTTTATAGTTAAAGTTGCTGCAGTTTTCTAAAACATTGTATCACTGAATGATTTGTGATACCTAGCACTCTTGATTCTTTAACGCAAATGCCTCATTTGTCAGAAACACTTGTGTGTGGTGCCTTTTGAAGAGAAAAGATACAGCCTACCATATAAGGTTTAATTGTAGGTTGCGAAGAAATTTTTGACTTTTGTTGTTATACTTAATGCTGTAACCCAAACAGTTAAATACGACTAATATATATGCTTAAGAAAAACTACTGTCCAAACTCAAAGCTTGACCATTTTAGTAACTTTAATACCACATGAGACTTATGAATATTAAACCTTTCATTTTTTACTGTTTTCTTTTTCATTTTATACACCTTTAAAGTGTTTGTTAGACAGGCATAAACAGCACAAAGACTGTCTTTTTCCTGTATGCTTTTTTACTGTACATTTTAATATCATAGCCTTAATATTTTGCTTAGTAGATTTTCCAATTTGATATAAGATGCTGTCATTTTACTTAATATTTTACCTGCTTATTCTGTACTTTTCAACCTTAACAATACTTTTATACAGTCGATTTTATATTTTTTATATTTTTCTTTTATAGTTTTTGTATACAAATTACTGTTCTCTTGGGACAGTATAAAAATAACCAAAAATGTTAGTATCTTGAGAAAAAAGCAATAAAGACCAAGAATCCAAAACTTTTGGACTGTGTGTTTCCTAAAAACCTAATTGGTTGTTTTTTATGTGAACTGTCTTACTATAAATTAAATGTAGTGGGGGTTGTTACATGTATGGACTATATGAGTAATTCCAGCATTTTGGATGCAACATTTTCAGTCAAAAAATAAAACACAATTTCTCATAGAATTTACTTATTATTAATATATTGAGCTGATGATCCAAAATTCTGAAAAATATCAGTCTTTATTTGTGTTTTATAATTTATAAAAGAAAATAAACGTGTTATGGATGTGACAAAGAACAGAGACAAGTGTGGGAGATTACTTTGTAAGAATTCTGTTAATTATAATGCACAAACAAGAAGCAATAATACCAAACAAATGAAGAACAAATAATATTTTATTTTATTTTGTCATCTGCGCATATATGAGAGAGAAACCATGTTATAGATGTGAAAATTCTGCTCAACTGTGTAATCATTTGAAAAATTATTTAAAAAAAAAATTAAACTGGTATTTATGTTGACATCTGATATATAAGTGTGGGTAAAAACTTTTCTTCATGGTAAGGTTGACATTTGCGTGAAATTGCTCACTTCCAGTAGACATACAATATTTGTCTGACTGTCAGAATGAGACCTGTTCGGATAATTTTTTTAAATTCAGGTAAGCTTAGCTAAATAGTTACATAAATGTTTTGTCATAGTACTTCTGTAGAACTACATTACCCATGATTCTGAGCGGAACGTGCTCTAAATTGGGCGGAGCTTGTTGTGCGCCTGTCGTTGAGCCCATAGTTGAAGCGACGTTCTGAAGAAATAGCGGGAATGTAAGAACGAGAAGCACATGAAGAAGTACAGGTGAGTTTACGAAATCTAATGGATTTCACTTTATATCGGAAATGTCAGTAACAAGGCGTGCAAACGCCCGTGTCATTATTATATGAACTGTATTGTATTGGTTATGTTTCAAGTACACATTCATCTCATGTTTTGGAAGTGCCTGTATAGACATCTGGATAGACATGTTTAAAGACAGAAAACGTCGTTACAATATTCAAGACGGTCGCATAATTGTTTATTTATACATAGTTTAATTGTCAGTTACCTCAGAGTAGAATCGTTTAGAATTAACGTTACACGTTTCATATCTGTTTTAGCCTAAACGTCAAGCAACTAAAAGTAGCATGTTTGTAAACCATGACTTTTTGGTCTTTATGTTTACCCCTGTGTTGGGTAATTGCGCTTATATCATTGTTTAATGTCTTTCTTAAGTTTCGCGCTATAATAGTGGAATCTTCTTCTTGTAATGTGTTTCGGAGACGGGCTGTCATACAGGTATTGCATTACTGCCACCTACCGCATTGGAGTATGGATTGGTTATTTGATACTATATATTTATCACCTGCAAGTGTTGCACCCCCCCCCCCCCCCAAAAAAAAAAACATAATGCAGCTGCTATATTTTTGTGTTATTTTTATATATGTCTGTGATGACAGATTGAGTAACATATTTATTTGAAATATTTCTTTAAAGGGGACATTTCTTTCACAAGACTTTTTAAGATAATAGAATCTTTGGTGTCCCCAAAGTACATATGTGAAGTTTTAGCACAAAATATCATATAGATAATTTATTATAGCATGTTAAAATTGCCACTTTGTAGGTGTGAGCAAAAATGTGCTGTTTTGGGTGTGTCCTTTTCAATGCAAATGAGCTGATCTCTGCACTTAATGTCAGTGCCGTGGTTGGATAGTGCAGATTAAGTGGCGGTATTATCCCCTTCTAACATCACAAGAGTAGCCAAATTTCAATGACCTATTTTTTCATGTGCTTTTAGAGAACGGTTTACCAAAACTAAGTTACTGGGTTGATCTTTTTCACATTTTTTAAGTTGATATAAGCAATGGGGACCAAATTATAGCACTTAAATATGGAAAAAGTCAGATTTTCATGATATGTTCGCTTTAAAGTAGGGCTGCAAAACTATTAATCACAACTAATCGTTTGCAGAATAAAAGTTTTTGTTTACATCATATATGTGTACGTACTTTGTATAATAATTATGTCTATTTAAATACACACAAATGCAAATATATATTTTAAAAATATTAACATGTATACATTTTTATATTTAAATATAGTTTATATTACAGTTTATATTATATGTAAAGAATAATTGATGGCGGGCCATTGAATTACAAGAAAATAATGCACACCCAAGGTGCAATGTGTAACACCGCGGGTGGGCATTATTTTCTTATAATTCAAAGGACCGGAGTCAATTATTCCTCTTATACCACAGTTACCACAAATATTGCTCTGGTGCCCATTTTTAAGACATTTGACAAGTTAGGTGTGCGGTTATCAGAAATTAATGCATACCCACGGAACAGACCCGTGGTATAAGTAAGCGATAATCCACGGCCAGCCATGCATTAAAGGGTTTTAATGCACGACGTAGAGGCGAAGAACCACCCGACGCGTAGCGGAGGGTGGTTGCCTCTGCGAAGTGCATTAAAACCCTTTAATGCATGGCTAGCCGTGGATTATCCCGCTTATACCTTGGTTATTTGCCAAGTTAAAGCTGTAATTAATGTTTACAGTGTAATTTTAACCGACAGGTAAAAATGACGGTCATCTTCTTAAGTTAAGGCTCGCACTCCGTCCGCTTTAAATAAAGTAGTGCCATTGTATTGCATTTATTTAAATGAATTATCATATTTATTTAAATTCATTAAAGAATTTATGAATGACAGCCAACACTGACAGTGACAAGGCAATCTTTATTTGAACTAATCATTTATTTAAATGAATTATGTAAAGTGTGAAATAAAACCGACGTCTCTAACCACGATTACTATATAAGGACACATTACATTTATTGAAATGGATTAAATTAAATGAAAACAAAAATCAAACAGTTGGAAATCTCTCTCTCGCTCTCTCTGCAAGTGTAACTGTGTTACTATGGTTACCAATGTTTATAGTAGTGGATTAATTTCTAACTTTAATCAAACTGACTGGAACTACCTGTGCGTTAAACGGTTTTAATGCACACCTTCCAGCCAATCAGAATCGAGTATTTAAACAGACCATGGTATAAATAATTATAAATACTTATTGTAAAATAGTTTTTTCTCTTAAAATCATACATTCATGTCATTGTGTGTATTTATATATGAGGAGCACTTTTCCAAAACGCTATAAATCCATTTCAAAAGTTTTCAGAAAAAGTTAATTTTTTACCTACCTACACATTTTGTGAATATTCAATTTATTCTGTTAAAATGTTTTTTTTTTGCTCTGTCTGAACATGTTGAATAATGATTATTAAATCAAACACAATATTGTTGATTATAAATTCAAAGTTACTTTTTTTTCAAAATGCTATACCCATCATCAATTGTTTCCATAAATTAATTGTTTGTCTTTAAAAAACAAAAAACACAAATAAGAGAACATGCAACATATAATCAGGGACTCTTCATACTATAAATGAATAAGTAAATTATTCAGATGTGATATACATTGGAGCCAGTATGAAATAAACTGAATTACACATAACTAACTTGCTATTACTCCCTCCACCATTTTAGTTTTCTCCGTAGCAGGGCGTTAGGAACCTCTTTATATTTATTATACACAGTACACACTAGGGATGGGTATCGTTAAGGTTTTAACGGTAATACTACTCTTACCGATACTACTTAACGGTCCGGTACTTTAACGGTATTCTTGTCGGTACTTTGGCCAATGTTAACATTTGATCATGAACCTGTGTTCACATGATGAAGTTAATTATGTGTCTGCATTCCATTATTACAAATTAATTATTTCTAAATAATATACATATATTTGTTAAGGCACCAGCGTGAAAGCTGCAGAAAAAATACTCTAAATAGGATATTTATATGTAGGCTATTTTGTAAACTAACTTGAAGTGCTGTGCATTTAGCCAAATAAATGTTTACATACTGATTTTTCTTTATTTGGGATTTTAAAAACAAGTAGAAAATATGTTGAATGCATAAAGTCATTTCTCCCAAAAGAAACCAACAGAATTTCAACCTAAGGTAAGCAAACCAATTAGGGAGATTGTACATTTATTTTAATGACATGGACAATGTTGATTCAACACGATTTTAGCATAAATGCCTGACAGGCGCAGTGGGCGCGTGCAGCAGGTGACGCAAATTATGGGTCCTCCGAGGATTAGACCGTCTCATTTCAGTTCTCTTCGCGGACTTCTGAGGCTGCCACCTTGAAAGACCGAGTGCTCGCCTTGTAAGGTTGCATGCTTAGAAAGTCACAGCCCTTGAATTGGGACACAGTTTCTGTCTGGACGTAATGCACTTTTGAAAGATGCTTTATCAGATTGCTTGTGGTTCCGCCCTTACATGCAAACATCTTGTTGCACTTACCTATATGACAATGAGCGTTGTCTGCATCAACTCTAGTAAAGTATAAATGCACTTTTGAACGTTTTGCTCTATCCGCCATCGTCACTCTTTGTATTAAGTGGGAGTTTCATGCTGTTATGCGTGCGCAGCGCTCGTTGTTGTTGTGTGCGTGCGTGTGACAGACAGCCTCCGCGGCGTGCATGAGAGATCTCGCAGATCTCACAAACAAACATCATAATATTATCGCAAATTAGAAATGTTTGGTGAGATAAAATGTGCACGAAAACATTATTAAGCAAGAATACATAGTACATTTATTTTTATTTTTTTCTCCAGGACCGAAAGCAGAACCGATAGCGTCAGATCTTACTGATACTACGGTCTTTTATAATTTAGCCCTGGGGCCAGTTTAATACCGGGTTTCGGTACCCATCCCTAGTACACACACACACATTATGTAAACAAAAAACTTTTTGCAACTATTCTGCAAACGATTAGTCGCGATTAATCGTTTTGCAGCCCTACTTATTAAATTCAATACTTGACATGTGTAGGTGCCTTTTTCATGTATTATGTAATTTTCCCCCTTTTATTTTTTCATAGATTGCTGAAGTAATGGAGCGTTCTTTAAGACCCTGCCATGTTGTTTTGGATCGTTCTTTAAGACCCTCCCATGTTGTAAGCACACAGTCTTCAAACAACATGACAAATGCTATGAAGAAATCCAATGGGGAATCTTCAGACTCTCAACCCTGCAGCTCTGCCACAATGGGTTTAATCAGAAAATATTGCACGTCTGCGTCAGCTGATGCTGGCTCGCTCATGAACGATAGCAAGGTCCGACATCTCTCAGACCAGAAATATCTGGAAGACCTTGCAGCCATCTGCAGTCAGACCCCATATTGCCTTTATTTTTACCATGGAGTTGAGCTCGAGGAGGAGAAGGTCAGTGTGATCACAGTGGGCTTTTTTGACAAAGCTACAGGGGAAAACAAAATCAGACTGCTCGATGTTTTTAAACCAGAGGAAGAGACTGCGGATGCCATGTGCACCTGTATTGTAGAGACTCTGAAGAAGTTCAAAATACCCCTGATGAACATGGCCATTATCCATTCAAATTTCCCAGATCATGAATGTCTGCTCTCAGGTCTGAAGATGCTGAAACCAGACATCGTGTCTTTATGTGGACTTGCAAATATGGCGGGACACGCGTCTCACAGTGGTGTTTCGGAAATGGATTGCTCAGACCCGATTCGGAATCTTATCGTTGAGATCTACAAACACTTTCCAGACCTCCCAGCTATCCTAAAAAAATCCCTAGTAGATGTTGATGGGTCAATGTTGAATCAGCACTTAACGTCTCACTGCTCTCTCTTCTGGAGAATAATCAACAGAATGACGATAGTATGGTCACACCTTGAGAAATACTTTGATGAAAGGGCAGATGGAAAAACAATCCATCTCCTTCTTAGTGATCCTAAAATAAAACTCAATGTTTTGTTTCTTAGGCATGCGTTGCAGCCACTTTATTATTTTCAGGAGAGTATTAACCGAGGTGTCGGCGTCATGCAGTTTTTCCAAGATGCTTTTCAGTTACTGAAGTTTTACACGACGAGTTTCCTCCACCCTAAAGCAGCAGATTCATTTCTTAAGAGAGGAAAGATCTCATTTCTGAAGGATACAGCTGGACATTTACCTAGAGGACAGGTCGACATTGGCAAAGACGCGGCTGACTTTCTTCTGAAAAATGCTAAGGATTTGACCGATTACTTGGAGGGTTTCCATAAATCTATTATCTCTTTCTACACAACTGTTACTCTTGCTATTGTGGGATGTTTACCATTACCGGGCTACATGTTGAGGAACGTGTCTCTGGTGTTGAGCCCAGGGAAAAAGCTTGAGGTGACTGGCAAAATAGTCCAAGATTTAGGTCTTTGTTTTGGAGTCTGCTCGGGACCCGAAAAGCTTGGTTTGCTGACGGATGAGTTTTTGGAGTACCAGCTCCTTGATGAGGAAGACGTATGCCCAGATGAGCTGTCAATGGAGCAGTACTGGAAGAGAGAGCTGAGGATTATGGGAAGGACGTCTTTTTTTGGGAAATTAATACTGAGCATGTTGGCCCTACCCAGGACGTTGAGAAAAGAGAGCATTTTTGAGCAGGTTAGTAGCTACCTGGTGTATAAGCATAAATGTGAAGAGTTCAGATGCAAAACCTCAAAGTGCATCTGATGTAAAATAAGCATTTTTTTTCAGGCTTCAGTAATTTCACGTTAATGGCAATAAAAAGATTATTAGTCAGTAATTGAAATGCCTTTTTTCCACAAAAGTTACTTTAGTCATTTCATTGTTATTTAACAAATTTGACTGTCATTCGCTGCAAAACCCTTTAAGTGCATGCAAGCTGTTTTGGCAAAATCCTCCCCTTACTATAATACGTATCAAGAGCATTCGGTTAATATCATAATCTCGTTTTGGACGGAGCTAGTGTTAAGCGGCATAACGTTGGTAATAGGCATGCAAAATTTCCATGGAATTAACGGAAATATATGGGAATTAATGGGAATGAACTGTGAATTTTAAAAAATTGCATATAAGAGTTGCATATAACAGGGAACTTAAATGTAGTTTTAAAAGCCTTGCAGCATAATTTTGTTTAAATTGAACAAGATTTAATCTAGTCTTATAATTTATTCTTAAAATTTAATTTAAATTTAACATGCACAGATAATTTCTTGAATCCTGCACACAATATAATGTCAAAATGTCCATCTTTGCATGTATTCACCTAAATTACATACATTTGTTAAAAACTTCCTTGTGCTTTGTGTAAGCTAGTGTGCAACAACATTATACCATTGTTAGGACAAATACACTGACGTAGAAAACATTTAGTTAAGATAATTAAAAAAGTAATAAATAAGAATGTTTATTTATGTTTGTATATGAAATAGTTTGTATAAATTTCCAAATAGTTCCCGTAAATTCCTGTTAAGTTTCCAATTTGTAATATTTCCAAAATTCCCCAGATAAAGTTCCCATGAAAAGTTTCCAGAAATGTCCTAGAAACTTTTCTTACTTTTGCAACCCTAGTTGGTACCCACATAAGATAATTAGTTGTGCCTTTAACAAATCTTTAATTGTACTTGCTGTGCGTTCACACCAGACACGGAAAAGGCAGCAAATATGCGCTATTCGCGTAGTTGGACGCTTGAACATTTAGAGTTTACTCGCTTTATTCGCACGTGAAATTCTAGTCATTCGAGACATTCACTCATAAATTTATGTCATGGGAGGGACTTATATAGCTCAAATTGAGTAAATTTACCAGATTGTTCAACCTCCTCACTCACTTTCTTCCAAACAAGATCCTTTTTATTCCTGTAAAAGTATGAAGATGTCTTGTGTAGCGATTGTCCTGCATTGTTGTTTTGTTCTGCCTCTGCTCGCTTCCTTTAATCATGTCACTGCTAGAGCAAGCTCCTGATGCGCGGCACGAAAATCAGCCAAAGTTCAGATTTTTCAACTTAGGCGGATCACGCGGCAACGCTCAATTCGCGCGGAACGTACAATCCGCGCCACAGGATACCTTGACTTCCTTAAATCACTCGTGCTTGCCGCCTCTTTTGCGTCTGGTGTGAACACACCATGAGTCTTTGTAGTTTGATTTAGAGGACATCATAATGTTTTTTTTGTCTGTATCAGCTGTTTCATCACTTCAAAAATGGAAACTTGGGACAGAGTGAGGATATAGACATGATGGATGATGATGACGTCACAGACAGCAGCTCATATAAAAGCGCTCCCTCACATCTCAGCACTGAGAATCATGGCAGCATCACATCCGGTAATGATAACTTACAGATTTACTTCATAACATTATTACTTATTTACAAATTTTTTAATAAATGAGGATCTTATCTCATAAATTTAAATCTTAGAAGTCACAGATGTGATGGAAGTGGAGGCTGCTGCATCAGTGTCACCTGCATCACCTGAGTCAGAGAGCCAGTGTGACACACAAGGTTTTACATCCCGTTTAAAACTACCACCAGATGTTGTTTTATACTTTCCACAGTTCAACCTTATGTAATCTTTGGTTTGTTTAGATTTACTGTGTGCATCTGTAGTTATAGATGATGATGATGATGACATCCCTGATGATGACGACAGCAGCAGCAGCAGCAGCAGCAGCAGCAGTAGTGATGATGCCAAACCTGAGGATGATTCCAGAAGAGATGATGATGATGATGATGTCAGGAGGAGTAATGCTAAAGTAACTATGCAATGATTTCTTTGAGAAGTGGGTGTTGTTTTACTTTTTTTTTTTTTATGTCCTGATTAAACATTTCACTTTATTTTCCAGAAAAGGAAAAGAAATATCTCATCAATGCATAACAAACAGGATAAAGCAAGTCAGCATAACAAACAGGATAAAGCAAGTCAGTACCAGGTAAATTGATATTTTTTGCCTGATAAGGGCTCACCTTAGCACCAGCACTATGTAGAGGCAACTATTTTCAGTTAGCATTACAATCGACAGTGCTAAGATAATGAATAATATCCATAATGCTAATGCTGTATTTAAAAAATGACACTTTGTTTACCCCTTTAGGGCGATTACAAAGTTGGTGAAATGGTTTGGGGGCCTATTGAAGGCTTCGGTCTCTGGCCTGGACTGGTTCAGAGCTGGGATAGCGAGAAGCCATGTGACTCCATGCGTAAAGTGATGTTCTTTGGTAACAAGATGGTGTTAGAGGTACATAATGCAAATGCAGGCTGTTAAATAGTATGCAATCTAACATTGTAACCTTTGTGCTTGAGTTTTTCAAGCTCCTGGTGAGAAAGATTGTCTTTTTTTAATGCAGATCAATGCAGATGATCTCCTGCCTTTCTTTGCATTTGCCAAGTGCTTCTGTTCAAACTCCTTTGCTACGGTATCTATGTATAAAGACGCAATCTTCAGTTCTCTTCAGGTAATGCAAATTTTGTTTTGGTAATGCCATCTTTTAAGTGCACCATTATCAGATTATGAGGCAAATTATTTAATCAAGATTGCAGTTTTGTTTGGTATTACTAGAGGTCACCATTCAAAAAACTAAATCGTAGCTATGATGCTCTGAATAATGGGAGTTTTAGTGTTAATCTCTACTGCATCAGTTCGACAGGACTGGACTCACAAATCATGTTTATGGATGATGTCATGAAATAAAGTTTTATAACCGTTATGTTATAAATTAAGCAAACAGAGTGGCTTGATAGAAAAAACAATAGTGGCGTGCTAAAATATTACTTCCATATGTGGCACTGCACAAATCGATCAGCGTATGAAATCTTGTGAGAGCAACTCTATAGTACTGCTTTTGGATTGCTCTCGCTATGATGTCATACACCAATCGGTATGTGCAGTGCCGGATGAAGGTGAACACATCTATGATTTCTACCATAGTAAAAACGAAAGAAAAAAAATATGCGGACATGACACCATTGACAAACCACCCTATGAACAGGCAGTATGCTTTAAAAACGGCAAATTCTCTATATTTAAATGTTGATAAAAATATTTGGGATACTTTTATATTTTTAGTACATGTGAACAAAATTTATAACACTGTGCTAGTAGTTTTTGTATATTTTAATGCAAAAATCTTACATATTGTACCTTTAACTTAAAGGCTGTCAAACGATGAATCATGATTAATCGCATACACAATAAAAGATTGTGTTTACATAATTTGTACTTTGTGTATCTATTTATTAGGGCTGGGCAAAAAAAAGTTATTTTTCGATTAATCGTTTTTTTTTTACATGGTCGATTCAGAATAGATTCTCAAAGAGCAGAATCGATTTTTTTTCCATATTTTTCCTGCAAACATTGAACTTAAAATTAACATTAATCCAATTACTAGTATTCTTCACTAGATGTCACCCTCTTTTTTGCCTTGCGCGATGTTACCAAGGAGCCTGTCATTCTTTCATTCAGTGCTTAAAGGTGGTTTTAGGTGCTTCATTGACGTTGATGCCACCTTCACATAAAAAGTAAGAGGTATGGAAGCATTTTAGATTTTGCAAGCAAGACGACAACGACAGTGTTGTGGCTTTTAATTTCTTTTTATTAATTATCCACTTGAATCGAAAATTGAATAGAGAATCAAAATCGAATCGATTTGATAGCTTGTGAATCGAAATTGAATCGATCTGGAACATCTGAATCGATACCCAGCCCTACTATTTATATATGTGTGTGTGTGTGTGTGTGTGTGTGTGTGTGTGTGTGTGTGTGTGTGTGTGTGTGTGTGTGTGTGTGTGTGTGTGTGTAAATGTAAGAAACATATTATTTATATATATAAAAAATTGTATTTATATATATATATATTTACACAAACTTTTATTTTGTATGCGATTAATCGTTTGACAACAAAATGTAACTCCAAAGGTTAAAAAAAAATAAAGATTTTTTTTTCCACATTGTATTTCTAGGTGGCTTCCAAACGCAGCCGAATGTTTTTTTCTCCTGACACAGACAGTAAAGATGAGCTGATTCAAGTTATGTTAAACTGGGCCTTTGGAGGCTTTAAACCATCAGGTGTAAATGGGCTTCGACCTCCATCAGAACTCCGTGGTATGTAGCAGATACCTGCTGGAAAGAAGTGCTAATGCTGGATTTTAACACTGAGACTAGTATTAATAGTTACTTTAAAATCTCTTCATTTCTAGAAACGGATCTTACACCACCACTGTTGAATGGGAACGCAAGCTCTCCAAACCACAGTCAACACCCTGAAAAATTATTCAACTTAACTGTTTCTCTAAATAAACTCTCTGAATCTCTGGACCTGAACAACGGCTCGATAGACCTTAGGGATGAAAACGTTTACAGGACACTCGAGTCTCCCGAAAGGAATCAGAGGCCGTCTCAAATCAGGAAGACCCGGAAAAAGTACTTCTATGCACGCCGGAATAAACATGAAATTATGCAGAGCATGCAGGAGATTGAAGGCATGCAGGTCCGGCCGAGACAGAACAGCCAACAAAGATGTATGTATATGTAGTAGTACACCATTCTGATGTGTTATTACAAGTAACATAACGGTAAACCACAAACCCAATTCACCAAATGTTATGGGAATTTTTTTTACAGATGAAATGGTGAATGAAGTTTTGGCAAACAAGAGAAATATTGAAGGTAGGAGAACCTTTAATATACTTTGACATTTGTTGAAATAGCCGTTACATGCAGATGCAAAATTCAGTTTTTCTTTCCTCTTAGAGTTCTGTTTACCATGTGGAAAGACATCTGCTGAAACCATTCACCCACTTTTTGAAGGCAGCTTGTGCTCAACATGCAAGGTATACACCACTAAAACCTGGAGTATTGTCTTTGATATGAATGGGGCTTTATTATCAAGTTCACTTCAATGGAGGGCAGATTCTTGAAAATACCTTGATCTCATTTGTATTTTTGGAACAAAGTTTCTTATGGTGCTTTTAATAAAATGATTTGAATGATATCTGCTGTTTTTGTGTTTATCATGTGTAGTATAACTTCACTGAGACGCTGTACACATATGATGAAGATGGATATCAGGCGTACTGCACTGTCTGCTGCTCCGGCACGGAGGTCATTCTGTGCGGACTCGACAGCTGCTGTCGGTAAGCGTGTTTATGATGATAAAATGATGTTTTAGAGATGTGCAATGTAAGGGCGCACCCATATAAACTAAACCATACTGCACCTGAGCAGGTTTGACCCCCAAAGCCTGGTTCGTTTGATTGGTGTGACCGTTCCATACCGTGCCCTGTTTGGTTAAAAGATGCTTGCAAAGATGGTTAAACCCCAGTTTAGGAAACCCTGTTAAACAGGCCCACACGCACACTCATATTAATTTTGGTATTTTCCCTTTATAGCTGCTACTGTATGGACTGTCTGGATATCCTAGTAGGCCCTGGGACTTTTATCAAGTTGAAAGAAATTGACCCTTGGGTCTGTTTCCTGTGTGCACCGCAGAACGCCTCCGGAGCTTTGAGACCCAGACACGACTGGAGCATCCGTGTACAGGAATTATTCGCCAACAACAGCGGCTTGGAGTTTGTCAGTGTTTGTCTTTATACAGTTCACCTTATAAAACAATTGTGTTTGTTTGACTCTATCATTTTGTAATGAATGACCGTATCATTTGTTCTCTGCAGGAACCTCATCGTGTTTACCCAGCAGTCCCTGCTAGCCAGCGACGACCAATCAAAGTCCTTTCTTTATTTGATGGTATAGCCACAGGTAACTCTGCCCATATGGTGAACGTGATTTCACTAAGTAGGATGTGATCCTGGATTAACATTTTTATTAACCAATCAGATTGCAGGATTAGGGTGCATGTTAGATTTAGGTTTAGGATTGGGATTGGGTTAGGGGCTGTTAAAAAATTCTTCTCAAACTATTATTTCACACTTATTTGAGAGGTAAATATGGTTCCGGTCGCTTCAGGTGCATTTAGCTTAAATTTGTGTTTGTGTTTCAGGATGTTTAGCTCTACGGGAACTTGGCTTTAAAGTGGAACAATACATGGCATCAGAGGTGGATGAAGAGTCTGTTATCGTGTCCATGGTCAACCATGATGGAAAAATCACACATGTGGATGATGTCAAAAAAATTACTAAAGAACATGTACGTTTACGAAATCATATATTGACTAGTTGGCTTTCTCTTTTTGACTCTACACTGATTTTTTATATAATTATGAAAAAACTGAACAGGCTAAACTTGCTTGCTTTCAATGCTTAGATTAAAAAGTGGGGCCCTTTTGATCTTCTCATTGGTGGAAGTCCTTGCAATGACTTGTGCACAGTCAATCCTCACCGGAAAGGCTTGTATGGTAAGACACTTAAGTTAACAAGATTATTTAAGTTTTTCCACATCTGACTATTATTTTGGTATTAACAGCTTCAGACAAACAGATCATAAAACCAGAGTAACCTCTGGTTTACCCAACAATTTCTTATTGTTTTCTTTCTGGGCTAAGGATAAGCTTCATTATGGACAAGTGAATTAAGTCACTGACAGGCACTGAATCTCATGTGAAATAATTTCATCCATTTCTATGAAGCCTTCACTGATTTATAACATTGACTTTTTGCAGATGGTAGTGGGCGGCTGTTTTTCGAATATTATCGGCTCCTGAATATTCTGAGGCCAAAGGACGACGATCCACGGCCATTCTTTTGGCTGTTTGAAAATGTCGTGTTAATGGAAAACAAGACTAAAAATGCCATCTGCCGCTTTCTAGAAGTAAGTGTTATATAAAGTAGAGGTTTAATAAATAATAAGTTTTTCTTCTTCTTTTTGTGGCTGTATGCTGAATTTATTCTTGCGTTTTTGTTAGTTATGAATTTTAATAAACATTTGTTTGTAGTGTAACCCTGTGCTTATCGACGCTGTGAAAGTCAGCCCAGCTCACAGAGCAAGATACTTCTGGGGAAACATACCTGGCATGAACAGGTGAGTATTTATAAGACTATGAAACATTGATACTTATACATTGTGCCATGTATGTATTAGTATTACCATAATATGAGTTATTTATTTTGGTATTTTAGTAAAACTGTTAGCGTGTTACCTAAGAGACAGGACAATTACTCTGCTTCGTGTCGGTTCCTGATAACACGGTCGGGTCTTATTTCTGCAATAACAACAGGCTGCCGGTTGCACAAAAATGCTATTTAGTTTAATCAATTGTAAAGGGTTACAATTATTAGGGTTAGGTTATTAACATTTTCCCGCCATTGACGAGTTATCTCAATTAAAGGTGGGGTGCATGATCTCTGAAAGCCAATGTTGGTATTTGAAATCACCTAAACAAACACGCCCCTACCCCAATAGAATCTCCACCTTCTGTTGATAGACCCACCCCACAAATACGCAACCCAGGCAACAATGTTGGTTAGTAGACACGCCCCTTACTGCTGATTGGCTATAAGTGTGTTTTGGTACTCGGCCCGACTCCCTTTCCAAAGTATTTTTTCAAAAAAACACTTTTCTCTCTCTTAAAGAGAAAACATTTGCATAAAAAAGTGTTCCTGATTAATTTTTATGTTAATCTACAATACCGAGATTATCCACTAGATGGCGCACTTGCCAAATTTATAAAAAAATCTGAAGCCAAATCGTTATTTACTAATGTTTTGATAATCATTCTGAATCTGATCTCTAACAAAATTCCTTCACAAAAATGCAAATATTTCAGCTTTTTGCTAAAAAAAATATTTTTAAAGAAAAATACATATTTAAAAAAATATAGATAGGATGAAAAGTTTTTTTCCCGTTTTGTTTGTTTGTTTATTGTTTGTTTCAAAGCAGAGTTTGTTTCTTTCATTTGATATATTTGTACGTTTATATATTTTTAGAAGACATTTTTCCTGGAAGGCATTTTGTGAAACTTGTGAAAATCACAAAAAATGCTGGCGGGGAATGAGTTAAAAGACATTTATATTTCATTTTTGTGTAATATTAAACTGTTCTTGTCAAAACCGTGTGTTATAAGTTTTAAGCAGTATCTGGGAACAACAAACCTGCAAATGTCTTGACGGCCAATCAGAATCAAGCATTCCAACGAGCCATGAAACCATACCATAAGCAAACTGCATTAAGTTTGATCTCTTCTCATTTGACCAGACCAATCGTGCCCTCCAAGAGTGATAAACTAACTCTTCAAGACTGTCTAGACGCTGGCCGAACTGCAAAGGTTTGAATGCAGGACATTATATCACATAATACTTCATTATTGTAGTACTATGCAATTACATGAGTTCTGTCACTGTTTTTAGCATGAAAAAATTCGTACGATTACCACACGGCCAAAAGCAATGGGGCCGGGGTGCACTTATAGTGAGTGCCCAGTCATTATGAACGGACAAGACGACATTATATGGATCACAGAAATGGAGAGGTATCTTTTATTACTTTAATATTATTGTAGCTACGCCACACAAATATACCCCACTCATAAAACTTCATAAACTACTATTTCCTTTGTTTTTTGTGCTTTTCAGAATATTTGGATTTCCGAAGCATTACACGGATGTGAGGAACTTGGGCCGTTTGCAGAGGCAAAGAGTTTTGGGGAAGTCCTGGAGCGTCCCTGTCATTAAACATCTGTTAGCACCACTGAAGGATTACTTTGCTTGTGATGAACTGAACTGATGTTCTCTGACAGTGTGAAGATTTGGATACATATGCGTTTTGTTACCTCACATCTGTGGTGTCAGGCACTGCGAGAGAATGTTTTGAAGATTATCTGCTTTGGATCCAAGCACTGCAAAAGCAGGATTGGCACAATTTGTCTTGAATTTTTTTAGCTGTAATTTATTTTATTAAATGTGACATCATATCACAGATACAAATGTCTTTTTTTTCAAATGAACTAGCTCAGTTAGTAAAGGATCGAGCAAACTGAATCAATAAACCTGATAAAAGCACCTGTAACGATGCCTTGACTGTTGTACATACTACAATAGCCACAGGATTAATCGTATTTTGGTATGTTTATGTTGAATACAAAGAAGTCATTGTTCAATACTTTAATAAAAAGTTTTGTTTTTTTCTTAGCTTCTGCATCTAATTTACTGATTGATTCAGAGCTTCCCGATTTGACTTTTAATATGAAATGAGAAAGACTTTTATTGTGAAATGCACCAAACGCGCCGAGAATGGGCAGCTGGTCATGGCACTTGCCTGTCGACTTTTGCAGTTCGTTGCTTATAAATTGACGTTTAATTTTAGTTTAAAATGTTTAAAGTGAAAGGTCAAAACTGTTGTACAGGTGCAGTGTTTACAGAGTTCACCGCAGACGAGTTAAACTTGTGCGTCTTGTTTAAGCATGTTTCGTCACTCTTCTGGTAATGTGGTTCATAAGAAACTATCGTTACACACACGGGTTTTGTGTGATAAAAATCTCATCCTGTTTTTTGCTTTAAATATTTTTCTGTTACCTGCCACAGTATAAGCCAATCATACAACTTGCAAATTATATATCGTTATATAATTATATACCAAGCATGTCAATAAGTTTATGTCCCAGAAGTACTGCTGTTTTATTATAGCAATATATTTGCGGTACAGCAGAATAATCTGTGAAACATTGAATGTGTAGTTTATTTTTGTACTGTGACATTAAGTATTGGAAATATATATATTTTTTGAAAATAAAGACACAACATTTGAAAATAAAATTATATCAGTTTGATCAGCTGGATTCAGTCAATTAAATCTCAGAAGTCCAAACTTAAATAAAAACGTGACCTTTTGCATATATGTGTTATTGTATTGTTAATTACAGATTATTTTGATGCCAGATGCTGGAAAACAACTTGTTACAATGGCAATGCCCACTATTAAATGTGTGGTGGTTGGAGATGGTGCTGTGGGTAAAACCTGCCTTTTGGTTTCGTACACAAACAAGTTCCCATCACAACCTACAGTAAGACTTCCTCTCTTCATTTAATAATTCAGTATTTTTGAATGGTTTTATTGGTGTGCTTATCTTGCCTGGTTTCAAATGAGAGAGAGACAACTTTTAACCCATTATCAATGGCAAACAAGAAACTGCTGATTAAAAGTATTAAATAGTTATTTTGTGAACACATTAAAATGATCCTAGAATTAAACATGAATAATAATTGCTATATTTAATGTTTTTCAGGTGTTTGACAGACATGCTGTGACCGTCATGATTGGTGCTGAAGCTTATACCATTGGATTATTTGATGCTGTAGGTATGATGTTGCTCATATTAATGAAACATAAAAAGTACATTTTATATCTTTCCAGAGCTATATATTATTATAATTTTTGCCGAGCATATTGTATATTTATTATATACAAGGTCTTTTCTGCACAAAGACTGGCACTAAATTGTCAAATAAATTGCATATGAGTATTGAATAGGAAAACATTTATTAACAGAGATAAAGATTAAACACATTTCACAGAATTAAAAAAGTCATTCCTACAGACCTATCTTAATCCAGTTCAATTTTTTGTTATTTTGTAGGTCAGGATCAATTACGGCCTTTAAGCTATCCCCAAACAGACATCTTCTTAGTTTGTTTCTCTGTAGTTTCCCTCTCCTCATTTGAAAATGTGAAAGACAAGGTGAGTCAAAGAGATTGCTGGTGGTGTTTCTGGAGCAATTTTTATAATGTACAATTATTTGGCATCAATGTTTTGATAAATTATTCATCATTTGAAATGCAGTGGGTGCCGGAGATAATGTATCACTGCCCGAAAACCCCTTTCTTGCTTGTTGGAACTCAGATTGACCTAAGAGATGATCCTTTAACTGTTGAACAGCTTGCAAGAAACAAACAAAAGCCAATCAAACCAGAAACAGCAGAAAAATTGGCCCGGGACTTAAAGGCAGTGAAATATGTTGAATGCTCTGCACTAACACAGGTGGGTATGTTTATCAACTAAATTGTGTTGTCCCCAACAAAAAGGTCTATATATTTTCTTTTATTTATTTTTAGAAAGGACTGAAGAATGTATTTGATGAGGCAGTATTAGCAGCCGTAGAGAACCAAGTGGCCCAGAAGAAACATAAATGTGTACTTTCATGAGGTGGACAGAGCAGCTGTCACACCAATGAATCTGGGCCTAAACAACAAAATCTTTTATCCACATGTTTTAAAATGATCTCTGATTCATTTATTTGCTTTACTAAATAATTCATTTTTTATGGTGTTTAATGTTTTAATGATACTTTCTTCTCACACAATTGTTCAAATATTATAGTAAGGTTTATCATATTTTTGGAAATATTTTAAATCTGTAAAAGTTGCATATTTTTATTATAATGTAATAAAATGTAAAGCGTGGAGATACATTGTTGTTGGTACAGTATGAGACATTCATAATATTACCTTACTTGATCCTGCATAAACAAGTCTGTTATTAATACTGTGGATATGCTCAGTACACACATTTAAGAGTTTTCATTTGTTGAAAAGAAATGCTGAATTCACTTCATATATTATGCACTAAAAGTATGTACTCTTATTGTAAGAGCATGCATTTGAGGGCGTAGTAAAAGAGAGTATGGGGTGCAGGGGCATACTAACTTGAAACAAGTGAACAATGTTGCCTAATTACACACACTGTGACAGTTCATACACATCGAAGTACAACTCACTGCAGTTCAGATTTTCTTTATTTCTTGAATTTACATTTTGAAATTTCACCACATCATTTAGGACATCATAAATCTAATTTAAATCATATTTGTAATGGATAGTATTTGAATAAGACAGCAACACATTTTGAAAAGTTTTATTATTGCAAAATCATCAAAATCTGCATAATTGTATTATTGCAAAATCATTTGTTTGAAAAAAAAAAAACACTTAAAGAACCACCAAGAATGTTGAAATTGAATCAGCTAAATATTGATTTAAATGCAAAGGAAACAAACAAGAAGCATATAATGCATATACTGTAGCCTGCACAATGTACAAACCTGTTAAGGCAATGTTTCACAATCAGGAGGCATGGAGTATTACTTAAAACTGAATTATATTTAGAACAAAAGCATGCATTAAAACAAGCTAAAGCAACTAAACAGCAAGATTTTCCAGGTGTTTGATTATTTTTATAACACATACAGATACAGTACTGTGCAAAAGTCTTAGGCCACCATGCCAGAATTAGATTTGATGTTTTTGCAATGTTATAGTGCTCATATATAATTGTTTCTCAGTCTCTTTAATAGAATACATCCAGAAAATACAGGAAATGTGTATGTAGTATTAAAAACTGTATACAAATGTAAACTGATTTGTCATGTTTTTAGGGTAAACTCCCCTTCCACTTGAGCCATAGCAGGAAACTGCAGGATCTCTTAAACCTAAATCAAATTAAATCCTAATTATTTTTTTAAGAAATTAGTCTTTTTACTTCATTCTGCTCAAAAAAGATGAGTTTAGTGGCAAGAGAGGTCACACTAAACACAGACGATGCCTAAAGAAGACATTTAGTCCTTTAGACTTTTTTGCACATATTTTCTGTTTGTATCTTAATAAAATAGATTGAAAAATAAATATGGATGGACATTATAACTTCTAAAACAACAAGTCTGGTGGTGGTGGCCTAGGACTTTTGCACAGTTCTGTACATCTAGTTATTCAAGATCTATAATATTTTACATGAGTAGAAGTTGGGTAGAAATTAAATGCATCTGCCGATTGTGTAAATGTAAATGAGCATAACTGCAACACAGTGCAAATAAAAAAAAAAAGATCACTCTTTCTCAGGACAAATCTCTACACTACTGTTAATAGCCTGTATTCCATGCGAGCCTGCCCAGTTCCCTGTATCTATCATTCCATGAGTGAAACAGATGAACCGAACTCCAGGTCCATAAGCTTTAAAGACATGTGACACCTGAAATAAACAAAAACAGTTTTAAAAAGGGTCATTTTACCCAAGTTAAAGTTTGTTAACATTAGTCAACGCCTTATTTGACAGCCAACAGTTTGTGTTAGATCATTTAAATGCAATTACTTGCATTAGTTCATTATGCACTAACTAAAGTGAAAGTTGGGCTCATACGTTTACACACCCCTTGTAAAATCTGCAAAATGTTAGTATCTTGCAAAACTAAAAGGATCATACAAACTGCAATTTGTTTTTAATTTAGTACTGCCCTGAGCTATTACACATAACAGATGCTTACATTTAATTCACAACACAGAATAATTGTAGGAGTCAAAATGTGTTATTCACTTTGACCATTGTGTGGCGCTGTGACCATTTACATTTTGCATAAAGGTTGCCTTCCTATTATGGCCCTGTCCCAAATGGCGCACTTCATGTGGATTTTCAGTCTCGTGGCCTTAAATTGCACGTTCTCGCTTAGTCTACGAGTCCGTAGGGTGTCCCATCTGTCATTTTTAGGCTTTGAAGTGTGCTCATCAGCACCTCCTTTGCCCCCTTGATGCGTTCTTCAGCGAAGCCCGCACTGCAGCAGGCTTCGCGCACTTTGCCAACCCAGAAGTCCTTGGGAAAGGGCAATCAGACCAATCAGACGACGGAAGGGAGGAGTTCACACTGACGGGCAAATTCTCTACCTATTTCCGGTGTGATGCTCGAGTCTGTCCCCAAATATGACTCCGGTGCACCCACGTGGACTCTCATCAAGGGTCCCTAAAGTCTGTACTACGTGATGTCATCAAAGTGTGGACTCTGAGGGGGACCACAAGTCCGGAGTGTGCCATTTGGGACAGGGCGTTAGATGGGCAGGTGGTTTGACCCAGAAGGGCAAAAGGTTTTTGACCGCAACAGTGCGAATTGATGACTCGCTGTGATTATATTTAATGTTAAATTGGATATTATATGTGTTGGTATTATGTGGAGCAATTAAACAACATATGATGATGCAACAGAAGAATTGACTTCTCGTTTTTCATGGAGATGTATACAAGAGAGGTAAACAATGTACCATCAACGCAAGAATGCGTGTTGACCTAATTATTCCGGGATCGAATAACCCAGTAGCTTAAAGTAATAGATTTAGCTCCTACAATAATGATGGCAGTTACAAAAATAGCCCAGATCTATAGCCCAGAAATAACACATGATTCTTAAAGGGAACATATCAGAGTTTTGGTAAACCATTCTCTGCAAGCATGTGGAAAATAGGTCATGGAAATTTGGCTCCCCCTGTGATGTCAGAAGGGGACAGTACCACCCCCTTAATCTGCACTATCCAACCAGTGCAGAGATCAGCTCACTTTATTTGAAAAAAACCTACAGAGTTTAGTTCCAACCCTAATTAAACACACCAAAAAAATCTAATTAAAGCCTTCAGGGTTACTTGGAAATGAAATTCAGGTGTGTTTGATTAGGGTTGGAACTAAACTCTGCAGGACAGTGGCCCTCCAGGACCCAGGGTTCCCCACTCCTGACCTAGAGGATCATTTTCGGCTGCTGGGTAATATCATTGAGCCTGCTGCAGCCATGTTACAGCAGCAAAGTATTACGCCAGAATGAGAGTATAGTTCCTAACCATATCTTCCTAAAAATCACAACTTTTAATTTTTCGTCCGTACACAATGTAACTACAAAAGAGTCAAGTTTCAAATAGGAAAAATATCGAAACTCTTTGGTTATTTTTGAGCACAATGTTAATGGTCTAATTAGATTTAATGAATTGTGCTAAGCTATGCTAAAAGGGGACATTTCACAATACTTTTTTAAGCTGTCAAATCTTTGGTGTCCCCAGAATACACATGTGAAGATCTATCTTAAAATACATTATAGATAATTTATTATAGCATGGTAAAATTGCCACTTTGTAGATGTGGGCAAAAATATGACCTGATCTCTGCACTAAATTACAGTGCTGTGGTTGGATAGTGCAGATTAAGGGGCAGTATTATCCCCTTCTGACATCACAAGGGGAGACAAATTTTAATTACCTAATTTTTCACATGCTTGCAGAAAATAGTTAACCAAAACTGTTCAGATTTGTTCTTGTGTTTTTACACAGCCTCTTTACATGGAAATCAAATTTTAATTTAAAATCTAAAAGAAGACCTAAATACTTAAAATTGCTAACTGTTCCTATTACCTTTTGATTACTCATAATTGTAAAGCAATTCATTTCTTTCAATAATTGAAAAGCACAATGAAACATTTTGAACAATTCAAATTACACAGTTCTTACTGTGACACATCAGTCATTTTGTTTGTTAATATATCTGCTGCCAAGCATGGGATCGGTGCTGATAACTGTGTCATCTGCATATATCTGACATTCAGTTTCCTTTCACGAATTTGGTAAGTCATTTATGTATAAGACCTAAATTTGGCCCCTGGGGAAGGCCCCCCACACTATTTGTAAAGATGATCTTGAGTTATTACACACTAATCACGAGATTCCAAATATCTAAATCGGTTAACTGCCTGCCTTAATATATAATTAAAATACATATTATTAAACTTACTTGACAACTCTGCTGATCATTCCCCTGTTCAATGTTAACTGGTTCAGGGTGAAAGACATTGATGGGTTTCTTGTTCTGATCAAGCAGCTCTACCAAGATCTCATAACAACTCTGGCCATTTGAGTTTGGGGCATACCTGCACCAGATCAAGTGCATATAGTAAGTGAAGTAAGTTAGTGAAGAAAGTTTCACATTTATACAGATATCAGCATGTCATGCAATTATAGTCAGGGTATTTTATGAGAAAAATTTACTTAAAAGGATAAAATTCCCAATAAATGTGCAAAAATAACAATGTCAGTTCTTTAGGACTGAACTTTCAGTGGAGAACAACTGAAAACTGAAATAATCTGCAAAAAAAGTCTTAATGGAATGCAAAACTTCTAAAAGTAGTTTGAAGGAAAAAACTGAATCTTAAAGAGCCACACAGATCCAAAATCGAAACTGACCTGTATTGCAGTGTGTCAAACCAGTTGTTATATGGATTGGATCTCCTGCCTGACTTTTTCCACGTCACACAAATGCTTCCACGTCACACGAGATACTAATCTCCGCCTACAGCTTTCCCCGCGGGAGAAACGAAAACTATGACCTTCCCACAGTTAGTGTGTTAACATCATATCACTCTGTGTTTTCAGTTTGTGTTGTTTTCAAAGGAGACTTTTTCAAGGAGGGATATACTAAACGTGTCTGGCTGTGAAGAATCAGTGGTTAAAATTTATTTTTAACGGAGGGATTTAGACGTTTGGCAATGAAAGATGGTTCAGTACCCACTTTATTTGGAACAACATGCATCTCCTAACCACAACCTGTAAGTATGATTATAGCTACATACTTGCTTAAATGAGTGTGAAATGTCTATCGTCGTTTTTATTGCTTGGATTAATGATGAATGATATCGTTGTTTAAACTCTTAATATACTGTCAGAGAGTCACGTTAGCAAGCGGTTAACGTAACGCATGCTCACTTACGGTTTTGCTATGCCCCGGTTAGTTTACATAAATGCTTAAATGAGTGTAAAATGTTAGTTTCTATATCGTCATTTTTATTGCTTGGATTAATGATGAACGATATGTATTAATGTCGATAATGTCTTCTCAGTAAATCATGTTAGCACTAGGTCAATACATGTTGCACTATTGTTGGTCTGTGCCACTGATCTGTGGTCTGTGCAGAGACTCTGTCAGTTGACCAATCAGAGCAGAGTAGGCTACTGAAAGGTGGGGTTTAGGCAGACTGAGTCGTTGAACGGCTTCACACGAATCGTTTGGGGATCTCTGAGAAATGGGGTAATTTTAAATTTATATTTTGAGAAAATTACAGTGTTTTTTGACCTGGCATGCATTTAAAGGCATTCTAAGCGAATCTGCGAGACATTAGTTTTTGTTGACGTTTGAACTGTTTTCAAACAGAAGGAGCGCAGCTAACTCCTCGCCCTCCCTTCCGTGCTTTCATGAACGCGCCCAACCCCCACCCCCAAATCCTTTTTGTCGTTTATTGGCTGGAATACTTTGTTTTGTTTTCTGGCGCTATAGGTTTGGCCACTATGTTGATATTGCCGTTTGTGAAGCCTGGGCTGTCTACAGAGATCGCGTTTTTTTACAGTTTGATCAGCGGACAGGCAGCAAGCAGATAGTGAGGAGATGTTTGCTGTATGTAACAAAAAATGTTTTATGGTCTAAAAAGCTTCAATTCGCTTAGAGCGACTTTAAACCTATTGTCCAGGACTTATAAACAGTGATAGGATGCTTAAAATTGGAATCTTACTGACTATTTAAAAGGGACATTTTTGCAAGCACTGTTATAGACGGTTTCAGCAGTAACAACATAAACAAGCGGCTGTCGTGGTCTGCACGTAACTTCCGGTAAACTCCACTAAGAATAAATAACACCAAAGTTCTTTAAACGTAGTTTATTTATATAACAAGCAAAAAAACAACACATAGATTACCTAGGAAATCAAAACATTTGTTATTTTCGACGAGGTATTTGTTCAAGAGATCAGTTTAGCAACTAGTCAGACCATTAAAAAAAAACGAAACCGGAAGTAAAGTTCGGATCCAGACGTGTATCGCGTCAGCGCACGTGCGTCCGATGAAACCGTCTATAGATGCATTCCTGTCTGCAAAGTGTCCTTTTTCCTTTATTATCTAACACTTACCAGTCTGATATTTTGATGTCAGGTTGTATATCATCCATTAAAGCAGGACCGTAGCCATCCTTTCTCAAATTAATCAGCTGTCGTTTGTAACACATCCTGAGGAAAACAATTAAGGCAAACTTGATTCACTTTAAACTAAACTGTTACAGACTAAAATTGAATTGTAATAAAACTTCCCAAAGATGAGAAAACAAACCTACCAGGTGTCTCCACCTACACTCTCCCATCCATTTAATCCATCTAATAAAAACGACAGTGACAAGCACATTTATAAGAATAAAACAAGTGACATTATTTCAACAGGGTGAGCATGGCACAAATTGCAACATGGCTACTTTACTTGTTTACACAGAGTCAGAAGATGATCACCTGAAAATCTGGAAAAGTTGTTATGTATTTTTTTTGTTACAATGTAGTGAACAAAGACTGTTTGGGAGGAATGAAAGTAAATGCTTCATTATATATTATTTTAATCACTATCTTGTTATATAACCAAAGATATTTAATATGGACAAGATGCATCACTTGTATTGATATTAATGGGAGAGATTGCAATAGAGACAGAGTGCAGCGCGTCATATCCTGAAAACCACGCCCACCGGGGGGAAAACAATCCATCCGTCTCCATTGACTTTGTATTGCGAGAGGCTGCCTCCTTGTCATTTCTTGCTTATAACAAAAAACAGAATAATGCCTAAAAGCTGCTGTGTGACAATATCTACAGCTATTAAGCCAAAGAACCCAGAAATAAGATTTTATAAGCTGTCGACCCCAAAAAACGAGTGTTTAAAGACACAAAAGTGGAAACAGGCAACTTTTCATAGTACTCCTATTAGTAGAACTGCGTCCACTAGAGGGAAACGTAGTCGGTGATCCACTTTTTTCAACTTAAAGGCTGGGTTTTATGTCTCGACAACTCATAAAACTTAATTCTGTTTTTTTTTGGCTTGTTAGCTGTACATCCTGTCACACACAGCAGCTTTTAGGCATTATTCTGTTTTTGTTATAAGCCAGAAATGACAAGGAGGCAGCCTCTCGCAATACAAAGTCAATGGAGACGGTTGGATGGATTGCCCCCCCCCCCGGTGGGCGTGGTTTTCAAATTAGCATAACTGCGCTCCTTCTCTATGGTCAGAATGGCCATTCTAGTCCCGCCTCCTAGTAAAAAGAACCAATTGCCAACTGGAATCCTCAGGGAGAGGGATTGACAGGTCTTGGTTCTAACAAGACCTGCAACTTTATTAAAAGAACATAGAAAAAAAAAAATTTTGAGTCTGCAACTCCTAGTAATACACAGAAAAACCAGGCATACACATGTGCAAACATTAGTAAATTGTGTTGCGTGAACCATTAAAATATTCTCCTCCCAAAAATTTTGCATCTGAAAGGGAAACTTCTAGAAATGCATATGCAATAAGGTCAGGCACAAAAAAACTAGACCACACCTTTTCAGCACGAAGTATGACTGCACATCTTAATAAATCTTACATTTTTTAACCGAAAAAAAAAGCATTAGGTTGTGCCCCACTCTCCCCTACTCTAAATTTGTCTTTCCTGAAGTAAAAACATAATTGCAAGGTTTCAAAAGAAATCGAATGGCATTGAATTTTAAGTGAGTCTGATGAAACATAAACATGGCTTGTGTGGCATTACAACTACCCTAAAATGTATGTGTGTATGTGCATTTACACACCACAGACAACGCTAACAAAGCATTTGACATATGTGCGGTCGGATGAAGCTTGCATGCAAACACTGTAACTGTCCAGAACTTGAAGTTTACTTAATTGGTACATATGCTAAGACCTGCGGCCCACCTTCAGATCTGGGGTTTATGAGCAAATTACGTCTTTTCTTGGACAGAAAGTAAAACAGAAGCCAGTTTTTCGGAGGTCTGGAGGGCATGATCCCCTCTCTCCAACAGCGCTCCACCCAGTGTTTTTTGCACGCCACCATCCAATGACCACACACTGAACGACAGTTTAGTGCCACGTCCTCTGCAGGCAGATTCAGAAAGATCTTCTCAAGGACAAGTGAGGGTAGACTTGGGCACTAAAAGAGAAATAAAGATTGTTTTCAGTCCATCTCTCCCCAGCCAATGTTTTTATGTGAGGCCAAACTCGAAACAAGCTACTTAAAAAACACAAGAAAAACAAGAGCGTTCAGCTTCATTATTTATGCATTAATGCCATTTCCAACGAACCATATGCTTAAGCCAAGTGTGCCCTATATAGTTAGCCTAGATATCTGTGTTATTTCTTAAACATAAAGGGACCCATTTGTGCTAAACATTTTGATTTTCCATTAGAGACCCAACTACACTCTTTAAAATAAACCTTCTACACAATGACATCAGAGAACCATTTTTTGCTGAATAGTTCCTTTCTGTTGTGCAAAAGTTTTTGTAGTAAAAAGGATTCTTTATAGACTTTAAAAAGTAAGAAAGAGGATGACAGAAAGTGGAATAATTTTTATAGATGAAGACCAATACAAACAGCCAAATACAGTAATAACATTTCAAAATGTTGGCGAAACTGTACGTGTATCTCTAGAATGCAAACTACTCTATTTTGGTTGTGTATGCCCAGAAATTATGGCAGTAGATAATAAATACCTGATGGGCGTCCTTCTGGCAGCCAGTAAGAAGGTGAACACACGCAAATGGTAAAAACAAAAGAGACCAACATTAGAGGACTGGATAGATGTGACCATTGAGATGGAAAAGGATGTTTGTTTTTACATCATGTGTGTGTTTTACAGCAGTAATTCAATGCGGCTGAGCCGGCGCATAACGCACATCATAACCAAACGTTATGTGATTGGCTTATGTTTACACCGATGATTTTAAACTTCAGACAAGCCCCTCCCACGAGAAGGAAAACGATTGTCAATTATGCCCAGCCAGACTCTGTCTATTAAGTGTAGCAAAATAGCAGAGGATGGTATTACCAGGCTAGTTAAAGGGCACCTATTATACAAAATCCACTTTTATAAGGTGTTGGAGACCGTAGTCGAGTTGTCAAGTTACTGATGCAATCGGATGTTAGTGCACCTGTCCCTCATACAAACGCATACTATTTCATGGCTGTTATTAGGTTTGTTGGAGTTCATGCACCGCTGCAAGACCCAACAGGTAGATGACATCAAAGTACCGTGAGAGCGATTCCAGAAATCATACGGAGAAGTCTGATTTCGAGTTGCTCTAGCGGTATTGTGATGTCATCCTCCTGTCAGTTCTTGTGGTTCCACATGAACTCGAACAAGTCTACTACGTCATAGGTCACATGATAACGTCATGTTGTGTCAGATGTGCCATGACCCAAAGATATTAGGTGCAATCTACTAGTCAACCAATGTTTCACGGGTTTTGCAAGATATAGCGTGAGACCACATGTTGGGAAAAGAGGAAGTGAAGTACAAGCGTAGGATCAAAAAGGTTGTGTCAGAGGGGCCATATGACCATAGAGATGAAATGCAATATACACGCCACAGTGAATTAAAGTTAATCCCAATGATTTAATTAATCAAGGTTTACAGAAGGAAACAAAGAGACGAAGGAGGAGCAAAAGAAAGACGGCAGGAATGCTCACATAAGCAAAGAAGAGTTCATCAAAACTACAACAGTAATTATCAAAATGATTAAGGATCCAGCACGGACAAATAAGATGTTAATAAAATTAATACGGGAAATGGAAAGGGCCGCAACCGACCCGATAGGGGGGCAAATTTGAGAAATATGATGAACGAGGTTGAATCTTTAATAATTTAAGGATTCAGTGCCGTCCAACTATGTGTGTGATTTTTTTATGTGTTTTGTAACCTGTGTCACGCAGAGCCTAAGCAAATTGTGATTTTTCTTTCTTTGACAAGGTATAGAGAAATGAAGGCCAGATATTAGTATATTAGTATATATTTTCCTTATTAGAGAGAAAATGTAACAAAGCTGTTCTAGAAGGAATTAAGTTGATTTTTCTTTTTATATTATAGTATGTGTTTTTTGCTTGCTTAAGAAAGGAAGTCTGGGCATAACTAAAGAGAGAAGTGAAAGGATTTGTAAGGAAAGAGGCTGAAAGTCCCCTGGTGTCATCGTGGGGGGTTTGAGCAATGTGGGAGGCACAGTTAGATCTGGGCTGTTCCTCGTGGTGAAGACTACTCGTATTTTATTTCTGTAGCTGATATTGTTTGTTATGAAAAACTTTGTTCATTAAACCAAAGCCATCTGTCTATGGCGATTCGTAAACTTTCTTTTTAATAAGTCTCTGAGTGAGTTTATTTATTGAAACAAGATAGTTTGCTTTTGGACAAATCATAGACCAGCGCCCCAGAGCCGGATCCAGCTGAGCCCGGCCCGGACACCGCCCAAGGTTACTAAATACCTAGCAACGCACTTAATTGAAAGGTGAGATAAAGTCAATCATTTTGCAGTGTTGGTTTGGTTTATCTGAATGTACATTTGTAGGGTGATGCGGATGATGAATTGCTGAATTATATTGAGGCGGGGTATTTTAGGGAATACAGGCGGGATATCAAATACAACAGTCAACATGGTGGATGCTGTCCAAACTAACACGAATGTACGTACTGTCTTAACGCTCTTTAAGTAGGTATACTTAACATATCTGCTAAGACACCCAGTCCACCTGCCCGCTCTCCTGAGCTTTCTCTGGTGAGCGTGGATGAACGTCCAACATGCCATACTAGGAGTAGTAGGGCAGTTATCCGGCTTGCTAGGTTTGATGATTATGTGATGGACAAGTAAAAAAAATGGGTTATCTATAACAGAAATGTAAAGATTAAAGAAATGTAAAGGTACTACTGGTGTTTACAAAGTACACTTGTAGGTGAATATATAATATGGTGTTTTGATTGTTTAAATTAGTCAATTGTTGAATTTGTTTCTGTTTGATAAGCTATATGTAGATGGGTCTATTTGGTTAACACAGATTGAATGTAAGTTACATTTCTTGTGTTTTGCTAAAAAAAAGGGAGGATGGGGTGGATTTTGGTTCGACACACTCGGTGTTTGATTAAGTTGATGCATATGTGCATAGATATGCATATGTGTGTGTGTCGATTGTTTTGGATCGATTGCTTATGCCTGACATAGTGATGGAAATTTTCGTTCATTTAGGTGACTCGTTCATTTTCAGTTCGTTCACCAAAATGATTCGTTCAGACTCGTTCACTGATTCGTTCAGTGACCATTTCTTAATTTTACAAAAATACGCCAATAGGTGGCGAAGATGTGTGTCATTATATGTTATAAGACAATGAATGACTTTTTGCAAAAACTCATTAGTTTTTAATAAAGCTCAAATTGTGAAATACTAAGCATAATTTTATCAAGTTACCGAATATATTAAGACACACGTACATTCATAGTACATCTAATCTGGATTTGTTGTAAATAAAGACTCCCGTGCATGCCTCCTCTGGTTCAGTCAGTCATCAGATCCTCGTTCACGAATCATATAATTTCGGTCATGTCGTTCAAGACTTCGTTCAGACGCAGATGACTGATTTAAGTTCGGTGAAAGGGTGGATTAAACTATATAGACATATAAAACTATATTAAACAGAAATACCAATTTTTTCAACAGTAATTACCTTGCTTATCATTTGTATTAAGGTAAATAGTCCGCCTAAACATGGTTACTATAACTTTATTAAAATAAAACCACATGATTATTTCACAAGATTGTTTACGTTGCCCTCGCTATCTATACGATCTCTCTCATTCATTAGGTTGTAACCTGTACCAGTCATTCAGTTTGTTTAAGAACGCGATCTCTCTATCTCTCTCTCGTTCGTTCAGACTCAAAACAGCGGCTCGGTCAGTGAAGGGCGTATTCATTCAGTACGTTGAGCCAATCATATGCTCGGCCACAGCTTATACTCGATTGCCATTGGCTCGTAGTTTTGTCACTCTTTGAAGGCGGAAAGAAAGCCGCGCATCATTTGTCCGTGCTCCTCAAGAAGGGAGGGAAATTTCAGTGAACGAGAAATATGAGTCAATGGATGGCGTGAACGAGAACTATTCGTTCACATAAAAGATTCGTTCAAAAAGAACGATTCGTTCACGAACGTAACATCACTAGACAGATTGAGAGTTAGTAAAGAAGCTCATAGCACGGAAGCTCTGTCTCCTGGTGTTTTTATTAAATACATAAAGTGTACAATTGAATGTCGCCGCTCGTCATGCCTACAACAATACTACAAAAAACGCATTGTTTTGTGTGTGTACCTTTAAATGCAAATGAACTATTGCTCTTCGCTCCCATACGTTACACATACTACAGTACAAAACACACACCCTACCACTGCTGCAACGCTAGAAAATCAAGTCTCAAATGCTAAAGCAGATCGAGCGTTGATGTATACCTAAACTGAGTTTAGTCTTCATCAAAACAGATAGTATTTCTCACATTGTCTAAGCCTTTGATCAATTCTCGAAACGATTTAAGAAAAACAATTAGTTTTAAACGTCTTTGGAGACAGCCGAAACCTAAACCAATCGCACCAGAATCATCGAGCGGAGTCGGATTTCGGCACATTTGTTTAAACTCTTCATGGATTTCGACACAACATTTGTTTAAACTCTTAATGGATTTCGGCACAACATTACACTATGCACTGTGTTTGCTTTTTCTTGAGGTTTAACTTGGGCGATGTCCTGTGCTCAGGGAGCAGAACTTACTGGCATGTTTATTATTTTTTATTCATAACTACTTAGCAGTAAGTTACTGCTAAGTAGTTATGAATAAAAAAGTAAACATTTTCAAAAATCACTAAGATATGAATAAGCACATGACTGCATTACATTTGTGCTGGGAAACAAGCAGCTGAGAGAAAGATATAGCGATTTTACTCAAGTATGGTGCACAACCTTCAGGAAATTACAAGTTTTTGACAAACAGTTTTTGACATTAAAGTATCATCCAGTGAAATAGAAACACTTACCATAGCATTAGCCATGTGAAAAGTCCCGCACTAAAAGCTAAAAAGTAACAAAGAATGCAAGGTACGACCAGAGAAGCACTGCTGTTTTCGTGAAACCGTAACTTTATAGGTCCGTCACATAGGCTACTGTACGTAGCGATCACGTGTCTGCCAAGAAAAATGTCAGAAAGTCATGAAAGCTTGATGTTTGTTTACGCAAAAATATTATAATTTATAATATATACCCTTAAAAAGTATTCATTCAATGTCAATGTATAAAAATAGTTACGTACACTGCAATCGAAGACACCAGCATGATTTGCCTACAAACAATTCCTCCCATCTATTTAATTCCTCTAATAAAAACATCTGAGAGGAAACTTTACCTGATACAGAGATACAGTAACATATAACCGTACTATTTAGTTTAGTTTTAGGAAATACTTTAAATCTGTAACCTTTGCATACTAAATTGTGAATGTTAAATTACAAATATTTGTATAAAACGAATAAAGGGTATATTGTTGAGAGTAAAATTAGCATTTCAAACATTTATTATGATGCCCTAGTTTATATTTTATTGGAAAAACAGGTATTTCATTAATAATGTATATATGATCTGTAGAAAAAATATGAGTTTTCATAAAAATAAACTATTATCAAGTCATAAAATTATCTAATAACATTATTAGTATTTTAGCATATTTAGTTGCTTATCATTACCAGTGCAACACTATTTGCTGGAACAAATTGCAATTGGTAACATCACTGGTAAGTAAAAAGAAGAATCAGGTAATAGACTTAACAGAAGTTGTTACATTTTGATTTATATACATAAAAGCATGCAATAAACATACAACATACAAGGAGCATATGATACATATATCCTTTGTATCAGTACAAACATGTGTTGCATTGTTAGTTTCTAAGTACATCAGTGACTTAAAAATATTATATAATAAAACCATTTATCTCTGAGCAGCTGGACAGATCTCTACATTACTGTTTATAACCCGTATTCCATACCAGCCTGCCCAGCTCTTTGTATCCTTTCCTCCGTGAGTAAAACGAATAAACCGAACTCCAGGTCCATAATTCTTAAAGACGTGTGTCATCTGAAATTAAAGCAGTGAGAATAAAAGGTAATATTTTAAACAACCATTGCAACCTCAACATTTATAATCAGATCCTTCCACTTTCTAAATGTCTCTCTGGAAAGCGAGTTCTTTTCACAAAGATCTTATATCCTGCTTGATCATCTCTTCTATGTAACCTATACGTAACCAGATCTTCGTCGTATATAGGACATTTTTCTTTCTGCAGATAAATTATTATATATATATAGGACATTTCTCTTTCTGCAGATAAATATCACAATTGTTTTACATTTATTTAAATATATCATTTAAATGTTATGATTTAACTCACTTGACACCATTGTTGATCATTCCACTGTTCAAAGAAAACTTTTTTAGGCTGAAAGACACTGATGGGTTTCTTTTCCTGATCAAGCAGCTCTACACAGATCTCATAATAACACCCGCAATCCCAGCGTGGGGCATACCTGCACCAAACAACAATACACACCAGACTGAAGGAAATGCCTAGTGTTTGAGAAAAGTGTGTTCAAGTTTTGGGAAAGAGTTGTGTTAAGGCTTTGGTCTTCCTAGCAAAACATTTTAAAAAGTTGAAAGACAGTAGTTATAATTCAGTATGCAATTAAGATTGGAATGGGTATGGAAAATGATGCAAACAAAGAGGCATTTATAAAGTTCAAATTACAAATATTTCAATGGCAGTTAGTTTTTGAGGATTGTTTCATTTGGAGATTTTCAAACCTCAATCTACATTTACTAAGACAACTAAAAATGAAAATTGTCTTGGAATAGAATACCGAATAGAACTGAAAACTGTTGTGCAGGATAAAAGAGACTTAAAAGGGACTTTGCAAGCACTGTTCTTCTGTCTGAAAAGTGATTTTTTTTCCTACTGCAAATGATTTACCAGTCTGATATTTTGATGTCGGGTTGCATTTGATCCATGAAAGCAGGACTGTAACCCTCTTCTTTCAAATTAATCAGCTGTTGCTTTAAACATAACCTGAGGACAAAGATTACAGACAGGTCAAGTTCTGAAATTACGAATCAAGTTCTGAAATTTCAAAGGATCAGAAACATAACTAACATATAAGAGGTGGCAAAGCATTTGTCATTGTTGTCATTTGGAAGGGCTGCAAAATTCTCTTCTACTTTCCAGCGGTGTCCACCATTCTCTACAATCTTCCATCCATTGAATTCATCTAAAAAAATACCAGTTTAAAAGACATTATATGAATTTACCATTGAGCATTAGATCCCCAAAACAGTATTTTGAAGCAGTGTTTCTCAAACAGTGCCTCAATAATCTATCAATCTATCAATAATCTATCACATTTGGTTATTTTGTAACAATTAACATTTAGATATTTTATTTTATATGAAAACAGATGAATATAATACATTATAAGAATCATTATAATAATACATTTACTAATAAAACATTGATTAAACATATAAACTAGTATCACTCTATTTGATTCACAGTACCTGCACTACGCAGATTACAGGTATGTTAACAGTTACGGGCTGTTATCAAGGTCATGACTGACCAATGAGAATCGAATATTGTAGAGAGACTCATGTAATAACAGGAGTAAGTAAATGTATTGTTTATCCCAAACAATGATTGTGTAAGCGTAGGTAGTCTGCCTAGGATTTAAAGGGATAGTTCACACTAAAAAATGAAAATTCTGTTATCATTTACTCACTCCCATGTTGTTAAAAACCTGCATATTTTTTTGCTCTGATAAACACAAAGTCAGATATTTTGAGAAATGTTTGTAACAACAAAACCGTTTGTGAACCCCATTTACTTCCATAGTAGGGAAAACATACTATGGAAGTAAATAGGGTCCATAAACGGTTGGGTACAAACATTTCTTAAAATATCATCCTTCGTATTCATCAGAACAAAGAAATTTACCGGTATACAGGTTTGTAACAAAATGAGGGTGAGTAAATGATGACAAAAATTTTCATTTCTCGGTGAATTATCCCTTTAATATAATTGCAGAACATCCAAGAAAAGAGAAAATTACAAAGGTTATCAACATAGGGGTGGTTTCCCAGACAGGGATTAGCTTAAACCAAGACAAGGTCTTAGTTTAATTAAGAAATATAACTAGTTTTAACAAACATGCCTTACTAAAAACATTACTGACCTTACAAACTACTGACATTACAAAGGGCACTGTATTTTAAGATATGTCAGTGCAAGTTGTTTTCAGTTTGAACAGCTCTTATTTTTTATTTTTAGTCTAGGACTAGTCTAATCACTGTCTGGGAATTCACCCCATAGTTTATAGTGTGGCTCACCCTCAGCTCTGGGATTTTTTAATAAGTTACGTCTTTTCTTAGACAGAAAGTAAAACAGACGCCAGTCCGCCGGGGGTCTGGACGCATCGCAGGGCTTGAATCCCTCTCTCCGACAGCGCTCTTTCCAGTGTGATTGTGAGTCCACCAGCTCCTTCCATTCATGACACACTAAACAACACTTTAATACCACATCCTCTGCAGGCAGATTCAGTAAGATCTCCTCAATCACAGCTGAGTTTAAACCTGGACACTAATTCAAAACAATTGGTTTTGGTTTCAGTATCAATTCCGATGTCTAATGCAGTGGTTCTCAAACTTTTTCAGCGTGCGGCCCCCTTTGTGTACAGCGCATCCTTTGCGCCCCCCCCAAAGAAAATTTATGACAAAAAACAGTTCTAAAACTTCACATTTTAATTAAACAAAACATTAAATTATACAAAGTAGTGCTGCCTTTTTTATTTTTTTAGGTTCAATTTCACAGAATTCATGATAAATTAATGTATTTTATAAAAATGTCATAAAACTGGGGCCCCCAGGCACCATCTCGCGGCCCCGGACCGAGTTTGAGAACCACTGGTCTAATGTAAAAGAAATCAAGTGACACAAAAAATGTCAACTTACTGCATCTGATTCGAGTTTAAACAACTTCTTAGACACATCATTTTGATCAGAATTATCCATTCTTCTTTTCTCATACATTGGGTTGTCACACTGTGGATCCGGACCTAACGTTACAGCTTAGGTTGAAAACACGGAAGTAACTTAGATTTTTGACTTTACAGTATCAACCATTAAAAAACATAAATAATGACACCTACCTTGCTCATCTCAAAAATCACTTCTCTAACAGATAATAAAGTAATAATGTAGGGATGGCTCCCGCGAAACTGACGTTTCGACACTGTGTCGAGATCCCGAAGCGTAAATGTTTCGAAACACTGCTCCGAAATGTGATTCGAAACACCCATGTCACGTGATGAAGTGATTCGAAACACTAAGCGGTGCATTTCACAAGTATTTCGAAAGGTGGCGTACCTGTCGAATCTGCTTCGAATCTTAAACTGACAGGGTAGGAAACAAAACTGACAATACATAGATGCGTTTTTGGCAAGATCAAATACTATAAATTACTGAAAAGAAGTAATTTTTCCTCATAGGTATGTAACACTTAGGCTACTTACAAAAAATGCATGCCAGCATAAGTGTCCCTTGTGTGAGAATGTTTTCAAAGGCTGGAGAAATTATATGTAAAAAAGTAGCTGGTTGAGTTTATCAACACAGAACAATTTATATATTTGAATAAAGATCTTTATATGTAAACAATGTGGCATATTAGCGTGATATATTTTATGAATCTCTTATTATTTATTTGGTATATCTCTATTCTATTTTTTTTTTTCATTAAATAGACCCGAATAGCCTATAGTTATCGACAATTGTGAGCCTAAAAGCTCATGTAGTTGTCAAACAGATGTTAAAACAACAACAAAAACCATTTAATTATGATGACGTAGCGCATGCATTTCCCAGGTCCGATCCTACGCATGAGAGTCGAGAGCACTATCCACTCTCCCATTCTATCACTTGTGTATCAATCAAACAACATGTGGGATACAATTTGTTAGCGCTCGTCTAAAATCTTGTCAAGGCTGCTTCATGTAAAGACATGCAAGCGACCGCTAGGTGTCACTGTGGAGGCGGTTTCGGATTGATGTTTCGAAGCCTCGAAACATACAGCACAATTGATTCAACTGTTTCACGAAGCCTCGCTCTGCCCACCACTATAATAATGATGATGTGAATATGCGCATACCCTCATATAGATCTGTTAAACTTAAATACATCTGGCAACGGATAATCGTTTCAACGACTTGACAGCTCACCCGTCCGTCACATAAATCTGGATTACCGCAATTCCTTAAACAGTTGAATAACACTCTAGTTCTTCAATATCAAGAGTTTGCCTGGGGCACGATCAAGTTCAAAACGCTGCGCAAAGTTTTGCTACGGTTTCCGGATTGAACGACAGTTTCCTGCAAACGGTTTGAGATACGATAGGTTGGTTCGACTTCATACAGATGACGTCAAAGTACCGCGAGAGCAAATCGCGAAATCTTATGGAGGAGTTTGTTTTAAATCGCTCTCGCGGAACTTTGACGTCACCCGACTGTCTGTTCTTGCGGCGCCGCATTCTTTTGTTTGGTGGGTGTGTCAGAGCAGCAGTTTAATCAGCAGCAACATGTAAATAAACCATGCGGTACTAAAGAGACAACTCATACATTGGGTTTAAGTTGTAATGTAGTCTTTCATTCCAACATTAGCTGTCTGCACAGGCGGAGGCTGCAGTTTCAGGACCGCAGTTTCAGGACCGCAGTTTTAGGACCCTCGTTTTTTTTAACAGCGCCATCTAGCGAAACTTTAGCCTCTGGTGGTGCAGGCAGATGCTACTTGAAAAAAGTGCCACAAATGCATATTTTCACCGAATTTAAACTACTTTTAAAGTTTTAGATGTTTTTAAAGGTTTATTACACCCAAATACTGCTTTCTTTATTTAAATTAAATCTGATTTTTAGGAATGTTAAGTAATTATTGGCTCTACGTTGCATTATTTAATAACTCATCGAGTAAAAAAACAAGGAATCGTGTACTTTAGCCTTTTTAGTCAATCACATATTCAAGAACAGAGGGAATACACAAGGATGACTCTGGGGTAGATTTAACATTTTTGTATTTATAAAATTATATATTGCAACAGTTGAATTTTAACACACACAAAAAAATAGTGTAACACTTTACAATAAGGTTCATTAGTTAACATTAGTTAATGTATTAACTAACATGAACAAACCATAAGCAAAACATTTGTTACAGTATTTATTAACCTTAATCTTTAATTAAGCTAAATAAAGCGTTTAATTGTTTTTTTTCATGTTAGTTCACAATTCATTAACCAACTATCAAGTATTACTAATTGTTTAAATTAACATTAACAAATATTAATAAATGCTGTATAAGTGCAGTTTATTATTAGTCCATGCAATTAATGTAGTTAACTAATGTTAACTAATTAACCTTATTGTAAAGTGTTACCCAAATTTGTTAATGATGTGAACAACATAAGAAGTGCATGGACAACGTCTTCACTGACTCCTAAGTGAGAGAAAGATAAAGAAATGAATGAAACCAGGAACATTTAGTTGAACATGTTCAACAACTCTTTAATTTTTGATTTCAAACTTTAAAGATTTTAGTCACCACAGAGCACACACATTATATACGGTACAAAATTATATCAATCTTCATACCAAGTAATGTTCATATTAGTATTGCATAGTGTTCATTACAGGATCAAAGGTTCTTGAAACATTCATGTCAATAAAGCACATCTGAGCAGATAAAAAATAATAATAGAGAGAGATAGATAAATATAAATATTAAATATTTAAAGCACACATTGTGATGTATGCAGCAGCAACTGGATGCTCTCCCCTCTTTTTTTCAATTGTTTGTCTATGATTCGATTAAATTCCTCCACTTCACTGAAATAGTACATAAAGAACATAATCACTGATTAACAAAAATGCTTTTAAAAAGTGGTACACAGTACAGTACAGTACAGTAAACAGTACAGTACAGTAAACAGTACATGACACAATCTAACACATGGTATTTTAACAGTCAATTATTATGATGGCCTACTGTTATGTCTGACTATAAAAATGTCACATGTCTCAATCAACATTAAAACCACATCTAAATGAAGAGACAAATTCATAACATGTATTGTGTGGTAACGTCAAAAAGGCTGACTGTGATCATGTGACAGTTAAAACATATTTATATTTAGCTAGTAACTAGTGTAAGAATTTATAGTCAGCCTTGACAAAGATTCCACTCCAATTTAGATGTTGAAACAAGCTCATCCCTCTAAAAGGTTTGATAATCAGAAAAGGTAATCTCAGTTCAAGCAATACAATTATATAACCTGAAGTAATACTTTCTTAATAGTAGTATGGGAGCAAATGTGAGACTTCTCGAACCAACACAGATCAAAGAGGGTTCATGATAATAAAAGACATCTATCTAAACATTATCTGACCACTTGGTTGAGCACACAGTTGGGTACTAAGATAGCCTGATCATACAAATCCCAGGACCCATTTAGGCACAGTGGGAGACATAGGGGTCATTTGTAGTATTACACAGCAAAATCACCAGTGTTAAATTTTCAGGGATGGTGTTAAATACACAGTGTTGATGCTGTTTTAACACTATCTGGTAATAAAATAACACTGCCATTGCTAGGCCAGTGTTATATTCACGACAGTGTCAGTGTTAAACAAGGGTGTTATCAGATTTCACTCTGAGCGGTGTAAATTAAGCCACGCCTCCACTAAACATATCCTGTCAGGGATTTTACCGCCATTTTCTTTCACAGGAGGACTGAAGAGATCAGGTAAATCAGTCTCATAATATTCACATGGTTTAGCTCAATTAAACTGTTATTTCTCTGTCTGACTCTACGCAGCCATATGTCAAAAAACCTAAATAAGATATTTTTCCCATTTTATTTCCCCTTTGTTCGTTATTTGGTTCAGTTTAATCAGAGCTACCTTGTGTTACGTTGTTCCCTTGTAAGTTTAGTATAAAGTTAAACTGCTAGCTAAAAGTTTAAAACCAAGAAGGATAATATTAACAGGAGATATGAACGAAAGAATTGAACCATGATAAAACGCGACATGCACTACAAATTGAAGGTATGAAATTAAGTTAAATGAAAGCTCGTTTATTCACCATATGATGCTCGTTATAAGGTAATCATATAGGCTAGATACCGTGAGTTAACGAGGTCGTTTACATGCACGTGAGTGCACGGATATCGGTTAATTATTCAAATTACTGAAAAACACGGAGAAAAACGCAACCGCATCGTCATGTGTTTTTCTAAGATGTATGCAAACAGGGGAAATATCGCCAAACCAACAATTAATTTGACCAAAACCTCACAATATATCATCATTTGTATGCACGGAATTTCTGGATTGGATGCATTGTGTGTTGTAAGCTATTCGTGGCGCTAGATGTCAGACAGATGCAAATGGCAAATACATACGAAAGTGTAAAACGTGTATGGCGAACATTTGTTTTTCTGTCATTATAGATGCTAGTTTGGTGAAAGTTCACACTGAGTGCTTCAAATTATTCAGAAGAGATGCTGTTTTTAGGGCAGTTTATTAAAGAAGACCTGACATGGATGACTTCCAATGAGAAACGACTGCTAATACTTATATAAATTCATTACAGAAGGTAAGTTTATATATTTATACATATAAATCATTTTATTTAACATAACTGAACAGTTAACCAATCTTTTTAGTATATGTAGTTTTGTACATATTATTATTATTATTATTATTATTAATCTGGCAAGAAACTCACATGACCTGCTGCCAACTTTAATAAAAATATATTATCTTCTCATACATCGTTTTGCTCTTGATGTCATATTAAATAGCAATCAAATTGATTACTATTTTGAAAATGTATAAATGAAGATTCATATTTTGTCTTGAGTGCTGTTTTTAATATAAAAAGAATGTTGAGTTTTCAGAGTCTTTATTGTCATTTTTGTGATAGGACCCTACCAGACTATATTTGAATACGGCATACCCATGAATTCTTGAACTGTTATTCCTTAACCCAGTTTGGAGGATAAGAGCTTACCAACTAGTTATGTGAGTACACACAGTACATTTGTACTGTACACTGTCTCTAACATGATTTATTATACTGAGATGATTTTGATTCAAATAACGGTTAAAACTGCACCCTTTTTTGGTATTTTCTTGACTCTTTTTGTCTTTGAAAATCTGCAGAAATATGCTGAGGTGATGTATTGCAAAATAGCCAACATACAACAATATGGATGACCCTCTGTCTGGTCAACAGGAGTTTAAATATGGTAAGTGTACATGGGTTTGCTACTTTTACGGTTTTAAAGTTTAACTGTATACTCATGGTGTTTAAATTCTGTTTTGCTAGGACGGGACAGTTATGTGGCAGCTCTTCCCTGGCTCATTCACCTCTTGCCTTCATTTGTGAAAGGAAGAAAGACTGGAGAGGGTCAATGTGCAACTGAAGCTACTGATTGTGCTGTGTAAGTTTTTTTAGTATTTTGTTCTAGTTATTTATTCAGCAGTTAGTTTGCTTGCATTGTTCACCCCATGTAAATGCATACAAGTTCATAAATACACATCAAATACATTCATCAAATACACTCTTTTAAAACACTTAGGTGATGAGCATCAATCCATGCTTTGAGGGGGATGAATCAGCACAGCCCTGCCTGCACTGCGTTGGGAACAGAAGTTGCATCCAGAATTTTTGCATCATTCTGGACCAAAACGCCATTCCCTCCATGATGAAGACCACTGATGCAGCCTTCCACTACATCATGAGTAAAACAACTACAGAACTAAATACCAGGTTGGAACGTATTTAAGAAAAATGAAACCTCTTTTGAATTGAAATTTTTTGTTTTGTTATGGAAAAATCTTTAGTATTGTGAAGGATAAGCATTTCTGCCTGCCAGTAAGGTAATTGCTGTGTATTTTAATGTTCAAGTTTTGAGTAGGGTGGCTAATTTTTTTTTTTAACTCATTTGATTTATTAAAGACCTTATAATAAGTGGTTTTCATGTCACTGCGCTGTGGTTTAAGATAACTTTCATTATTCCATACTGTATTCTGTATTCTAATTGTAGCTGAGGTATTTAAATAAGCAGTGTTAAATGCAAAGTGTTGTGTGTATCAATGTAAATATTAAATGTGATGTACTTTAATAAAAAGAGGTTTTGCAAAATTTCTTGTCATTTGTCTTTTATATAAACAACCCATTAGCAACAAAAGTGGCTATTAATCAGTATTTTAACACTTAACATTGTTGAATTCACATTACACTGGTGTTGACCTTAAATTAGGAGTGTTAATTTTTAACACTGTATTTCTGTGCCAACACCAGTGTAGTGTGGAAACAACAATGAATAGTGTTGAACAAAGTGTAAAATTTAACAATATTGAGTGTTAAATTAACATATAATGAGTGTTGTTAAATTAACACTACACTTTTGACTAAATTAACACAGTGTAGTGTGGACACATATACACACTTTTCCAGTGTTAAATTTGACACCCTGGGTGTTATTTTAACACCAGTGATTTTGCTGTGTAGTCTTAATTTACATTTAAAGGGATACTTCATTAGCATTAGGGGTGGGAAAACAGGTTTGAAACTATAAAGTATTAAGACTGACTTTGCTCAGGGTTCACTCCAACTCCGATGAACCCAGAGTGCTTCATGTACTTTGCTACTGCTTCAATTGAATAAACGACTTTTTGATTGAGACCTTCAACGTCATCATTTTTTCTTACAATTGGCGAGCCAACCAGCGAGGGATTTCCGGAAAAAAAAAGCGGGGAAAGGTAAGAAAGGTGGACTTTTCTTCTTTAATGCTGTTTTTGTTTTAGGGAACCCCCTCGTTTAAAAAAATCTAGAAAAGAAAATTGTAAAGAGAGGAAGGAATTTAGTTTGTTTAATTTAGCAGGAGGAGTTCTTAAGCCTATTTTATACAATTCTGTTTGAGATTCTAACGAAACTGAATTAACCCGAAGCAGTGTGGTGGCAGAGTTGTATTGGAATTTTTGTTTCTAACGTAATTGAAGCAAAGTGTTTAAGTTGGTGTGTTTCTAAAGTAACTGAAACGTGGTGTTGTGTTGTTATAATTTCTGTTAAGATTCTAAAGTAACTGAATCAACCCGACGTAGTGTGGTGAAAGAATTATAACAAAAGAGTTTCTAAAGTAACTGAAACTTTTTGTAGTGAGAGCCCGACGCACGGTGGCTCTGTGAAGTTTAAAACTTAAAAACTTGAAGCAGTGTGGATTTGCTCGACGTACTGTAGCAGAGTTTTAAACGTGATATAGTGTTGTAAGCACAAAGTACTGTGGCTAGATAGTTTTAAAATATAACACAGAAGCCCGACGTAGTGTGGTTTTGTCCAATGTACTGTGACAGTGTTACATTTTAATCTATTTGTGAGTGTTGGCGTAGCAGAGGTTTAGGCCCGAAGAAGTGTGGCCTCCAAAGTAGTAAGACTTTCAAGTTAAAAGAAACTTGGTTTGGAATTGTTTCTGTTCTTTCTGTTAAGATTCTAAAGTAATTGAATTAACCCAACGTAGTGTGGTTGCAAAATTATAACAAAAGAGTTCCTAAAGTAACTGAAATTGTTGTGTAGAGAGCCCAACACACCGTGGCTCTGTGAAGTTTAAAACAAAAACCTGAACCAGTGTGGGTTTGCTCGAGGTATTGCAGCTGTGTTTTAAACTTGATAACTGTTGTTACCCCAGAAGTGCTAAAGCTAGGTAGACTGTTGTAAAATATAATACTGTGTGGTGTGTCTGACATATTGTGACAGTGTTATATTTTAAACTGCTTGTGAGCATTTGTGTAGATGAACTTAAGGCCCGACGGACTGTGGCCATGTCTGAAGCAGGAACCTTCAGGTTTAGAGGCCAGACATATTGTGTTGTTAATTCAGTGTCCGACGTACAGGAACTATGAACAAACAGACTAACGAATATCTTAAAGCAACTAGATAACGTGTAGTCATTGTAATAGTGAGTTGTAAATACCTATTGAATTATTGCACATAATTCGGTAAGACAATTGAAATGGAAAAGCTGATTGTTAAATACATCGTCAAGCATGGCTCACATGGAATGTTTGATGGGATAGAGAACGTTGTTGATAAGCCATATGAATGGGCTATCTCTAAGTTTGAAACTTTTCCTAAAATGCCTAAAAATGAAAAAGGAAAGATTGCCAATGCGCTTCAAGCGGTTTTTGCGTCATACAACGTCGTTAGGAAGAGAGTAGATGAGTTAAAAGCTGAAAATGAGCGACTCAGTGTTGAGGTAATTTCTACAAAAAATTACCAGGCTTTTGAAACAATATGGAAAGAAGAAAAGGTCAAGATGCAGAATGAGATTGCACACCTTAGAACTAACAAGGACATGCTTAAATCATCTGTGGAAATTTTGGCAAACAATTTGGAGGAAGCACAGACAGCTTGTCAATGTATGATAATGAATGGCACAACTGAGAAAAATGCTAGTAAGACATTGTTAGATGTTACAGTGTGTAGTCCAGTTTTGGAAATGCCAGATTTGCAGGAAGAAAGTCCTGAGAGTTGGGAAAGAGATTCTCAATCATTCAGAAGTCAGTACTCTGACTCTACAGTTAGATTTCCAATGGCACCAGTTCATGTGACTACAGCTATGCGTGCTAGTGAAGGAAGGGGAGAGCGAATGACCTCTACCATGGTCAGAGCATTTAATCCAACTGAACTAGAAATTGTGATCAAGAACATTGGGAAATTTGACCCTGCCAAGCAGGACCCATTAGATTTTCTAAAGAATCTGGAACAATATGCAGATCTGTACAATTTTACTGATGGTGATGCCTGTGTTGTGCTAAAAATGTGTCTGCCTGATACTTTGTCTGGAGCCTTAACTCAGAAAGTAAAGGACAGAACAGCAAATAAATCAGAGAGGAAACAGGCACTTCTTGAAGTTTTGGGTATGATGTCAGTTGATTGGGATAAAATATCTGAGATGCAGATGAGGAAAGGGGAGCACCCAGCAGCGTTTTCAGAACGATTACTGGAGACATTTAAAACTTTCAGTGGCAATCCTGATATTACTAAGAATGATGTCACTTTCAAGTCTGCCTTGATTAACAAATGTGATCCAATCACTCATTCTGCTGTGTCAATGTTCGTAACGCCTTTCTCTGAATATGATGACATTATTGCTAAAATGACACAGTTTTACAACAATAATGCTAATACTAAAATGAAAAGTGCCAAATCTAGACACCCAGTTGCTGCTTTTGGCAGAACAGAATATTCTAGATTAACTGATGGCTTCCATCATAGACAAGGGAGATTTGCAGGAATAAATTCAGAAGGTGTTATTCTTTGCTATGCATGTGGAAACGCCGGTCACATTGCTAGACATTGTCAAGATAAAGAGAGATATCGAAACTTTGTCTGTCATGCATGTGGAAAAGATGGTCACATTGCTAGGCATTGTTCAGAGAAAAGATGGAAAGATAAAGAAGTTGTTTGCTTTAGATGTGGAAAGACAGGACACAAGGCAAGACAGTGTCACTTTTCACATAAAAGGCAGATGGGCTTTCATAATTTGCTTAAGAAAATGGTCAATTTAGAAACCCAGTTAGCACTGTTGAATGGAAAGAAGGAAGAAACCTTGCCAGACACATCACTGTGTGAACAACATGACTGTAAATCAGTCACAAGCAGATGTTGATGTGAACTAGAGAATTGTTTTTTATGATAGTAGCACATTTTAGGAAAAATATGTTTACTATCAAAAGGGGGGAGATTCTTGAAGATTCATGAAAAATGATTTAATGTGATTGATATGTAAATTTATTTAGAAGAAATGTTTTAATGCCAATAATTTAAAAAAATATATTTTTTAAAACATTACTGATGTTTGATGTTCTGATTAATCATATGTTGTGATTAATCATATGTGACTTTGATGTTTTGAATGTGGAAAATTCTTGTGGGGGAAAAGGGGGGCAACCTCTTCTATTCTTCTTGTTTCAGGTGTAAGCATGGAGATGTCTAAAATGTTTAACCTTAGGGAGAAAGACTATTTGGACCAGAAGGCCAACAGGACAGGTGATGCCAGGGTACTTCCTCAAGAAAGAGGAATCAGGACTTCTCTAGAGTTACTACTGGAATAGGAAATCCAGACATTTCCAAACCTGCTAAGATCCAGAACGACTGCTAAGATCCAGAACAACAGGTCTAAAAGATCCTGTGACATACGAATCGGAACAATAGCCATGAAAGCTTCATCTAAGGAACTGTTTTCAAAAATGAAAAAGATTGAACAATCGATAGGAGAAGCACAAATAAATCAAACAATTTCCAGAGAGTATGGACAGCAGTCTTCCTACCAAGGTGGAAAACAAGTGGACAAATGACATATATCCATACTATGAAAAGTCTCACTACACATGACACTAGAATGAGACTACAATGTATGCTATGCTTTAAACAATTTTCCAGGAGCAAGGAAATTTTGAGTTTGAGAACATTCTAAAGGTGGACAATCTTGGAACATTACAGGAACATGTTCTTAAAAGAAAGCAAGAACCTTCCTAGATTTTTTGCAAAGTTGTCATCAGAAGAATGGCGGGAAATAAACACAGATTGTTGTGACAAAACCCCATTCGGTTTCATGTTGCGAGTGTGACATGGTGGAAAAACAACTATTGTGTTGAGCACCAGAAACGGACTTTGATGCTTGTGAAGTTAAACTCACTCATATTCAGAATCATTTCTCTAGGATAATAGTCAAAGATGAGAGAAATGGTGTTACTACAACCTTGAATAATTTTTCCAACTTGTCAATGGTAGCCAATACCTCATTATAGTACTTCATTATGTATAAATACAGAATCAGCATGGTCAATGGGTTATTAGAACTTTCTATATGTGAATGTGACCCAACAACTACTATCCTATTTGTTGAAAAATATTCCAGAATTTGATTTTAAATTGCCAGAATTAGACAATGTTCTAATGTCATTGATTTTAATGTGAAAGATAGGGTAATGGGGACTTAGCTATGGCATATTCAGATTTACTTTGGGATGTAAGCTTCAAAACAGCTGTGTGTGTATCTTACTCATGGTTTGTAAATGTATTATGATATGCTGTATGTGTTCTCTATTAAGACGCCAGATTGCAGATACTTCACTGATCACCTTAGGACATTGCCGTTGGCTGTGATGTTTCTTGAATATTTCTCTCCCAAACCCAAGAAATGTTTGTTTCATATTGCCAAATTTTACAAGAGACCCTATGATAATCTTGCCTAAAGGGATGGAGCGATAACCAGTGTGCATGAGGTGATGACCCAAAGACGGGTAAGCACCTGCCCTAATAGTATGGGAGGTGTAATCTTTATGAATGGAGTGGATGTGATGCTTCTCTGCCAAGAGCATCAAACGGGGGACTGTAAGAATTTATAGTCAGCCTTGACAAAGATTCCACTCCAATTTAGATGTTGAAACAAGCTCATCCCTCTAAAAGGTTTGATAATCAGAAAAGGTAATCTCAGTTCAAGCAATACAATTATATAACCTGAAGTAATACTTTCTTAATAGTAGTATGGGAGCAAATGTGAGACTTCTCGAACCAACACAGATCAAAGAGGGTTCATGATAATAAAAGACATCTATCTAAACATTATCTGACCACTTGGTTGAGCACACAGTTGGGTACTAAGATAGCCTGATCATACAAATCCCAGGACCCATTTAGGCACAGTGGGAGACATAGGGGTCATTTGTAGTATTAGTCTTAATTTACATTTAAAGGGATACTTCATTAGCATTAGGGGTGGGAAAACAGGTTTGAAACTATAAAGTATTAAGACTGACTTTGCTCAGGGTTCACTCCAACTCCGATGAACCCAGAGTGCTTCATGTACTTTGCTACTGCTTCAATTGAATAAACGACTTTTTGATTGAGACCTTCAACGTCATCATTTTTTCTTACACTAGTAACTAACTAACAAGTTTTTACAACCAGCGTAATACAGTTTTCTTGTACTGTCACTAAGTCAACACAAGCTTTTATGCAACAGTTTAATTAAACGAATGTGCTAACAAGTTATTTACAGCATTATTCTATAAAAAGCACGTTGAATGACCTCTGTGTATGAAATGTGCTACACAAATAAACGTGCCTTGCCATATTACGTATGATGGATATGCAAGACTATTTAGCAAATCACAATCACTATGTTAATCGGCTATGTTAACTTTCCAATGAAATGCATCACGATTGTATTTAATGTTCAAATAAAAATTGATTCAAACTTGATACTCACACTCTGCTTGTCATCCATCTTTGTTGGTCCTCTAGTTCGCTAGGTAGTTGTCACTAAAAACCTAGGGTCCTATAACTGCGGTCCCGAAACTGCAGCCTCCGCTTGTGCAGGCAGATGCTACTCTTTCATTCTGGAAAGCAAGTGCAGTGACTGTAACATCGAACGTATTTTACAGTATTAAACACGTATTTATAACTATTTCTTCGCGCTCCAGAAACTTTTATAACAACACAATGACCTTCTCAGCTATCATAGAGGCAACCCTTGCGTCATTAGAACAACATTGTGTTCAACGAATCACGGTTTCTGTTTAAAAAACGTTGTGCAACGTTTTGTCGTGGCTGAACGCTTGTACATCCTCATTTTCTTTCCTCGCTTCCTCTGCGTCTTAGCTCCACCCTCTGGATGCAATCAAGGAAAGATGCGAGGACGAGTTGAAGCATTAAGTAGGGGTGTGCCGGTTTCAGAATTGGTGATGACGGTTATGACGTGAGTCAAATGTGACGGTTCATAACATAACCGTCTGTGGGGGGGCGTTTTGCTCGTTTAAATGCTTGTGGATTGACGCGAAAGTGTCATTTTACCATAAAATCATGAATGTGATTCCAAGTGTATTTTAAACAGTAATGACTTTAAGCAATTTAACAGAAAGCAATGAAATATTTAAAAACACACTGTTGACAGAAGACTGCGCTGTCACTCTCTGCTCAGCATAAATGAATCCTCTCTCATATTTTGATAATCTTCAGAGAAACAGATTTAATTGTGTCTATATCTGTCATTACATGGACCAGAATGTGGGTTAAAAAGCGTCTTGAAGAGGTTTTGCTCATAAATGCATGTAAAGTAAAGTAATATGAACTTGAGATTTTTATACTGTTATTAAACTGCACAGTATGCGCAGCAAACGCAGCCGACAATGGCCACGCGCGGCAAACGCTCTCCACATACAGTACGCGCTCTTCAGTGCTCACACTTGCGAAGTAAACCGGCGTTTGAATAAACAAGACACTGATTAGCTACTTACTCTACGTTTATTTAAAATTAACAGCAAGACAAGCAGTGAATCTGCTTTCAGGAGAGTTAGTAGATTAGCATGGGAGGATTTGAACTTGAAAAGAGGAGTGTACTGACGCCTTTCCGCGGTTAAGACAACATTCCTTCTTATGGTCATTCATGTTTATTTGATGCTATAAATTAACTAGAAGGAAGAGATGATTTGAAAGGTGAGACTTTGTTTAATACGTTTAATCTCAAAAGTAACCGAAAAGTAACCTGGTCTGTCCTGTATGTCAGCGCGTTGTCAGTGTCTGCTCCGCTCTGTATTTTTCACTGCGTGAGAACATGGTGGGGCGTATAACACAGACTGTTAACAATTGTTTTAAATCGTATTTAAAAATTCTTTATGATAAATTTTTTTTTAAATATTTTAATAACACGGTTTTGCCGGTTATAGAGTTCTAATGACGGTGTTCAACTATAACCGTCGGTCTCACGGTTATATAATGACCGTCACAGCCCTAGCATTAAGGACAGGATAGGCAGGAATTATCTAAAAAAAACCTTTTTTACAAATTTGTTTAAACTGTCTTTATATACCAATACATAAGTAAAATGTAAGTACTCTGAAAAAGAGAATATAAAAATCGGGTGTCTGTAGACCTCTCACCACTGGCATATCACTCTCTGTATAAAGTGCATTCTCTATTATCAAATTTTCAATTGCATTGAATCTAAAAATATTAAACAAGATAAATAAAGTACTAAGTTCATAGCCTCACTAGTACTACATATAAAATGGTCTAAATTAACATTGCAACCATTAGAGGCCTCTTTAAAATAAACACACTACACAATGACATTGGAGAACCATTTATAGCTGAATGGTTCCATAAAGAATCTTTAACATCTGAAAAACATTTCCCAATCCTGGTCCCCGAGTAAATGAATCAGCTAGGTGTTTTAAATAAGGAGACATCTAAAACTTTTTGGAAGGGGGTACTCAAGGACCAGGATTGGGAAGCACTGCTTTAGACTATGAAAAGGTAGGAAAGAAATTGTTATTTTAGGAACCTTTGACTGAATGTTTGTTTGGGGAACCAAAAATGTTTATTCCATAGTATCCCTGTGATAATTGTTTTTTGAAAGAATCCTAAAAAAACTAGAAAGATGTGAATCAGCACATGATAGCATGACATGGCAACAAGCAGTTGAGAAAAGGATCAACCTCACATAGGCTATAGCGAGTTTACTAGAGTTTATCGTGAACCTGCAATTTTAGATGCCGAAAACAAGGAAATTACAAGTGTTTGACACAGTTTTTGACATTAAAGTATCAACCAGTGAAACAGAAACACTTACGCATATGCAGGCTGCATACGTTGCCATCATTATTATATATTTTAAGATGCTGTTCTTAATAACTCATTCTTAAATAAACAATCTGTTTATAAAAATATTTAATTTGTTTAAATGATAACACAGTCAAGAAAATATTTTTTATTAATGTTAAAGTTTTGGATTGAGTCAGTGTAATATATTTAGGGGCAGTTTCCCAGACAGAGTTTAAATTAATCCAGGACCAGGCTTTAATTATATTAGGACATTTAAGTAGTTTTAACAAACATACCTTTTAAAAAACATTATACTGATGTGCATTTTGAGACAAAACAATGGCACTAATATATGTTAAGATGTAAGGTGAAGATATATGTGAGTGTAAGGTGTGTTTTTAAATTGAAACAGCTCAGATATGCATTTTAGTATTGGACTAGGATAAACTCCGAACAGGAAACCATTCCTTAGTAGATTAAGTTTGACCTGAGGCAAAACACATTGGTTTAATATAATGACGATACAATAGATTATCAATAAAAATATAAAGATATGTTTGATTTTAATACAATGTACATTCAATGTAACAAAGCCAAGTTTAAGGAGAATCACATTGCTTGTGTCATTGTTGATAATTCCAGCAGAAAGACTTTAATTGCATCCAATTATACTAATGTAATTATATTATGAGGAAATTTGCCATGTTATTAAAATACATTAATCTGATGTAGTGTTTGATTTGAAAGAAAAGTACACTAAGTAAACATAATAAAGTCACATTTTATACACACACACACACACACACACACACACACACACACGAAGCATTTTTTTGTGCATGCAAGAATGCGATAAACATAACCAGTGATGGGAATAACGGCGTTATAAGTAATTGGCGTTAGTAACTGCGTTATTTTTTTCAGTAACGAGTAATCAAATAAATTACTATTTCCCCCGTTATAACGCCGTTATCGTTACTGACATTAAAATGCTGCGCGTTACTAAAATTGATCTCACTGAAGTGATTTTCAGCCGCGTATGCTCACTCTCTCAGCCAAACACTGTTGTTCTCTTGTGTATGTGTTGGGAGAAACATAACTAATGATGATTGGTGTGTCTCTGTGTTAGAGGGGGTGGGAGAACCACATAGCTGATGGTGATTGGCTTAGTTTCCAACGTTCGCCAACCAGAGGCAGAGTTCACAAACAGGCACGCCCACTCGCACAGTCCGACTCCGAGTCTGAGCGAGCGAGCAGTGTAAAAAAGTCTGAGCAACTGAGTCACTTTGTCGCTAGATTTAGCAACTTTCTATCACTTTAGCGACTTTATAGGACTACTCTAGCGATCTTTTCTGACGTGGTTGGAGACATTTGTAGACTGCCATGAAAATACGCGTCGTTTTCTCTTCTCAACGAGCAGCGGTGCGTGCTGCTGCTGTGCCCCATCTCAAAGCACTGACATGCAGCCCGGTCATTGCGCATCAATCACTCGGAAAACACAGGCGACAGGGTGATGGCAAGTACAACAAGCTCAAAGGTAGCGATCGCAAACACGAAGTATAAAGCACTACTTTTCCATTTTTGATGTGAAACGCAAGAATGTTTGTGTAATGTGCAACTTATGCCCATGAAGAAAAAGTCTCTCCACGTCTGTGGCAAGTAATTCTGATCTAATAAAGCACCTCAAATCGTCACATGCTGCCAAAAAATTTGTGATTTCTCTTTAGTATTCATTTTAGTCATTTAACATATTTAATTTGTAAGGGGTATTCAAGTTATTTGAAATATTAGATTTTTTTAAGTAACGCAATAATTACTTTTCCTGGTAATTAATTACTTTTATAATAATGTAACGCAGTTACTAACTCAGTTACTATTTTTGAGAAGTAATTAGTAACTATAACTAATTACTTTTTTAAAGTAACGTTCCCAACACTGAACATAACATACCAGAAGCATGTGAAACATATAGACGGTTTCAGCCAGGGGTGTTGCTAGACATACTCTAAAGCTCTACTCAGGGGCGGATTTAGTGATTTGGGGGCTCAAGGCGAACCATGTGTCGGGGCCTTAACTATGCACCCTTTATGCAACCTTTACTGTATTTTTCTCTCTTTCTCATCGCTATCTCTTTTTTCCTCTAGGTTACATAAGTTTCAGCCCCCAATGAGGTTGAGATTAATACTTTTTGATAATATGATTGGATTTTATACTAACTGCAGTACTACATGGTAAAAAGACGTGTATAACAATTATGTACTTTTTATTTTACTTTGTGTACTTAATTTCTTTAATACATTTTCATTTAATGCCACATTACATCCACAATATATTTTAAATTAAAATACTTTGTGTTCAAATGAACATAATATGATGAGAAGAAACATAATATGGTTTTAAAATAATGCAATCATAGGTGTTAAGAACTCGAAATAAGATAAACAAGGGGTGAAATTTGACTTTCTATGTGGATGGTAAAGCGTCATGTATTGCTTCTGCATTACATTATGTAAACAGTTTTTATATTATTGAACTATACAGATGTCATCTATGTACACATCTTGTACTTTGATGTTCGCTAGTGATATACAGGGCAAAGCCGAAGCATGCTACCGTTTTCATAGATTTAAATGAGACTAAAGCGATCACGAATTCGTGTGCAGATTGGGGATGAATTACAATCTTTAGTGGTGCTGGGCAGACATTTCGGCGGACTAAAGCTTACCTAAAGGCTACTGTACCTGAGATTACACGCTAATATTATATAAACTGTAGATCCTGTATTATTTGCGGAGCATACTCACCGGCACACTATCAGTGTCCGTGGCCGAGAGAGAGCTGTGTCTGACGGAAAAGAGGTTGCTGAGAGCAGCACAGACCGTGGCAGTGTTTGTGTGGAGAAAAGCGGAGACTTTTGCAACATTTTTGTGTGAATCATCTTTTCTGCTCCATTGGTGTAGCTACGTTTCACTTTTAGTTTATTTCCTTGCAGCTTCACTCTTTTAATGTATCAAACTCACTCGCTGCTGCCTGCAGCTCTGCCCGCTTTGTTGATTTGAGCTACGCGCTCATATCCGGTAGTGCATGGAATGATCCACTTTAAACTATAATGGGGGGCGCATTCGTGCAGATGTAATAATAACGTTCAAACCGTTTATGGGAATATACTGAAAAACACAAAAGATGATTAAATAGAATTCTTAATTAAACAAAATTATGATAGTTTTCTGAGAATCTTGATGATAAGCAGGGGCAAAAAGTGGCAGCTCACCAAGTACACCCCTGCGTTTTGGGGCCCCTTGGTAAGGCGGGGCCCGAGGCAACTGCCGACCTTTGCCTAATGGTAAGTCCGCCCCTGGCTCTACTGAAGCACAGGGCCAACATATATTTATCATGACTTTTTTCTTGATAGCCTGCTGTGTGCAAGTGTGCAACACAATGAATTATACAATATATTTTTTCCTTTGCTTAAAGGAATCACTTCGCCCAAGTAGCAGTGCTTCGCCTTCTGAGAATATAGTTCCCAGTATGTATACGGTTAAAAGATGGCTGTGTCTCATATGACCTTGTTATTTGTCCACGGTGTTTCTATACAAATCACAACACATAAATAGGAAAATGTTGGCATTATTTTATCACTTATTGGGAGCAGTATGCTAGCTGGAGCCATTCACTTCCAGTCATTTTGTGCTAAGCTAAGCTAGCAGGGCTGCGTCAGACAGAGTTACAGCACGCACAGAGATGAGATATGTATGGACTTATCTAACTCTGGGGGATACGGTGAATAAGCTAAATTCACAAAATGTGGGCGTGTTCCTTTAAACCACTTGTCTTACATTGCAACCAGTATGGGGAAAGAAAAACATGTATGTACAGTATATACAAATATGTAAGAGCATTATTAACATGTTTGAAGGCATAAATGGCAAACAAGGAAATAGCCTAATGGCAGCAGAGAAAATATTCTTGCACATTTGCATTTTACATTACCAATCACAATCCCACACACAGAATTGTGGGACAAGACGATGTAGGTATCTCAGGAGTCAGGGGCTGTTTCTCAATATGCATTCTTCTTGTGTTCACGCTCTACGTCATTATTAATCGCCGAAGTTCAATTCCAATTCTCAAGAACGCAAGTACAGAGGACTCATGAAAATACCCGGATGTGTTCATGCAGCGAGCACAAACTTGTGCGCTGAAATCGTTTTACGCTCCAGAATTTATTGCGGCAAAACAACAGAGTTTCCCACCGCAAGCGCGCAAGAGTGAGAAGCTGGTTAAAGTAAACGTTTGTTTGTGAACATTAAGTATTAAATGCATAAAAAATACACAAATTTGATATTAAGATGTATGTTTTATGTGGCATAGAACAACTAATCTTAATTGAGTTTCTTATTTTAAATTACATTTCCCTATTTGTTCACAATCTGAAATATTTACATTTACAAAATGTCATCATAAAAAATAATGTATATAATAATGCAGATAATGGTATTTTTGGCACTTTATGAATGTGGCAATGTTGAATTTGGGGAGGTCATGTGACCAACAGGAACATCGCATTTCTCACAAGTGCGACCTTCTGAGTTCGTTCTTCCAGGGTCGCCTGGGTCGACTTCGCAAGGCCAACTTGACAGAGGTTTTCCTGAGACTTTTCTGAGACCTGACTGGTTAAGGATGTAGTTTGTCAAACTCATCACCTCTACTTTCTGCTTCCCTTTGTCTGTTTTGCACAAAACATTTCTGATGTCCAACTACAGGAGCCAAGAGTGATGGACATCGATTTAAAATGAGATTATCATTATTATTTAAATGCTTAATTTAGTTTTGTCATGTTTTCATACAGTAATGTAACTCACTTGTGTGGCGTCACCTGAACTTTTGTGTGTGTCTGTAAAAAGGAAACACAGAAGCGTGTGGATTTCTACATGCACATGGCCCCTTCCCACAGTAAAAGTGGTCTAGTAACGCCCCTTTTTATATTTCTGATTAAATTATAAAATAAAAGGACTCTGTTGTTCTTGATTTTATGTGGAAGCCTACCATAAGTTACGTTTAGTCCACAAAAGCCGTTTGTTTATGCTGTTGCTGCTGAAACCGTCTATAGGCCTATCCTTTTTATCATTACATACTTTAAGGCAGTTGCATTGTTACATTCTGAGTAAATGACTTTTATAATGCAGTGGGAATAAAACAACATTTATTTCTCAGCAGCTGGACAGATCTCTACACTACTGTTTATAACCCGTATTCCATACCAGCCTGCCCAGAACTGTGTATCCTGTCCCCCATGAGTAAAACGAATAAACCGAACTCCAGGTCCATAATTCTTAAAGACGTGTGTCATCTGAAATTAAAGCAGTGAGAGTTATACAAAAAAGGTTTACAATAAAGTCTAATAGTATAACATAAACTAATATGAGCAATATATCTTTATTCATTTTAGTTAATACAATTTTTTGTTCTCATTTGTTATTCTAGCTTTCTAGAACAGTGATTCTCAAACTTTTTTGGAGTGCGCCCCCCGCTTATGTATGAAAATAAGAAAGTAAGAAAATGTATGACATGAAACATTCTAAAACTTAATTTACATTTTCAACAACATATCCCATAAATCACTTACTCTACCTTTAGTTATAGTTAATTTGAGGATGATTGGAATTATGTTTTGTAAATAATAGAGTTTAGTACATTTATTATTTAAAAAGGACTACATAAATAATTAATAATAAACATTACGATTAAACTCACTTGACACCATTGTTGATCATTCCACTGTTCAAAGAAAACGTTTTCAGGCTGAAAGACACTGATGGGTTTCTTTTTCTGATTAAGCAGCTCTACACAAATCTCATAATGACACCCGCAATCCCAGCGTGGGGCATACCTGCACCAAACAACAATATACTGAATAGCAAAATAATTATTTGGGGATCACACAGACTTAAAAGGGGGCTTTGCTTGCAAGCAATATTATAGATGTATTTCTGTTTGAAAACTGATAAATTATCTCAAGTAACTCTTGTACAGCAAATGACTTACCAGTCTGATATTTTGATATCAGGTTGCATTTGATCCATGAAAGCAGGACTGTAACCCTCTTCTTTCAGATTAATCAGCTGTTGCTTTAAACATAACCTAAGAACACAGATTACAGATGAGCTTGATTCAGTTTAAACTGAAAATTCAACATCAGTTTAAAAATGTCAGAAGGATCAGAAACATAACTTACCCATAAGAGGTGGCAAAGCATTTGTCATTGTTGTCATTTGGAAGTGCTTTAAAAACCTCTTCTATTTTCCAGCAGTCTCCACCATTCTGTACAATGATCCATCCATTTAATTCATCTAACAAAAATACCAGCATGAAGGACATTATATATTGAAGTATACACATATTTTTCATTTGATCTACTTTGATTTTCATGTAAAAATATTTGGGGGGGGGGTGTAACTGATGAATCTGAAAATTGGGGGGTTATATTCCCATTGGGAATCGAGTATTCCAGAAAGCAGTGTAATAACTTTAGTTTAGTTATTACACGGCTCTCTGGAATGCTTGATTCTGATTGGTCAGTTGAGACATTTGCAGGTTCGTTATTTTCGAATAATAACCGCTCCAAAATAATAACGCTTAGCCGGTACTACTTTTACGAGTAAGATCGCTCCGCGCCAATAAAGATTACTGTTTGTTTGGCGCCATCTTGTGACAAACACTGGACAACCACGACAAGACACAGAGAGCTTACTGAGACTGAACTTGACAAAATAGAGCATGACAGCTACGAAGCCAACACACAAAAAAATACAGAATGGGCATTAAAACTTCTCAAAGACTGGCTAAAAGAGAAAAAATGGAGACAGACAAGTATGAAGCAGGATCTTAATAAGGTATTACGATCATTTTATGCATCTGTGCAAAGTTTCGCGGAAGGATAAAAATGTTAATTTAAAACAAATATGCCAATAAAATGTTTCAAATTCATATTCATGTCCAGTTTTTTTTCTTATGTGACAAGTAGCCGTGTAATAAGCGGGATAATGTAGAGTCAGCCGGTAGTTATCGGGAAATAAGCCCCTTCAGTGTGATACAAGACCCTCCGCTTCGCGTCGGGTCCTGATCACACTGTCAGGGCTTATTTCCCGATAACTACCGGCTGCCTCTACATTATCCCTTACTTAATGTTTTGTGATGTGTAATAAAGTAAATGTGGTGTCAATCCCAAATTGAGTGAGCATTGCCTGCCTTAAGACTTGCTTAAGACTTAATAGAGGGTATGCACATGACGTCACCGTCGGCAAGAGGGACTGCGGTTACGCCCACTGAGTGGCAAAAGACAGCGCGGCAGCATTTGAGTACAGCATGACATCGACGAAAACACGGTGAAAACGCGTTGAAATGGGAAAAAGCTGTTGTGTGATAGACTGTACTAACAGATTTACAAGAATTCTGAGCTATTGTTTTACAGACTGCCAAAAAACACAGAAAGGAGAAGTAAATTGATCGTTCATTCCAACGTCCACAGATGGGTTAACAAGTTGCTAGGGTCACTATCAAGCAGAGGTTTTACTTTCTACTTAAACATATTTTTTTCAAATATTTGTATTTTATCCGTGTTTCTCTTTGGAAAACATACATTCCAAAGCATATAATCATACTTTTTACTCTATTACATTTCATAAATAATACGTTTGTGTTTTACATTTAATATTTAAGTACATAAATATACTTTTACTCAAGTAAAAGTACACAATTTTAATGTAATTAGGTATTAAATACATTTTAATATGCAATATTAAAGAATACACAGTATGATTCTGTGCTTTAGAATGTAGTGAAGTAATGTTTTTCCCCAATACAAACAACCTAATAAAGCACAGATGCTTGGGAAATGTAACTAAGTATTGTCCACCTCTGCTATCAAGTCCAACTAAATTCAATTTAAGCTGATAATAGTCAGTTTTACTGGCATGTTCGCAGCACCCGCTATGAAAACCAGCAATTTTGTTGAACGTTTGCCACTCAACAGGGCAAGTTCCGGGGTGGTCACGTGGAAAAGTGATGTCAATGCATACCCTATATACCTAAGTGCAGAACCTCCAAAGAAAAGAGAAAAAATTAAGAATTATCAACATAATGCTGTCATATATATATATAAAGGTCTGTGGCTCACCTTCAGCTCTGGGATTTTTTAGTAAGTTACGTCTTTTCTTAGACAGAAAGTAAAAGAGACGCCAGTCCGCTGGAGGTCTGGACGCATCGCAGGGCTTGAACCCCTCTTTCCGACAGCGCTCTTTCCAGTGTGACTGTGTGTCCACCAGCTCTTTCCATTCACGACACACTAAACGACACTTTAATACCACATCCTCTGCAGGCAGATTCAGTAAGATCTCCTCAACCACAGCTGAGTTTAATCCTGGGCACTAATAGAAAACAACGATTGGTTTTCAGTTTCAGTCCTTGATCTATAATGACCCATTTCCGGGTTAAGTTTAACGACACCAAATAATGTCATCTTACTGCATTTGAACCGAGTCCAAGCTCATTTATAGACACATAATTTTGATCGCTTGCAGAAAGACCCATTTTTGCAAACATTTGGTTGTTGTCACACTGTGGATCTGGACCTACTGGTTAAAAACAACACGGAAGTAACTTTGACGTTAAAGTAACGTTATCAACCACTGAAGCATAAATAATGGCACATACGACATACCTTACGCTTAGCCATGTAAAAATCACTTTTCTACCCGTATTTTAAAGTAATAAGGATGTGAAAAAATATATGCGTATTTATACCCTCGTATGTTTCTATTAAACTGTAATGTCAGCGGATAAACATTTCAACGACTTGACAGCTGACCTGTGCGTTGTGATTACATGAACCAGGGCTCCCGCAATTGCCAAATCAGATGAAGCACACTCAGTCCAGTTCTTCGATAGCACGTGATTTCCTGGATAAATCTATTCCAAGGGGCAACATTCTGATCGGAAGTGACTTAAACGGCAATTCATCGACTGGCCGCTAGAGGCTGGGAGTGGGACTCAATTCAATAGATAGACTGTAAAAAAGACCCATAGACCCCATGTTAAAATGCCCAAATTTACAGCAGAAATTAATGTGTTTGCAGCCTGGTACAAAAAGTGCTTTTGGTCTATATACCTCATTTTGCCCTTCATGACAACTGTGAGGGGGGTGCATTTTTTAACTCATCCATTTAAATTATATTAAAGTTCTGCATAATTAAGGGCGTGGCCACTTGAGTGACAGGTGAACTGCCACTGCTGTCACTACCTCCGAGCTAGGCAGGCGTAGTTTCGGCAACCAGCTACTTCAGCTTCACCAACGTCCCGCCTCTTTACCCATTTTCGGTTATCCAAGAGGGCAACAGCAGGCTTTCAAAAAGCTCTTCACACACCTATGGGTGATGTCATGGACACTACCTCCATGTTTATACATTTAGTGCAATTTAAAGGAAAACACCACCATTTTTCAATATTTTACTATGTTCTAACCTTAACTTAGACGAATTAATACATACCTATTAGGGGTGCACCGATACCGATACTGGTATCGGCCTCGATACCGCATTTTCAAAAGTACTCGTACTCGTTAAAAGTCCCCCGATACCTGGAATCGATACCACGGTCTGAGAAATGTCTATGTTTGAGCGGCGTGTAAGGGGTTAATGCCACTTGTGTTGTTGGCAGAGTTTACAACAAACTGGAAAACTAGTCCTTTGTTTTTTTGTTAAATTATGTGATTAAAGCTGTTACCTGTAAATTTAAATCATATTTTCTATTAAGTACTCGGTATCGGCAAGTACTGAAATGCAAGTACTCGTACTCGTATTCCAAAAAAATGGTATCGGTGCATCCCTAATACCTATCTTTTTCAATGGGTGCACATCATCTTTGTACAGCGTATCGTGAATGTGTCAGCATTTAGCCTAGCCCCATTCATTCCTTAGGATCCAAACATGGATGTATTTAGAAGCCACGAAACACTTCCATGTTGCCCTATTTAAAGACTGTTACATGAGTAGTTACACGAGTAAGCATGGTGGAACTATATTGTATGGTGGGAGAGCACTTAGTTTGCAGCACTTCAACCTGAGCACACAGTTACATCATCAGTCCTGACTACTCCCCCCACCCCTCGCTCAAACTTCCATCAATATTACTGTGCCCCGAGGTTGAAGTGCTGCAAACTAAGTGCTCTTTCTTTTATATAACTGCAGATTTGATTCAGTTTATCCACTGAGAAAGAGGAGAAGCATAAAGTTATGATTTGTGATTGCTCAGCTTTTGTAAACAGTAACTCTACCTTCTTTGATTGGCCATCCCATTTTTGACATTGACAGGCGCTGACAAGATAGAGATTGGCGTTGTACAGTATTTACAGTTAGGCTATTGGCAATTATTTCATGAGTTTTATTAAACACTACAGGGATCTTAATGGTGGGCATGAGCATGTGAAGACAATGGATGTGTGGCGTGTGAGCGTGGAAATGTTCAAAAATTCATAATATTGTCGTCACCTAACTGGGAAGTAGAGGGATGTTGTCCAAACCAGCCATTCTCTGCAGTCCTCGAAAAGTGAATTCTAAGAAAATATATTGTTTGCCATATTGTATGCTTTATAATTTTGCAGGTATTACTTATGCTCTAACAGCAACATTACACACTAACTAAAGTTTGAAAAATAGAATCACAAAAACGGCACCTTTAAGGGGCTTGTGTAGTTGTGAATTACAACCCCAACATGTGCAATTGCAGTACATGTGCATACTACAGACAGTAGTATGCACATACTACAGTCAACAGAGTCAACAGATTTAACCTACACAAATTTGTGGACATAGCCTGTGTCTTGCAAACACTGTAACTAAACGACACTTCAGTACCACCAGCAAAATCTCCTCAACCACAGCTGAGTGTAAACTTGTGCACTAACAAAGAAATAAAAATAGTTTTCAGTCCATCTCTCCCCAGCCAATGTTTGTATGTGAGGCCAAACACAAAACAAGCTATTAAAAAACACAAGAAAAGCAGATATAGGCCAAATTATTTATTTATTTATGAAATGTCCAACCATATGCTTAAGCAAAGTGTGCCCTATGTAGTCAGACTTCATATCTTTGGTATTTCTTAAACATAAAGGGGCCCACTTAATAATTTTGAGCCAATGCAACCATTAGAAACCTCATTAAAATAAACGTGCTACACAATGACATTGGAGAACCATTTATGGCTGAACGGTTCCATCTTTAACATCTGAATAACAATGTTTTTTTTTTGTAGTAAAAGGATTCTTTAAATCAGTGTTTCCCAATTTTGGTCCTCGAGTATCCTCTCCCAGAAAGTTTTTTAGATGTCTCCTTATTTAAAACCTCATTCAACTTATCAGCTTGTTAAGGAGACATGTTAACCATCCAGGTTGATGAGTTGAATCAGGTGTTTTAAATAAGGAGACATCTAAAACTTTCTGGAAGAGAGTACTCCAGGACCAGGATTAGAGGTAAAAAAAAAGAAATGCTCCTATTAGAAACCTTTGACTTAATGTTTGTTTGGGGAACCAAAAATGGTTCTTCCGTGGTGGTATATGTTTTTTTTTTGTAAGTAACTTCAAGAGAAAGACATGAATCAGCACATGATTGCATCACATTTGTGTTAAGAAACAAGCAGCTGAGAGAAGGATCAACCTCACATATAGCAAGTTTACTAGAGTTTATCGTGCACAAGGACTTGCAGTTTTAGATGCCGAAAACAAGCAAATGACAAGTGTTTGAAATAGTTTTTGACCTTCAAGTATCAAACAGTGGAACGGAAACACTTAACATAGCATTAGTCAGGTCAAAAGTCCCTGCTCTAAACGCTAAATGCTCTAAAAATAACAAATAGTGAAACTTATGTGTCATAGTTATGTCAGAGTTTTTATAAAAATAAACAACAAGTTATAAAATTACTTGTTATAGAAATTGTAACATTTTGATGTATATACATACATAAAAGAAGCATATGATGCATACAGTATATTCTTCATATCAGTACAAACTTTCATGCTGTCCATTAGTGACCCTAAAAAATATTATATAATAAAACAATGTTTATCTCTCAGCAGCTGGACAGATCTCTACACTACTGTTTATAACCCGTATTCCATACCAGCCTGCCCAGAACTGTGTATCCTGTCCCCCATGAGTAAAACGGATAAACCGAACTCCAGGTCCATAATTCTTAAAGACGTGTGTCATCTGAAATGAAACCAGTGAGAATAAAGGTAAGATTTTAAATAACCTTTGCATCTTTGGCACATATAATCAGATCCTTCGGCTTGTTCACTCTCTTTCCTCCTTCATCATTAGTCCAGACCCTATAGCTGCAGTCACACTAGACTTTGATCACACGAGTGTTTGACGTTGAGCAGCTCACCAATATGATCTTTGGCTTTGTCCATTTGTGTTTTTCAGTAGACAGAAATGTCGCGCAGTGACATACCGGTTTTGTACTGGTCACAACGCTTCACATGATACGAAATATAGTCATATGAGCTTGCGTTTCCGAGATGTCACACTTTAGTCAGTTTACAGACTCGAGTCTTTCTGAGTTACTCACTATACAAATGGAATATCCAAATAATGCCTTCATCCAAAATAGCTCTATATTATATGCCACTTGACATAAAAGAATTATGGCGAATATAACCTCATAATTATTGACATCCCAGGACGAGTCAGTCATGTTTGATCCACTTCACTACTGTTAAATTAGTGAATATGGGTCTGTGGATCACGAATTCACTCAGGTGAAAATCCCCTGATTTATTCATGCTGGATAGGTCTGTGGATCCGTGATACTGATCTGCTATCTTTCCGGCTCTGTCTGCAGGAAGTTGTGCTGATCTAAGCAGCTGAATCCAAGTCCATTTTAGAGGCAAACAGCTAATTATGTGTAGAAGTTAAGGGACTTCTGGCTTGCTAAAAACTAAGCAGATTAGCTGGGATATGTAGGTATGAGATTGTACAGGTTAAAAGGAATGTAGTGAGTGATGCAAATGTTTTAATTTTAATACATGCAACAGTTTTAGCAGCAGGTGTAGGACAAAATAGATTTGTGTTAGTGGGGACCACAGACCCATCACTCACAGGTCAGTAAGAGGATCCAGGTTAATGATCCGGATGGATCAGGATTCATACAACACTAGGTCTGACTCATTTACATGCGTATGAATGGAAGTCAATTGGATGAAAAGTCCAGTGTGACCGGCCCTTATTGCTAATTGCCTAAGTGAGTGTTGTGTTGTTTTTTAGATCAGTCTGATCCACGTTGTTTCTTTTGGCTATTTACAGAGCCACGACTACGTGCAAACAATATTTTTGGTCAGTAACACAGAATTAACATCTACCAAATTTTCTAATAATTGTTTTAAAATGATTTATATTTTCAACTGCTTTTCTCATAAATCACTTATTCTACCTTTAAAAGGTGCAGTGTGGACCTTTTAGAAAGATCTCTTGACAGAAATGCAATATAATATACATAACTATATTATCATTGGTGTAATATAACGAACCTTATATTTTTTATTACCTTAGAATAGTGTTTATCTACATACAATGCGTGTCTCCTTACACGCAAGTCGTCTTCATGTTTCTACAGTAGCCCTAAACAGACAAACTGCTCTACAGAGCGAATTTCGTCACTACATTTTCTTAGAAGACGACATGTTTGTCCTGTGGAGGCTACCGTATGCGTTCTGAAATTTAGCGATGAGCTGTTGGTTGCAATTCACAATCTCAGCACTAGAATTTACACACACCACCTTTAATAAATAGTTCAGTGGAGGATGATTGGACAGTATGCTTTGTAAGTAATAGAATTTAGTACATTTATTATTTAAAAATAATTCAATAATTTAAACATTACGATTAAACTCACTTGACACCATTGTTGATCATTCCACTGTTCAAAGAAAACTTTTTCAGGCTGAAAGACACTGATGGGTTTCTTTTTATGATTTAGCAGCTCTACACAGATCTCATAATAACACCCGCAATCCCAGCGTGGGGCGTACCTGCACCAAACAACAATACACACCAGACTGAAAGAAATACTAGTTTTAGAGTTATGATAAGGCTTTGGTCTTCCTAGCAATATTTTTTTTATTTGCAAGAAAGTAATTATAATTCAATATGCAAATAGATTGGTATGGAAAAGTATGCAAAAAGAGAGGCAGAAATAAAAAACTTCCAGTAGGACATTTTCAAAGTCCAATCTAAATTTACTAAGACAACTAAAACTGAAATTGTCTGCAAAGGTTTGAATAAAATACTGAATAGAATTGAAAATTGTTGTGTGGGATAACAGAGACTTAAAACCTCTTAAACTCTGGGGCCGGTGGGTCCAAAACTGCATCATAAAATTTATTTTACAAAATATATCAGTTATGGAAAAAAGTTTTCTGTAAAAAAAATTGACCACATCCATTTTACTCCAAAGTATGTGGATAGATAACTCTTTGAAATTTAAGCATGCTCAATTCTGCAAAAACTCTAATTATACTGCTTAGCCTAGCATAAGAGACCTGCAAGCATTGTTTTATATGTATTCCTGTTTGAAAAGTGATTTTTCATCATTCTGCAAATGACTTACCAGTCTGATATTTTGATGTCAGGTTGCAGATGATCCATGAAAGCAGGACTGTAACCCTCTTTTTTTAAATTAATCAGCTGTTGCTTTAAACATAACCTGAGAACAAAGATTACAGACAGGTCAAGTTTGGAAATTACACTGAAATTTCTGAAGCATCAGAAACATAACTTACTCATAAGAGGTGGCGAAGCATTTCTCATTGTTGTCATTTGGAAGGGCTGCAAATTTTTTTTCTATTTTCCAGCGGTCTCCACCATTCTCTACAATGATCCATCCTTTGAATTTATCTAATAAAAATACCAGCATGAAGGACATTGTTTGATTTTACCAGTTGGGAATATATCCCTACAGCAGTACTTTAAAGCAGTGGGTTTTTTTTCAACCCGGTGGCCAGGGCCCTATAGGAGGCCACAATAAACTTTCAAGGGGACTCAAGTATTGAGTTTTTAAGTAATTCATTTTAACATTAAAGACAATGGCACTTAACCATTGTTATTAAATAAGGAATAGAGTATATCCCTAACGGAGTTTATTTAACAACTTAGCAACTTAACTTATTTAACAAATGTTATCTAACTTGCAGTTCCCGGAAGAAAGGTGTGTTAAAGTCACAATGAAACAGAAGAAGTGATCATCTTATATAATAATGAAGCTCACATATAAGTCATTTGTAAAAAAAAAAAAAAATACAACAATATTGCAAAAAATGTAAGTTTATAATTTAAATTTCATTGTGACTTTACAGATAGCCATGTAACAAATGTTATAGTAAATGTGTTGTAAATTAAAAAAAAAGTTAAGGATTATCAAGCTATCATAATGTAATCGTAACAGTTCTGTGGCTCACCTTCAGCTCTGGTATTTTTTAGTAAGTTACGTCTTTTCTTAGACAGAAAGTAAAACGGACACCAGTCCGCTGGAGGTCTGGACGCATCGCAGGGCTCGATCCCCTCTCTCCGACAGCGCTCTTTCCAGTGTGACTGTGAGTCCACCAGCTCCCTCCATTCACGACATACTAAACGACACTTTAATACCACATCCTCTGCAGGCAGATACTGTAAGATCTCCTCAACCACAGCTGAGTTTAAACGTGGGCACTAATAATAGAGAAACAAAAATTGATTTTCAGTTTCAGTCAATATGACCCATTTCCGAGTCATGTTTAATGTAAAAACTCAGTGACACCAAAATGTAAACTTACGGCAACTGATCCAAATTCAAGCTTGGTAGATACATAATTTTGATTGCTTGCAGAATCCATTCTTCTTTTCGCAAACATTAGGTTGTCACACTGTGGATCTGGAGCAACGTTACAGCTTTAGGTTGAAAACAACCCGACGACGTTAACTTAAACTTTGATTTTAAAGTATGAAACATAAATAATGACACATACCTTCTTCTTCTTCGTCATGTAATAATCAGTTCTCTACCCGATAATGAAAGTAGCTAAATAAGATGTGAAAAAATATATGCGTAGGCCTATACCCTCGCATGTTCCTGTTTCCGTTTCTCTAAAATAGAATACACGCCAATAATCGTTTAAACGACCCGTCCGTCACATGAATCAGATTTCCCGCAATTCCCAAAACACTCTGAAACACGCTCCAGTTATTCGATATCACTTGTTTTACTGGATACATCTACGACTATAAAATATCAAAACGCGTGTCGATGAGTCAGTAAGCTGCACACCACACCACACCACACCACACTGACGCTCTCACGGTATGCTGATAGGTATGCGCAGCCATACACTCTTCTTCTTCTTATGATTTTGAATGGCGGATTGCAACCAGCTTTTTGGAGCATTACCGCCACCATCTGGACTGGAGTGTGGATCAAGAGGTCAACCCACACTTACTTAAATCCTTTTAAATAAACCAGTTATCTTCAAGAAAGGAAACAAAAATTGAAAGCAAATGTTCTCTGATCCTCTTTGCAATAAAAGCTGTAAATTTAATGTCATCTGGCTCTCACTAAGTTGTGAGATCAATCTTTGTCAGCCATACACTCTAAAAATAAACGGTGCTAAATAGCACTAAAAGTGTTTTTTAGCACCGGTGAAGCACCTTATGAAAAACCATACAGGGGCCATATAGCACCACATATGCACTATATGGTTCTACACAGGTGCTTCACTAGTGCTATATGGCACTAAAATGTTTTTTTTTCTATGATTACGAGCAAAAAAACACTTAAAAACAAAGTTTTGTAGACAAAAATTAAGTAAAACATAAATTTCTATAATTTATTTTTAATTACTATAAAATCAAATGGCAAACATACATAACTACAATATTTAAGTGGCATCAAGTGTAATCCTTTTCCATGTTTTCATGCTATACTTCGGTCCCTAGTGCCTCTATCAACCTTGAAAATGTGAAAACATTCTCTGCATGTGAAAAATTAGGTCATTGAAATTTGCCCCCCCCCCCTCTTACCGCCCCTTAATCTGCACTATCCAACCACAGCACTGCCATTTAGTGCAGAGATCAGATCATTTGGATTTAAAAGGACCCTCCCCAAAACAGCACATTTTTGCGCACACCTACAAAGTGGCAATTTTAACATGTTATAATGAAAATTACGTATACAGTATTTTGAGCTAAAACATCTTGTTAAATGTCCCCATTTATACTGTAAAAACAATGATCACAATCAAAACAGATTTTAATTTTGCCATAAAAATACAACACAAAATGGCATCACAAATCTACCATCTTATAAATTTATTTCTTGTCACTTGACTCCATTTGAAAGTGCTAATTCTAGATTTGTTTTTGACTTTTATGTTATTTTACTGTATATTCTATATGATGCATATCATAAAACTGCATTGCATGATGTAATACATAAGGCAACTACAATGTATACTATATGGATTATTTATCTTTGGTTAAAAAAATGTAAACAGGCAGACTGAAAAATGCTATGACCCATCTTCTAGACAGATCTCAACACTACTGTTAGTTAGCCGTATTCCATACCAGCCCTTCCAGTATTGTGTATCTTTTCCTCCATGAATAAATTGAATAAAACGTACTCCAGGTCCATAATTCTTAAGAACGTGTGTCATCTGGAAAAAACACACAGAAACATCAGAAATACTGTTAACATTAATAAGACTTGATCTAAAATAATCTTCTCATTTCTTGTTATTCTACTTACGTGACACCATTGCTCATCATTCCACTGAGGAAAGACAACTTTATCATGAAAAGTTCGGAGCTCTTCTTTATTCTGACCAAGCAACCTCACAAAGATTTTATAGTAACAGCCACAATCACAGCGTGGTGTATACCTGTACAGACCAAACAGAAGTACATGTGCTAATTTGCAAATTCAGCTTTCATGTTATGGTAAAAGCTGGTTTTCACCTGAATCTAAATGACAGATCAATAATTAAGGTTCACTTAAAATATATTTTTAAAAAAAGTTTAATACTCACCAATCTGATATTTTAATATTTGGTTGCCATTGATCCATTATAGCAGGACTGTAACCTTCTTTCTTAAGGTCAATAATTTGTTGCTTTAAACATAACCTGAGGACAAAATATATAGGTGATTTGTGTACATAAAGATGGTCTGAGTTTAAGATAATCAGAATTTAAGATCAACTACATTTCAATTAAACTGTAATAGAGGTTTAAAATTGTATAATAGATGCATCAAACTGACGCACATGTAAGAGGTTATAAAGCATTTGGTGACTGTGTTTTCAAAAAGTGGTACTCTGGATCCCTCTTCTGCCCAACCGTCTCCACCGTTGTGTACAATCTCCCATCCATTTAATTTCTCTATTAAAAACAAACAAAACGTTTTTTTGCCAGATGCAGATATCTACTTTTATATATTTTATATTTAGACAAAATGTAAAAGTTTTTTTTCTTTGAATAAAAGCAACTGCATCTTAGCGATTTAAATACAGCATACAGTTCAGTTATCCCAAAACATTAGAAAGGATTTTTTAATAGTTCTTGTTTATATATTTTTTTTAGTTTTGTGGATCTCACACCTTCTGGTCTATATCACTTGGACTTTATGCTTTTGACTAAGGAATCTTTGTTGTAATGTTTAAGCTTAAAATGTATTTTTAGCACCATGAGAACTGGAACATGTACCAACAATCTCTATCTAATCTAACCAGATTTAAGAAAAAAACTACAGCACATACTACTAAACTGTAAGTAAATTTTGAAGCACTATAATGTTTTTGAGCCATTCCACATACTATAAATGTACTATAAAATACCGGAAGTTGCTGTTTATGTGTTGTTGCTGCTGAAACACTGTATACAAAATAATGTATTTTTATGTGGGTCATTGAAAAATATGAATCTTCTTTAAAGATGTGATATGACTGGCTTCTAAATTCACGTAGGATGGATGGGGATGGAAAGATAAACAGTAAATCACCTTCAGCTTTTGGATTCTTAAGCAAGTTACGTTGTTTCTTTCTCAGAAAGTAAAAACGCTGCCAGTCAGCTGGGGCTCGTGATGTATTATGAGGCTCGATCCCCTCTCTCCGACAGCGCCCTCTCCAGTGTGACTGTGAGTCCACCAACATCTTCCATTCACGACATACTAAACGACACTTTAATACCACCTCCTCTGCAGGCAGATTCAGTAAGATCTCCTTAACCACAGCTACTGGAACAGATGGCTGCAAATGTGCGTACTTAAACTGCACAGACAGACAGACAAAGATGGTCTGAAATAAAGTTCTGGGTAAATTCAATGCTAATTAAAAATAGCATTTAAAACATCAATGTAGCTTTTATTTGTTTTAGAAACTAATATTTGCTTTTCCACATTCAAAGAAGACAAAAGGAAAGTATTTACAAGATAATCCGAAGTAACTCGTCTTAACTTCTGTGTCGACAGCACCATAAACTTATTAAGGGCCGTTCACATTATAAAGATAACAATAAAAACTATAGTTTTATATTCAAGACAAAGGCGGAGTTCACATCATAACTATAACGGTACAACGAACGATATCGTTGATCGCTTTCTGGGCGATTTTCCCCCACCTGATGAACATTGACAGCCAATCAAATCTATTTGAACTTCAATTGCACGCGCACTTGAATGACAGTGGAAAAGCTCAATGCAGAGGTCTATAACATAAAATTACCTCAGGTAGGCTTTCCTATTTTCTTTGTGAAATTCACATTCTTTCCTACCACACTGACTACGCCCAACTAAATTCACTGTAGACTGAGGACATCTGCTGGTTACCCGCTGTGTAAATGCAACAAGAACAGCATATTTACATATTCAGTGACATGTAAACAATTGCAAAAGTTTTTTATTACAAGAAATATCCAATAAAAGTTAATGTGATTAAAGGCAAGTTTTTCGCGAGTGTCCGGGTGAGCGAATTAGCATAAAGTTATCGTTATAATGGAAGCTAATATAGTTATCGTTATAGCTATCGTTATAATGTGAACGGCCCTTTATTTTAAAAAAAAATTAAATACACCTACCATTGTAGTGATGTTAGATTTGAAGCGAGCGAGGCTTCGGAGCTTGTGTCGAGAAAAAGTGGGCGTGCCAGATAGTGATGGTCGTTGTCGAAGTACTGCTTCATGAGGCTTCGAAACATTTATGAATCATTTGTTTCGAATCAGTGGTTCGGAGCGTGTTTCAAACTGGCCCAAGTCACGTGATTTTAGCAAACGAGGCTTCATTACGTCATAACTGTTTCGAAAATCCGTTAAAACTGTAGAACAACCTAAGTAAAGGAGCTAGTTACATGTGTGACAGGATTGGCGAAGCCCTTCCTGCTTCTGGATTTGTTGGTTGTCATGCTCATGGATCGTCCTTTCACTAGGCAGGGGGACGTATAAATCCAGAAGGAGTAAAATCTTGCGTGTGAGGGATAGAGTTGTGACGTTCGCGAACGAACCGATTCTTTTGAATGGCTCATAAACATGAACGATGGGAGCCGAGTCGTGGCTGGAGGGGAGCCGTTCTTTCTGTCATTATTTTTTCCTAGTGCAGCCCACTTTGCTATTGTTCATTTAAGACTTGAAGGGGCTGATGTCCTATTTGCAAAGTTTACAGTAATAGTGGACTGTATGTAGACATTTCCATTTTATTTATTCTAATTTGTGGAAGTGTTTGTAGTAAAAGCTGTTTTGCACAGAAATTCATTGCAGCCGGCTTTGTTTTTGATGTTTATTTGTGAGTAGGTATTGTATGAATAACATAAGTCAACGTAGCTTTACACATATACACACTTTGTACTAAAGGTAAATCCAAAATAGTGATGGATGTTGTGCAACCCTATGGAATATAGTCCACACATGACAAATGAGGTAATCAATATTTCAGAATAATTTAAACTCATATTGGTGTGTGATATCTAAGTTTTAATTATTTTACTACAAATCTCACCTCATCATTCCTCCTAGTGATTTTTCCAGGATAAACTGAGATGCCCCCAAGCTGGCTTCTTAAAACGGACTAAATTTAAAAAGAGCCAAAAGAGATGTTCTTTTGAACGGCTCTTTGAAAGGAACGGATCGCCAAGATCCGGATCCCCTCAAAGAGCCATATGCTGAGCCCCAATTCGCATACTATCCCTCCTAAATAGTATGCGAAACTAGAATTAGTACTTCCCAAATCGTAGTATGTTGAAATGAGTATCCCCGTCAGTGTGAACTCCTCCCTTTCGTTGTATGATTGTCTGTTTGGACTTTCGCAAGGACTTCGGGGTGGTAAAGTGCGCGAAGCCTGCTGCAGTGCGGGCTTCGCTAAGACCGCATCAAGTGGGGCAAAGGAGGCGCTGATGAGCACACTTCAAAGCGTAAAAATGAGCACGCGCAATTTAAGACCACGAGACCGAAAGTCCACATGAAGTGCGCCATTTGGGACAGGGCCACACTCTAACGGCTAACATTGCCCACAAACCCATTGCGTGCGGGAGGAAGGAGCTTAACCACTGACTTATTTGTAGTAATACTGTGGCTGTACAAATGTTAACTTTATTAGTCCAACCAAAGAAACATGGTTACTACACTTTTACTATAGTAAAAGCATGGTTAATTTTCATAGGGGTATTTTGGAGTTATATACATAAGTATAAAATTAAGAATAAAATACGTTATAAACAATAGATATACTATAAAATGTAAATATTTTGACTTTAAAATAAGTAGCTTTCTTTACACACATTGCACATGACCGTCAGAACCAGCCGCCTCACAAACGACCTGTGTTTGGTTCTACAATGACGCCCTGCTTCACTCCTCAACTTGGTAGAACACATTGTAAAATGTATTGTGGAAAAAAACAATGAGAAAAAAGATGGGAATAATAAAGAAAATTATATTGGACATAAGTTATAAGAATGAATGAAATATTGTTAACAGTCGTGGTGTGCGTAACTACGCAACCACGTTTTCGTTCACGTTGCATGATGTCATCGAAGTATGTCCCAGAACGTGCATACTCTTTTGCTACACACTCAAAACTATGTACGTTTTCCTCACAAAAACATTACATACTTTTAGGTCGTAGTATAAGTAGGCAAATTGGGACTCAGCATTAAATCCCATCACTAATAGACCCCTTCATGGTTCACGTCACAGGCGGTTCCCACTGCGCATGTCGGGGTCAGAAAAGTAATTACAGCAGATTGAGTTGCATGTTATTCGGTATCGTAAAAAAGCCTACTTACGTCGTGGGCTTTGAAAATCGCACCAGGTCTTCCGTTAAGTTTTCGCGATTCATGCAGAATCTCAAAAACAAAAAATACAACATCTGCGGCTGCAAGCTATTAACGTGCAGACTGGAACAATACAAATATCAAAGAGGCTTGTGATTGTAGTGCTCACTTCATTTGAGGTAAGTCATCATTTTTCAGCCCTGTTAGATTAAATTTTAAAGCCTCGATTGTATGAACAGTTTGACCCCATGCTGCGCGCACACCCGATAGTCATTCAATGTTTACAAACCTTGAAGGGGTCTATAAATGGTGGTCGGAGCCAGCTGCAAATGGGTGGGTTAGCAGCAAGTGGGTGGAGCTTTAGCAGTAAGTGGGCTGTACAAACTTCCAGAGGATTTTGATTGGTTTATTTAGTATCACCTGTGTTGTAGCAGCTATTGGTTTATGCTCCACAGTTGGTTAACATTTGTTTAATGTGTAAGTTTTGTTGCAATCGATCAGAAAACAAAGAAGAAAACCGCTTTCACATGTCAGCATGCCGTTGAAATGAAGGGGTAAGCTTGCTGCAGCTGTACAGTTTTAAGTTTTGTAAAAAAGCATTATAAGTTCTGAAGAAGAACATTTTATAATGGCGTTTGTATGCTGTTTTTACTCTTGATGTATTAATAAATAATAAGGGTAGAGAAAGTGTTCTTACTTCATTTGTTTTTGTTGCATGACAATCAAATTGTGGAAGAAATGGGAGAAAGAGAAAATGAGCTGTTGTAGCTGGTATTGTCAGCTTTTTATATTTTGCTGATATTTTTTGTCAAATTAAAAATTAATGGATAATTTTATGACTTTTTTAAAATCTAATTCTCTTTCAGAAGAAGAAGAATGCTCTGCACTCTCTGAAACCTATGGGAAGAAAAAAACTGAACTTGCATATGAAAGTAAGAACTTTGATATAAAACAAAATACATATATTATGCTTTTTAGCAAGGTAAGCATAATCAATTGCAATGATGATTTAAAATGTGTATCGTAGAACAATTTTAATCCACTTATATTTTTCTTTAAGGATGAGCTGTTAAAAGAAGATGAACCTCCATCATGCTTCATCTTCAAGGTAGTTGAATGTTATATAATGTGCTTTTTAAAAATTTTTAACGGCCTGTGCTAACTTTTCAGTTATTAGGAGCGTTGCTAAAGAATATACTTCTTTAAGTTGTTCTTCAAGAAGAAGATGCTGCCTACATGACCCTGTCATTGGCTTGCTCAAGGTTCAGGGACATATTTGGGGATGACAAGTTCAAGAATCAGGCACACTTCTTATGGCTAGAAAGTAAATATTGACATTAAAAAATAAAATGCATAACAAGAACATCATTGATAATGTTAAATGTTAGAAAAATAAGTTGTCTCACTACAAACAGCTCTTCTGGAAGATGTACTCAATCTCCACTTGTTTGGAGTGTGTGTTTGAGTACAAATGCTGCACACCTGGTACTGTGTGTGTAAATTGTTGATGAATAAACTAGTTGTAAGTCTAGGAAAACTAAAAATCTAATTTACTTATGTCATCCCTTGGAGTTTAAAAGTTCTGGACACCATTCACTTGCATGGCATGGACCTATAGAGCGGGGAAATTATTCTTAATGTTTGTAAATGTTCACTGTCAACTATTAACCCTAGTTCTTATTGTGCTTCTTGTGTATCCACCAGGTTATGCTGGGAAGGGAAAGCGAGGTGAGCTCCAGGGCATTTATTCAAAAACCTTCCACCCTCGATTTTGCAGTTTTGACTGCATGCAGGTCAGTTCTAATGAGCTGATATAGTTTCCTTACAAAAACAAAAAAGTAAGACTAAATATAATAATAAAATAAAATAAACACTTTTGCAATAAATTCTGAGTGACTTGTACATGATTTTATTCATTGAAAAAAATAATTTAAATGTAATATATGTGTAACATGTTCAGAAAAACATTCGTCTGCTATTTAAAAAAATTATGCAGTAAAGATGGATGGTAACTTTTTTTTAATTAGGCACATGTTTTTCATGTATTTACACATTCACTTCACTGAGTCCAATTGCATCACATTTTAATATGTTCATTTACTTGATATTGTAGAATATGGAGCTTCAGAAATGTGCTTGAATAAGGCCTACAGCCTGATGAATTTAAAACACCATCACTTTAAGTATGGTAAAAGGTGTAAAGACGTGACTTCATCATTGACAGTGAGTGGTATTGGACACACACAATAATACCAAAGCTGTAAGAAATCAGACCATGATGAGAAACGTAATATTTGATCGTTTATTTTCATTACTGTCGCTACTTCCTGCCATACTCATTCACTGCCGTCCCATTTGCGGCGTAAACTCCTCCTACTTACGCAATTGGGTCCTCCCACTTGCCACATAAGCTCCTCCCACCTGCGTTCTCCAGGCCGAATGCGATGATATAGCGTGATCGGCCCAACATATCCGCATACAACTTCTTTAACGTATTCTGAAAACAAAAAAGGGAGGGCGTACAGAATGTATTGGATTGTTGGAAGTTGCGTCATGTTGCTATTGCTAATCCCTGTAATCTTTTCCTGGGCCCTGCCTTCCCACCATTTCTCGTGACTGGAGGTAAAGATTAAAGATAAGGGCACATGATTTTTTTATAATGAAACTCACAGATAAGTCATTTGTAAAAATTACAACAATATTCTAAAAATGTAAGTTTTCAATTTCAACTTCATTGTGACTTTAACAGTTTTACCGGCTGTTATCAAGGAAAATGTCACAACTTACCAATTAGAATCGAGTATTACAGAGAGCCATAACAATGCCAGTAGGGGTTCAGATAAAAAACTGGCAGCAGGAAGTGGCTGCCATTGACAGCCGGAAGGTAGGAGGGACCTGACAGTCGCTAACAGCCAATCAATATCGACCAACGTGAACGCAACCAATCACATATAACTACGACAGCAGCCATTGCATGCTTTAGTAATGGCAGCGATTGATCGAGCACCGGTAAGTTTGTAATCGGAGTAATGAATGTAAGTTTGATTTTAACTGTTATCTTAGTAAACGACAGTGTAACTTTGCCTATTTTAGTTTCAATGTTAAATTTATTCTAATTCGTTTTAGGTGTGCAAATTAAGCATGAAATTGTGACCACTGCTAGGTTCATGGCAAAATGAAATGGGAATATGTCTGTGCATGCTTGTCTACTGTTAAGGTAATTTATGTATTAATGTGTCCATTTTCTTATGAATCCTCTAGGTTATGTTGGAAGAGGAAAACGAGGAGAGATGCAAGGCTTTTACTCCGAAAACACCCATCCAGGGGTTTGCAGTGAGTGGTGCATGATGCTACAGGAGGAATAACTCTGTATAACACATCAGTTCTGTTCTGAAAGTCTTGAAAATACCTCCAGGATTGTTGTTCGTGATTCTGATTTCTGACATCTAATAGGGAGCGCCCCTAATGTATGAAGAAGTTTCTTTGTCTCAGATCTCTTCTGCAAATCATGCACCAAAGGGTACTGTATTTCTTATGTTTTATATCTTAAAGGACCACAATGGAAATAAGCCTATGGGCTTTATTTTTATCCTTTTGAACACTTCATGTTGATTGTTGTTCAATAAAGTATTTAATCAATTCAATCAATCAAAATCTGTCTAAAACATGTATCCAAAGCTTTCTACACTTATTAACTTTTTAATACAAAACAGCAGGGTTTCCCGAAGGATTTTTCAGTTAAGGTGGCCCGCCTAAGCTTGGAAACCCTACCGCCTTAACTACGTCGTCCAAAAAAAAAAAAAAAAACATTTGCTGCACAAAAGGACGTCAAGTGAATCTCGGAGAATAGCGCGTACGCGGATCACACCGCGAGCGGGGACGCGCCACACGGCCGAAATGAGAAAGACGTGGTCTGGACCGTCACTGTCTGGAGGATAGCCAGTTGATAAAATGCGTGTCTGTGAGAACTGTAAGTGGACTTATGTTTTGGGTTTATTTAAGCCTGTTATTGTATTCGTCTATGGTTCTTGCAATTTTAAAGTAAGTTAGCTGGTGATTTTGTTGTTTAAGCAACCTGCTAGGGTTTCACGTGCCTGTTGATTAGATATAATTGTTGAGCGCTCTTGCTCACTTTATTTATGTGCATTATTTACACGCTACAGTAGTTACACTTCTTTAAGATAATGTAATTAATAGTGGGAAATAATCAGTTTTTACAATTTTTGCGCAATCTATCATCATTCGCCAGACGTTTTACAACATCTGCTTTAGTTTGTGTTTATTAACCCTTTAGTTTCACTTCATCACGCAGCTATTCCCGTTAGAGGTAAAAATATTTAATTCATTAATAATCTAGTATGTGTTAATTTTTTGACATAATTTTTCTAAAATTAAGTTTTATTTCAGTGATTAAAAAATAATTATATAAAGTTATTTATTTTATTAAAATATTTTAATTTTCATCATGACAAATACACCCCGCCCCTTTGATTGCCACGCCCTTGACCCCGCCCATCCGCCCAACCCTACCACCTTAACTAACAATTTTTCTGCGGTAAACCCTGAACAGTATATGTGTCTTTTATTAAACAATATAATATATATTCTCAACTCTTTGATAATAATACTTTGCATTAAAGCAACGCTTGGAGTATAAAATAACAACACCTGTTTCTAAAGTTCTGAAGGATTGCATATGAAATTGGTTATAATACTTGGCTTATAAAGTTTGGATAATTTGCATATTACACAACGTGTGAATATGTCTGTTTCTTGAGTTACTAATGTAAAAAAAAGAAGAAATAAAAAGATTTAAAATAAAGGTTATTGGTGAGACCTGTCTCTCTTTGTCATTTAGGCGTGTTTGGGTAGCCTGTATAATAAATATACAATATACAGTACATCTAGTATTAAGTGCCTCATATAAATATGAATTCATTTATCTAGGTGTTTTTGTGCATATCTTTCATTACTTCACACAAACATTGATTTAGACGCATAAATATTCAGCTGGAATTTAACGTTTGGCCAAATTATCTTTTTCTTTGTTTAAATTCAATAAACCTTTTAATCAGAAAATACTGACATTTATACTTATTTAAATAAGTATTAGAAATTATAATTATTTGTCTTGCTGCCGCTGACATCCTCCTCTTTATTCCGGTTTTAGTGTTTGTGCATATCTTTCATTATTTCACACAAACATTGATTTAGACGCATATGCATTTATACATAAATATTCAGCTGGAATTTAAAGTTTGGCCAAATTATCTTTTTCTTTGTTTATATTCAATAAATAGTTTTAATCAGATAATACTGACATTTATACTTATTTAAATAAGTATTAGAAATTATTATAATTATTTATTTGTCTTGCTGCCGCTGACAGCCTCCTCTGGTTTCCGGTTTTAGTGTCAGGTACTGCGGCCATTTCCCAATGTCAAGGATACTTCCTTGGCAGGACTAGTCCTCACAAGTCACTTCCTTCGGAGGCTAGGGGATGTTCCTCTTAAGTATTCTGAGAACACATAAATGGAACAGGCTAGCAAGTGCACGTCATTGCGTCAAAGAAAGGTGTGCTGCGCGCATAGGATTGTGGGTGATTTCAGGATCCTCTACATTGGAACAGTCCTTCGACGGACGTCGATGACGTTGCATCCTCGAAATTCTGGCTTCCGAGGATCCTTCCTTGACATTGAGAAACGGCCAGTCTGTTGCAAGCATAGACAGTAAAAGAAATGGACACAGCGACCCCATTGGATCCAACGGAGACAAGTGAAGTCAATTAGAAGCCCGCACTTCCTGGGGGTCGAGCGTACTGCGCAGACTCAAACTGAGCTGAATGACGTGGTTGTCACGTGAGCAACCTGTCTGACAATTGTAAGTCTTCTAATGGCCGTGCCACGCGAAATCTGAATCACCCACCGAATCTTGCAGAGACGGCGAGGGTGAACAGGAGCACATTTTGGTAAGTAGTCTGATTAATAAGCTCCCTTGACTTTATGCCTCCACGTCCACCCGATTGCCTCATGGACAGTAAAAGATTGCCTGCGAGCTTCTCTTCCTGTCCATATGGTAATTTCTCTGCTGTGCGACAGAGAGTCGCAGGTTATGACACAATGAATCGTTAGCATATTTTTACAAAAACTGCTTCTACTGGGCCATAACGTAAGATACATGGTAATGGAGCCTATTATACATTTTTGTGTTTCTTTAGAAATAATTAATGGACAAATGGAGTCTTTAAACGCCTCAGATGTAAAGTTATTCGCTGTCAAAGTGACGCCAAAATGAATGGGAGTCAATGGGATGCTAACAGCAGGTGGGGGTTCACTAAGCAATGGCGGCGCCCGGGGAAGCTTCAATAAAATATGAAACCCTGCCCCCTGGTTGCAAGTGGCACCAACTTCCTGCTGCCAGCGTCTGCCACTTCCTGCTGACAGCTGACGATTTTTCGCTGAACCCCCTCTCAAATTTTAATTTAATAAAAATGTTAAGGATTATTAAGCTATCATAATGCTTTTTTACAGATCTGTTGCTCACCTTTAGCTCTGGGATTTTTTAGTAAGTTAACTTACGTTTTTCCTTAAACCAAAAGTAAAACCGACACCAGTCCTCTGGAGGTCTGGGCACATGTTGGAGCTCGAACCCCTCTCTCCGACAGCGCCTTATCCAGTGTGATGGTGAGTCCACCACCTCCTTCCATTCACGACACACTAAACGACACTTTAATACCACATCCTCTGCAGGCAGATACTGTAAGATCTCTTCAACCACAGCTGAGTTTAAACGTGGGCACTAATATTGGATAAACGAAAAATGGTTTTCAATTTCAGTCACTGACCTATTTCCGAGTCAAGTTTAATGTATCTCCAGTGACACAAAAAATGTCAACTTACTGAAACTGATCCGAATTCAAGCTTCTTAGACACATCATTTTGATTGCTTGCAGAAGGATCCATTCTTCTTCTTGCAACGCTTTAGGTCACACTGTGGATCTGGACCTACAGCGTTAGGTTGAAAACAATACGAAAGTAAGACTTAGACTTAAAAGCATAAACCATTGAAACATATGACATACCTTACTCTTCGTCATGTAAAATCACTTCTCTACCCGATAATGAAAGTAATAAGGATAAGAAAAAGTATATGCGTATATATTTCCTCGTATGTTTCTGTTTCTGTCAGCGGAAAATCATTTCAACGACCCGTCCGTCACATGAATCGGGAATTCCCGCAATTCCCAAAATAGTTGAAACACACCTCAGTTATTCGATAGCACGTATTTGCATGGATACATCTAAACGAAACTCTGCTGTCCAGGCGCGTGTTGATGGATGCTGACTTTTGCAGTCCACAACACAGCGAGATTCAAGAAGTGTCCGGCTTGCCTGCACTTTTTTCACTCCTCCCCTTACTGCAGCCGTCTGCACAAGCTGCAACAAGCCTTATGGCTGCGCATACCTTCAGGGGCGGATCTAGAAAATTATTTATGGGGTGGCAAGGGGGTGACATGAGAACTACGAGGGGTGGCAATAAAGTAAGCATACTTGCATGGTTGTCGTGGATACAAGAAATTATATACTATATTCGGTGTATACACTGGACCTCAAATTTTTATAACATAAAAAAATGCAACAACAAATGTTCCTATAAGTACCCAAGCAGCTACCTTTAGAATTTCTACTGTAGCACCCTTTGTCTTAATACTACAGTAAGTTAATACATACATCTTACCAATACCTAAAAACACTGACTGTAACCATGATGAGCAAGGTTGAACATAAAGACTGTTTACTTTTATATAAATAAAATAGGTTTGCCTAGTTTATATTAATGTAAAACATATTTGAAAGACACACATCTCTTTCTCTCATAAGCCTCTTCTTTAATCCTTTCACTCACTTCATGATGGATTGTTTCTGTTCTTTTCACTTCTTTTAGCTCTTCACCATTTCTATGTTTCTGACTTCTTCTACTCCTCTCCCTTCCAAAACATATTTTTCTGTTTTATTTGTACCTTCCACTCTCATAGTATTTGATTTTTCTATTCTTTTTGGTTAAAAAATGGATATCAGCCTTTCTTTTCATAGTATCATGGAAAATGCAGCATTAAGTTCTTTCAAGCTTTCTAAACATACACAACACTGAATAGTTTTGTCTCCTTAATGAAGACAACTAAAAACATTAGACTATATCATAAAGAGCGATTTCATATGCATGTATGGAATATTTTGATTGCTGCACTAACAAGACATGACGGGCTAACTCTAGAAAGAACTGCTTAAAAGATACTTAAAAGATACCTGCAGTTCAGTTGTTTTAACTACCAACAACTACCTCAGGCAATATTAAACAATTAACAGTTTAATTTTTGTATTTTATCCTGAAGCAACATTTATCTTTAAAATATGACCGTATTCAGTACTCTGATTTGCTGATGTGATGCTCAATTTAATCACTTTAAGACACTAAAGAGAAACCACTAATGTTTTGGCAGCATGTGATGATGTGAGGTACTTTATTATATCAGAATTACTTGCTACAGACGTGAAGAGACTCTTTCTTCATGGGCATAAGTTGCACGTTCATAATCATTCTTGCCTTTGGCCGCAACGATGGAAAAGTAACGTTTGTGCTTTTTATACTTTGTGTTTGCGTCCGCTACCTTTGTTTTGAGATCGTTGTACTTGCCATCGCTCTGTTGTTGCAGGTTTGTGCGACTGCAGCGCGAGAACCGGGCTGCATGTGAGTGCCTTGGATGGGGCGATGCATGCTTTCATGGCAGTTTCCAAAAGTCTCCAACCACGCCAGAAAAAATCGCTATATATGTCCGTGTCGCTTTTTTAATAAAGTCGCTAAAGGGGTCTAAAAAGTTTCTTAATCTAGCGACAAAGTCACCAAGTTGGCAAGACAGCGCGGACTTTTTTTTACACTGTAAAAGACTTTCTGCTGGGACTGCCTGTTCGTGCTTGTGTATGAACTCTGCTGCCTCTGGTTGGCTATAACGATGGAAATTAAGCCAATCCTCATCAGCTATGTGGTTGTCCCACCCCCTCTAAGACACACACACCAATCATCGTCAGATATGTGTCTCCCACCCCTAAACACACGCAGAGAAAAACTACATTGCCTTTCTGCCCTACTAGGGTATATATTATATATATATTATATATATATTAGGATACTAGCGCTGGGGTGGCATATGGGGTGGCAATGCTTTTATTAAGGGTGGCAACAGCCACCCCGTGCCACCCCGGTAGATCCGCCCCTGCATACCTTTCAGGGTACCGCGAGAGCGATATGTCTAATGTGCCCTTCGTGCGGCCGTTGCGCATATATCGATCAAAGCCCCGCGAGAGCGATTCGAAAAATCTTATTTTGAACTTATTTTGATCTAAAAGGCAAAAAAAAAACAATTCATCCGGAGCTTTGGTATCGCTCTCGCGGTACTTTGATGTCATACGCCGATCACTATGCGCAGAGCCATAAAGTCGAATACCGTAGATGCAACTGAAATACCAACAAATGCACTTACATTAAGATGTTTATAAGGAGAATCAACAAAGATGAACTGTTCCTTACTGGAAAAGGCTACTTCGTAAATGTTGGGATGTAATCTAAGTCAATGATCTTAAAAACAAAGTTTTGTAGACAAAAATTAATTCCACACAAGTAAAACATAACATACTACAATTTTCTATAATTAATTTTGTTTTTATTTACCATAACATCAAATGGCCAACATACATAACTAAAATAATATTTAAGTAGCATCAAGTGTAAACCTTTTAATGAAAATCAGACTTTTCCCATGTTTAAGTGCTATAATTTGGTCCCCAGTTCTTCTATCACTTAGTTTTGGTAAACCATTCTCTGCAAGCATGTGAAAAAATAGGTAATTGAAATTTGGCTCCCCTTGTGATGTCAGAAGGGGATAAGCCCCTTAAACTGCACTATCCAAGAGTGCAGAGATTCACTTTATTGGATTTAAAAGGCAAAATGTCAATTTTAAGATGCTATAATAAATTATCTATATGGTATTTTGGGTAAAACTCTACATATGTACTCTGGGAACACCAAAGATTTATTTGACATCTTTAAAAAGTCTTGTGAAATGTCCCCTTTAATATTGTCAAAACAATTATCACAATCAGAACAGATTTTAATTTTGCCATAAAACAACACAAAATGTCATCACAAAACTGCCATCTTATTAGCTGTTAGGCTTGTTCAACTTTATGCGGCGCCGCAAGAACCGACAGCCGGATGATGTCAAAGTACTGCGAGAACGATTAAAGAAATCATACGAAGTCTAATTTTGTCTCGCTCTCGTGGTACTTCGATGTCATCCGGCTGTAGGTTTTTGCAGCACCGCATGAAGTCGAACACACCTTATTTCTTGTCACTTGGCTCCATTTGAAAGTGCTGAGGGAGTATTCTAGATTTGTTTTATGACTTTTATGTTATTTTACTGTATATTCTATATAACACATATCATAAAATGCATTGCATGATGTTATATAGGAAATTACAAGTGTTTGATATAGTTTTTGACCTTCCGTGAAACTGTTGCGTGTCATAGTTATGTCAGAGTTTTTATAAAAATTAACAACAATTTAGTCATAAAATTACTTTGACTACTTAGAAATTGTAACATTTTGATGTATATACATAAAAGAACGTAACAAACAAACAAACAAGAAGCATATGATGCATATATTCTTCATATCAGTACAAACTTTCATGCTGTCCATCAGTGACCTAAAAAATATTATATAGCTGGACCGATCTCTACACTACTGTTTACAACCCATACTCCATACCAGCCTGCCCAAAACTTTGTATCCTTTCCTCCGTGAGTAAAACGGATAAACCGAACTCCAGGTCCATAATTCTTAAAGACGTGTGTCATCTGAAATTAAAGCAGTGAGAATAAAAGGTAAGATTTCAAACAACCTTGGCACATATAATCAGATCTTTACGCTTGTTCACTCTCTGTCCTCCTCCATCATAAGTGCAGACCCTATAGCCGCAGTCATAATAACCTCATAATTATTGACATCCCAGGACGAGTCTGCCATGTTTGAGCCACTCAACTGGTGTTAAATTAGCGAATCTGGGTCTGCGGATCACAGATTCACTCAGGCGAAAATCCCCTGATTTATTCATGCAGGATGGGTCTGTGGATTCGTCTGTTTCGTCCCTACGTTGTGTCCGAAGACGACATGTTTATCCTGTGGAGGCTACCATATGCATTCAAAATTCAGGGATGAGCAGTTGCAGACCTGCCAACCTTGGACATTTTTTTTGAGTACAGTACCATCAGCCGAAAGGTCAGAACATGGGTTTTTAAAGGTGACATAGAATGATTGAACGGGGTATTTATCCTTGTTCTGTGATGTGACATGTAGATAAAAAAAAATTGTTTGGGTCTGTAATGCCTTAGAAGCTTCCTAAAAACCTCTCTCAGATAGCTCTATTAGGGTGGGGGATTTTAAACAAGTGGTTTTGCACCTATTTGGCTCCCCCTACTGGCTTAACTTGCAATCTCAATACTGATTGGCTGACTTTGCTGCCCCTCAAAAAATGTAGCCAGTTATTTGAAAGTGGAGGGGCAGTGAGATGCCTGTGATGTCATAACCATCAGTTTTTCAGATTGGGCCGTTTTCTGGCTGACATTTCTAAAAGAGGAATTTTTATGAGACTGAGATGTTTAGAATGTCTAGCACTTTTTGTATGTTTGTGAATGCGGGTAGACTACCATTATTCAACAAAGACAAGGAAAAAAAGGGTTTTCATTCTCTGTCCCCTTTAACATATAATTTAACACACGCATGCGCGCACGCACACACACACCTCTTGGTAACTTTCAAGGTAACATGCTGCACATTGCACTCACTTTTTTTCTCCATCCTGGCATAATCTGCTTAAAAATAATTATAAATGTGAATAAAATCATGTTTAACAAAATTTGCCATACATGGTGTATTCTTGTATTCTTGTATTTGTATTCTCCAAAGTTTAGCATGTCTGCTCAAACACTGTTAAAGTGATATTCCTGTTAAATAGTGGATGATAAGTTCACCCACAAATAACATTCTGTTATCATTTACTCACCCTCATATTATTCCTAACCTTAATGATTTCTTTCTTGAGTGAAACACAAAAGAAATTATTTTGAGAAAAAATAATTGTTGTTTTCCCTGACTAGGAAAAAATACAATGGAGATCAGTGGGGACCAGATCTGTTTGCTTACCAACACTCTTCAAAATGACTTGTTCCACACAATAAAGAAACTCATAAAGGTTTGGACGCTCTGTTCTATTATGTAAACTATGACTGAATTAAATTTTTAAGTTAACTATCCCTTTAAGACAGTATTTTAGAGTTAACACTACTTTAAATTGAACCATAACTGTCTGTCTTTAATTTATTGTAGCTTTGTTTACAGTACAGTACAGTACGGCAAAGGCACCTATCACATGGGTGCTCGAGACACAAGATATTCTCCAAGTATAAAACTTTATTTGATGTGGTTTGTATATGACGTTTAATTAATAGACAATTATCAAGAGCGCGTTATTGGAGAGCGCGTCAGGTGGACTCCCTTCACTGAGAGTGAACTTTTCGTTTTTATTTGACTAAAATTGGATGCTTTCCCCCATGGTAAAACCATGGTACTTTTTCGGAAGCGCTCAATTATAAATGATGCTAATTTACAAATCAGAAGTAATGTTTGCGCATCTTGCGGTCAAGTGCACGTTATGAAACGGAGCCAGCGCGACCGTCGACTTCATAGGATTAAGCTAATGCATTATTTTAACTCTGCACATCCACCCTGACCAGTTTACCTTAGGGGCTCAGACGCCTTCACTCTCCGTTGAAAAAGATTGTCAGAAACTGCGGGTGGATGAAGGAGATCACGCGGAATTTTGTGATTCCGTCATTAGCAGACTCTTGTTACTGATTTGCCATACAACTTGTCAATCACCCTCACTTTCTATATGGTGGATGAGCCCAGTGCTATGATTGGACATTTTTTTCTTTTTTCTGTTGCTTGTTTTGAGTATTTCGCGCGGCAGGGGCGTCACCAGGTTTTTGCGTAGTTTCGAGTGACAAATCGTACCACCGTACAATGAGGTCAAAATGAGTAGCTGCTACGCAAAATGCGTACAGGTTGGCAGGTCTGCTGTTGGTTGCAATTCACACTCTCACCACCTTTAATAAATAGTTCAGTGGAGGATGATTGGACTGTACGTTTTGTAAGTAATAAAATTTAGTACATTTATTATTTAAAAATGATTGAATGATTTGAACACTATGATTAAACTCACTTGACACCATCGTTGATCATTCCACTGTTCAAAGAAAACTTTTTCAGGCTGAAAGACACTGATGGGATTCTTTTCCTGATCAAGCAGTTCTACACAGATCTTATAATAACACCTGCAATCAAAGCTTGGGGCGTACCTGCAGCAAACAACAATACACACCAGACTGAGGGAAATACTAGTAGTTTTAGAGTTATAATAATGCTTTAGTCTTTTCAAAGCCCAATCTAAATTTACTAAGACAACTAAAACTGAAATTGTCTGCAAAGTTTTGAATAAAATACAGAATAGAATTGAAAATTGTTGTGTGGGATAACAGAGATTTAAAACCTCTTAAACTCTGGGTCCGGTGGGTCCAAAACTGCATCATAAAATTTATTTTACAAAATATATCAGTTATGAACAAAAGTTTTCTGTAAAATAAGACCATTTATATCTATTTTACTCCAAAGCATGCGGATAAATAACTTTAAGCATGCTCAATTATGCAAAAACTCTAATTATACTGCTTAGCCTTGCATAAGAGACTTGCAAGCATTGTTTTATATGTTTTCCTGTTTGAAAAGTGTTTTTTATCCTACTGCAAATGACTAACCAGTCTGATATTTTGATGTCAGGTTGCAGAAGATCCATGATAGCAGAACTGTAACCTTCTTTTTTTAAATTAATCAGCTGTTGCTTTAAACATAACCTGAGAACAAAGATGACAGACAGGTCAAGTTCCGAAATTACGCATCAAGTTCTGAAATTTCTGAAGCAACAGAAACATAACTTACCTATAAGAGGTGGAGAAGCATTTCTTATTGTTGTCATTTGGAAGGGCTGCAAAATTCTCTTCTATTTTCCATTCGTCTCCACCATTCTTTACAAGGATCCATCCATTGAAATGATCTAATAAAAAATACCAGCATGAAGGACACTTCTTGAATTTAACAGTTGGCAATATATGCCCACAACCATACTTTAAAGCAGTGTTTTTATTTCAACCAGGTGGCCAGGGCCCTATAGGAGGCCACAATAAACTTTCAAGGGGACTTATGTATTGAATTTTTAAGTAATTCATTTTAACATTAAAGACAATGACCATTGTTATTAAATAAGGAATAGTTTATATCCCTAAAGATGTTTATTTAACAACTTAGCAACAGTTCCCGGAAGAAAGGTGTGTAAAAGTCACAATGAAACAGAAGAAGTGATCATCTTATTTTTTTTTACAGTGACCAGACTGTAAAAAATATCGACATACTTATTATCAAGCTATCACGTAATCATAAATTATTCTGTGGCTCACCTTCAGCTCTGGTATTTTTTAGTAAGTTACGTCTTTTCTTAGTCATAAAGTAAAACAGACACAATTTTGTCGGAGGTCTGGACGCATTGCAGGGCTCGATCCCCTCTCTCCAGCAGGGCTCGATCCCCTCTCTCCGGCAGGGCTCGATCCCCTCTCTCCGGCAGGGCTCGATCCCCTCTCTCCGGCAGGGCTCGATCCCCTCTCTCCGGCAGGGCTCGATCCCCTCTCTCCGGCAGCGCTCTCTCCAGTGTGCCTGTGAGTCCACCAGCTCCTTCCATTCACGACATACTAAACGACACTTTAATACCACATCCTCTGCAGGCAGATTCAGTAAGATCTCCTCAACCACAGCTGAGTTTAATCCTGGGCACTAATAACGCAGAAACAAAAATTGTGTTTCAGACAATGATCTATGACCCATTTCTGAGTCAAGTTTAATGTAAAAACTCTCCAGTGACACCAAAAAATGTCAACTTACTGTAACTGACCCGAATTTAAGCTTCTTAGACACATCATTTTGATTGCTTGCAGAAGGATCCATTATTCTTTTTGCAAACATTTGGTTGTCACACTGTGGATCTGGACCTATCCATCTTAGGTTGAAAACAACACGGAAGTTAACTTAGACTTTAAATCAACCATTGAAACATTTTACCTTACTCTTCGTCATGTAAAATCACTTCTCTACCAGATAATGAAAGTAATAAGGATGTGAAAAATTATATGCGTACATGTATATCCTCTACAGGGGATTCCTGCAATTCCCAAAATAGCTGAAACACACTTCAGTTATTCGATATCACGTATTTGCCTGGATACATCTAAACAAAACTCTGATATCCAGGTGCGTGTAGATAAGTCAGTAAGCTCGCTGCCCACTAGTGATGGGTGATTTTTAAAGCACACTTCATGAGGCTTCGAAACATTTACGAATCTTTTGTTTCGAATCATTGGTTCGGAGCTTGTTTCAATTGGCCAAAGTCACAAAGTTTTAGCAAACGAGGCTTCATTACGTCATAACTGTTTCAAAAAGTTTTGAAAATCCAGTGTAGGTGAACTCGGGTCAGTTTTATTGTAAAGGTTTAAACATTCATCCTTCTGACTAATAACACTACAATTTTGTCTACATTTTATTTATAGACAGATTTAATGACAAAAATGTGCATAATTAAAAAGGGAGTTTGTTTTAATGATTTGTTTTCCATAAATAAAACTAAAAACACAGAATACACTTTTAATTATGTCTCAATTAAATTTATTTTTCTTAAAAACTTTTAGAACAATCTTGCTATTATTTTGTAAAAAGTGTCAAATGTTTGGACAGATCTTGCTGCTTTTACACTATTTTGACCAGCAGGTAAGCCTGTGTGTGTATAGTGTTTCGAACGCTTCGAAAAACTGAATCAATTTACGAAGCAATTGGTTCAATTGATTCAAAGCTTCGAAAAGCTTCATTTCTCCCATCACTACATATCTACTGTTTCATTTCCTTTCACCCCTACATGGGCAGGAACCCAAAGGAAGGAGACATCTATTCTTTTATTATGAAGTGTGAGAAGCAAGTGGAGTATTTGATGCAAGTGAAGTATCCTCGAGGACCCCCTTCCAGAATGTTTTAGATGTCTCCTTAATTAACACACCTAATTTAACCCATTAGATTGTTATGGAGACATTCTGGAAGGAGGCTGATGAGTTGGTTCTGGTGATTTAAATAAGGAGACATCTAAAACTTTCTAAGGAATCCTCGACGACCAGGGTTGAAGAACACTGCACTAAACGTCACTTTAATACCACCTGCTCTGCAGGCAGATTCAGTAAGATCTCAACCACAGCTACTGGAACAGATGGCTGCAAACGTGAGAACTTGAACTAACACACGCAGACAGACAGATATGGTCAGAGATAAAGTTCTGGATAAATTCATTGCTAATTAAAAATAGCATTGAAACAGCAATGTAGCTTTAACTCTTTTTATAAACTAACAGCTCTTCCACATTCAAAGAAGACAACAGAAGTATTTACGAAACTCGCCTTAATAACTTATCAGTGTCGACAGCACCATAGACTTCTTTTTTTACAAAGAAATATAGGCACCTACCATATTGGCTAAGCATGCCTATTTCCATTTCATGTGTCGAGTGCATGCCACTGTTGTTACGTTTCCATTTTTGTCGAGGGAGCCAGTGTCCCGCCACTTCCGGGTTGGCGTGGCCTACAAAAATACGTCATCATTCCTGCGGCATGACGTTATACGTCGAAACCACCAACGAAAACCGAGATGGCCAGATGTGGAGTCATGGATTTTTTAAAAAAGAATTATTAATATATTGCTGTCTGTGATTCTGTGAGCATGGATCCTGTACTTTAAAATTATCGTTTACAAATGTGATATGAATACAATTAAACGGCTGTTTAATATTATTCTCTGAAAAATCCAGCTAAGACCAGCATAAGCTGGTCTCCCAGCTTGGTTTTAGCTGGTATGGCTGGTGTAGCAAGCTGGTCTAGCTGTGTTTTGGTCACTTTTTAAGCTGGTCTAGCTGGACTTAGCTGGTCAGACCAGCTGGCCCACCAGCTTTGCCAGGCTGGAAGGACCAGCTTAGACCAGCTACTGCCACTTATGCTGGTCTTTGCTGGATTTTTCAGTAGGGGGCAATTTGACCCTGAAACGTCATGACCAATTTCACATTCATAAGTGTACATTTTCAGGGAAAACATGAAATGTTATATTGAATCAGTATTGCCCTCAAATAAACAAAAAACACTTCTATTTTTTTTCTTATACTGTTTATATTTTCTTTTTAGCATATTAAATGTTGAAATCTTGTATTGTATTTTTTGTTTTTTAATAAACCGCCATTAAACAAAAAAGTAGGCGGCGGCGACATTGTACATTAAAGTTGTCTTTTCCTGACCTGAAGTTTTGCCTCCCCCTGCTGTACATAAATAGATACTACATATCCGTTGTGCTGATACACTGTTCAGATCTTACCACTGCATCAGCTGGCAATTTTACATACGTATGTAAAATACGTCTAATATATCGTCCAAACACAGCCCAGACGTCTAAGCTAAAACAAGGATAAATTGGGCTGTCGGTGAAAAATTAAGACATCTAATAGCCCAAAGATAAATTAAATAAAACAAAAAAATAAATGAAATCAAACAACAACCACCTTGTAATTACTTTGCATAGACTACATGGTGGAATATCATACATCTAACAAGTTATTTAGGCAAAACAACATGTAACCAAATTCAAGTTTATTATGGCTAGAAGGGTTGCTCTTAGACGGACTATAGACTTTATAACCTAGACGGTTGCTTGCTGGGGTGTGTTCAGGTCCAGGTTGTTCACAGATTACCTCACTGTACATAACAAGCATCATTTTATTATCCTTTTATCAGAGGTGATTTTTTTCTTGTTTTAAAAAGCTCGTTCTCAACACAGCTCCCGTACAGCTAGAGATTTATTCGTGAGAATGGATGATCAAGATATAACCTATTTTAATTTTACAGATAGGCTAAATAATTCAAGTTAATAATACAAATTTACCTAATATAGTGGAATAACAACTACAAAGAGACTTGTATCACAACTATAAAGAAATGACTCCACCTAAAAAGCAGTTTTCAAATGGTGCCTTTGTTCTTTTTGTGTTTATGTGTGTTCTTTAATTAGATTTTTTATGTTGGTAAGTTTTTTTCATATAGGCTTGCACACAATATAATGTCAATCATTAGTAAATAAATTATTCATTTAGGCTACTTTATAATGTAAGTACCCTATTTAAGTCATTTCCGCCAGATGGAATTTGGTGTTAAATTGTAAGATTTTTTTAAACAAAGTATGTCTATGGCAACTTTTGCATATGAAAATAATCTATGACTATTTTCATCCTGAGAAATATGTGACGTTTTTCTGCACGCGTAAATCGCAACTGTCATCATTTCGCGTTAATGTTAACACGCACAGGCAGACCTCAGATCATTGCTATACAAACCTTTAGATTTACATTTTATAAAAATTATAGATTTTTCATGATAATTATGAAGTAGATGAAATTTTAAATGTTGTGATTAACTTCACACAGAGACGTTTCAAATATGTATGCATCTTTGTGGTTCTTACCAACAATTGTCAGCTGGGCATATGGCATACAGTATGTGAAAGCCTACTGCCCCACATTCACTTCCTTTACACTGTACTGTAAAGCTATTCAAAACCTCATCGTTTAAAGTCAACAAATAATTCGACATCGCAGACAATAATCATCATTTCTTAATATCCGCAACAAAAAGCAAAAGCATTGATGATTAGACAAAACATGAATTCTGGGTCTCTTCAGGCGGTTTGCTAAAAATGAGAGGAACTGTGTGAGCCACGCCCACGTGTAACTAGTATAAGAAGCGGTAGATAAAAAAGAATTTTCACAACAACTGGTTAACGATGGCAGACAACAATGGGGATGCACTGGACCACCAAGAAGGACAAAGCATAGACTGTGCGACGAAATATGAAAACAATAAACCGGTATATTTCTAAAAATATTCTTTTGCATTAATGATACTTTAAAAGATAAATAAATATTATTGGCTACATTTGGATTTATTTTCCAAATGGTAGATCCGTTTGCAAAAAATCTGTTTATTTTATAAAGACACAAAATATGTAGTATACATCGTTTTTTAATATAGGCCCATTATAGATAGATAATTAAAGGAGTAACCAATGAAATATACCTTGGAAAATTATTTGCATGTAACTGTTGCAGAAATCCACAGGCATCCCTTTATCCACGAAACTGTGCTACGCCATTGGAGGGATGCCTTATCAAATGACTTCAAACGCCAAAGGATTTTTCATGCAGATCTTTTTATTGGATGTTGTAAAGGTGAGTGACAGCTTAGATAATGTTGTGGTCTTAGCAGCTGTTGGTGGTGAAAACCATGCTAACCATACTCAAACAGAACTGTATATATGAACATGCATGTACAGATGTACATACATCAACCATCATTTTGTGGAAGTTATGCAATATGGATATTCATCACCACACCCTATACATTGGGTGATGGTGTAATTTTGCATTAATTGACAAATACCCGATACAGCTGTCTTATCAATATTATTAACTTAAGGTGTGTGGTAATGGGTCGTTTTAATCATTCCAGTCTATACTGTATGTTGGACATGGTTTTCTTATAGGACTATAAACTACACTGTCAGATAAAATGGTCCAAAGCTGTCACAGCCTTTTTTTGAATACATACCATTAGGTAAAAATATGAATACATTTGGTACCAGTATGTATCTCTAAGGTAGTAATATGAACTCTTTAGGTGCAAATGTGTATTTTTTTTGTTGTTGAAAGGGTACCACCCTGACCCCGGTGACAGCTTGGGGCCATTTTTTTCTGACCGTGTTCTCTTGTATCTACACCTTGTAACTGCACACCTTTTAAAACGTGTGTGTGTGTCATTTTAACACGTCTTGTGTCGTCCCTTTTATTTATCTGAACACAAAATCAGCACAAAATGACACACAATGTGTTAAAATAACACATCATGTATTAAATAGGATAACACAAAACAATGTGTTAAAAATGAACACATCCTTTCTTAGAGTACAGCTGGACTAAATATAATTCAATGATTGCATGACTTCACCGAGCTTTCCTTTCGAATATAAACAGAAAACTGATTATTAGTTAGTTAAAAGTAAAAGTGAACCCATACTTAAAATGTGACTACACACATAATAATGTTGGGTTGAAAAAAATAACCCATTGAAACGTTTTTGTTTTTTTTACAGTGTACTATTTACAAGTTGGCATGGTTTATAGTTCCTGTCATTTTTCACATTAACACATGCTTAACATGATAGATCACACCATACTTCTACATAGACTAGAAACCAGTAGGACTATCTGGGGTGATCTTCAAACGGTTCAGGTCATACTTGAAAGAGAGGGGTTACCATGTGATCATAAGTGACCATAAATCTAGTCCCACAGTGCTCAAATCTTGTACCACTTTTGTTCAGTTTATAAATGCTCTTGCTTGGACAAATAATGAAAAAGAACCAAATTGCTTACCACATCTATGCAGATGAGCACAGATCTACTTATCAGTCCTATCCCCCAATGACTGCAGCCACATTGACTCCACGTGTTAGTGCATTGGTGAAATTAACAGTTGGATATGTCAAAACTTCCTCCAGTTAAAACAAAGACAAAACTGAAGTCACCGTAGTTGGAAACAAAGACGAAATTCTCAGGTTAAAAACACACCTTGTTTCTAGGTGTCCAAAGACACATGTTTTCGTCATTTCGTCTTGATTTTGTGTTCAAATAAGAGACAACACAACATGTGTTAAAACAACACAAAGTGTGTTCCAAAAATAACACAGAGATGTGTCTAGTTAATGACAACACATTAGACTTGTTGTCCTTAACTAGCACACAATGTGTATTTTAAACACATAGTGTCGAGTCTGACCTTAATTTTACGTAAACACAATGCAAATCAGTTTACACTTTCAGAAAAAAAGCTACAAGTTGTCACTTGGATGGTACCTTTTCAAAAAGGAAATTTTTATTCTTTAAAGGTGCATATTGATACCTCAAAGGTGCCTTACATTCTGGTACCTCATACCTGTACCGTCCAAGTGACAACCTTTGTACCTTTTTTTCTGAGAGTGTACTGCCATCTTAACATTGCACAATTTGATGTTTTTTTTAACAGTTATTTTTGTGTAGCTGTTATTTATCTTTGTAAATAATTTCTGTGTAAAGCACTTTTAATGACCTATGTGCTATATAAATAAACTTGCCTTGCCCTCTCTATTTAACCCATCCAGAGGGTAGTACACACACACACACACACACACACACACACACACACACACACACACACACACACACACACACACACACACACACACACACACACACACACACACACACACACACACACACACACACACACACACACACACACACACACACGCAAGTCATGAACAAACACCCGGAACAGTGAGAGCAATTTGGGGAAAGTGCTCAGGGGCACCTCCATTGTTTCCTGGCGGTCTTGGAAATCAAAACCGTTACAAGTCTACAACCGTTAGCTCTCCATTAGGCCACAACTTCCCTTGTAATAATGAGGTTATTTTGAACCCAACATTGGGTCAAAAATGGGACGAACCCAAACCAATGGGTTGTAATTGAATGGGTTAAATATAAACATTGGGTTATTTTAACACAACCACTGAGCCTGAGTTTCTCGCTTTTTGATCCAATGCTGGGTTGAAAATAAGTGTATACATTCACTTTCCCTGTGTGATGTTTTTAGGAGTTCTGACCTTTTTGTGTGCATTTGACCCATTTTCATGAATTTTGCTACTAGAAATGTTGAACTTTGGCATTTTTGAAACACGAAAGGCTCTGTCCTGGTCCAACTAAACTCTTCCTCAATTTGCATGTCATGTTGGCCACCCACTCTCTGTTAGCACAGGAAGTATAAAGGCTTGCATGTGAAAGATCTTGTAGAACTTTTTCTCTTGATGTGCAATTGTATTTTGTGAACACAAGAAAGTAAAATACAGTTTTTCTGAATTGCTAAAACACATTTTTTGAAACCATCACTCATTTTCTCAAAACCTTAAACACAAATCCCAATTTTAAACACAATTTACAGAACCCCTGACTCTTCTAGCAAAATCAAACAATTGCTTCAAAACCATTTCACTTGTACTCAAAATCAAACTAAGCTTTCAAATCATACACACATAAGTCTATGATATAAAACACTACAAGCATCCATTAGACACTACCTTAAAAAATGGAAAACACAACATCCAGGAGATCTGCTTACAGAAAAATACATGTTTATTGTACATAACAACACACTTGACAAATACTGTTAAAAATCTCTATTACTGTAATCACAAGTTTAGTTCAGTTACAGTTTTTTTGAATTGCTAAAACACTAAACCCCAATCTCTGAACCAAATTCATAGTGGCCTAAACCCATTTGTCAAATCATGCACTCTTTTTGCAAAATTCTAAACACAAACTTCTCACTAAAACACACATTTCACACTGCAATGCACTTGTTTTATAAATGCTAAACACAGGCAGGCAAAAGTTGAACACAACTACAACACTCTTATCATCGAGTAAACACAACAACTCAAAATTCTACACACTTTTATCTAATGGTATTTTTTACCAATTGTGTGAATTGGAAACAGTCTGAGAGGCAGATGAAGAGTATGAGGAAGAAAAGGACACCAGAGACGATGCAATTGACAAAATTTGCAGTTGGATTGCTGACTTTTTACAAAATACAAGTGCTGCTTACAGTAATATTGAAAACGTACTATTACTTGCAGTACTTACAGTAAACTATTCACTATATTCACTGAACTAAACTTGTGATTACAGTGATAGAAATTTTTAACAGTATTTGTCAATTGTGTTGTTTTGTACAGTAAACATGTTTTTTTCTGTAAGCAGATCTCCTGGATGTTGTGTTTTCCATTTTTTAAGGTAGTGTCTAATGGATGCTCTGTAGTGTTTTATATTATAGACTTATGTGTGTATGATTTGAAAGCTTAGTTTGATTTTGAGTACAAGTGAAATGGTTTTGAAGCAATTGTTTGATTTTGCTAGAAGAGTCAGGGGTTCTGTGAATTTTGTTTAAAATTGAGATTTGTGTTTAAGGTTTTGAGAAAATGAGTGATGGTTTCAAAAAATGTGTTTTAGCAATTAAAAAAAACTGTAATATAGTGAATACTTTACTGTAAGTACTGCAAGTAATAGTAAGTTTTCAATATTACTGTAAGCAGCACTTGTATTTTGTAAAAAGTCAGCAATCCAACTGCAAATTTTGCCAATTGCATGGTCTCTGGTGTCCTTTTCTTCCTCATACTCTTCATCTGCCGCTCAGACTGTTTCCAATTCACACAATTGGTAAAAAAATACCATTAGATAAAAGTGTGTAGAATTTTGAGTTGTTGTGTTTACTCTATGATAACGGTGTTTTAGTTGTGTTCAACTTTTGCCTGCCTGTGTTAAGCATTTATAAAACAAGTGCATTGCAGTGTGAAATGTGTGTTTTAGTGAGAAGTTTGTGTTTAGAATTTTGCAAAAAGAGTGCATGATTTGACAGATGTGTTCAGGCCACTATGAATTTGGTTCAGAGATTGGGGTTTAGTGTTTTAGCAATTCAGAAAAACTGTAAAATGTCACATTTCACAAAAAAACATTAAATATCTATATTTTTGCTATTTTCTTCAGTCCAAGTGTTTTTGTTATAGATGGGGGCCTCTTATGCAGCCATCATTCTCTTTCTTGGTCGAGCTTGGGATGCTATTACTGATCCTCTCATTGGATATGCCGTGAGCAAGAGTGGCCGCACAAAAATTGGCAAACTTATTCCCTGGTGAGTGGCAGGAGAGAAAAACCTCCATTGTAATTATTTAGGTGTTTCACTGTAATACACCCAGAAGTGTTTTAGTCACATCTTGCTGTTTTTTTAAACACAACCTAGAAACAACTGCAAATAATGTATTCCTTCTGAGTGTATTATTTTTTAGTATTATTTATGTGTACTGTTTTTTTTATTTTGTATTTTTTGCACAGGATTGTGTTCTCAATGCCGTTAGGGGTCCTGTCCTACATCATGCTCTGGTATACTCCACAGGACACCATGTCCCCTGCCTTTAGTTTTTGCTGGTACTTCGCATGGTGTTGTCTGTTTGACACCTTCATGAGTGTAAGACCACAATGAACATTATCAGAGTTTGACATTTACAGTCAGGGTTTAAAATTAACACTTGTTATGAGTCATAACTCATCAAACTAACATATTAATTAATAGTGTTGCTGGCTAACATATCAAGCATATTTGTCAACTTATGACTCTCAGACTGGATTCTATTCTTTAGCCGTCTCTATAAGAAAGAGAGCATTAGTGTCGGTATTAAAAAAATTTGGGTGAATATAAACCAAATCTGCGCATATTCAGCACAAATGCAAGTACTTTTCAGATAATACCAGCCTGGTATTGAATTCATACATTTTATGATTTAGGTAATTTGTATGAATTCATACAAAGTAAAACATACAAAAACGTACGATTATGAAAAAACAATAATGAAATGCCACCCCAAACACTAATGTCACGGAGCGAAACCAAATCATACAAAAACGTATGATCTTGGTCGTACAAATAAATACAAATTAGCCACCTTGTTTTGCAGTTACCCCACATGAACAAACATATCAATATAAAAAACATTTGCTGGTCGTTTTGTTTAGATAAAAAGGTGATTTAAACATGTAGCTGTGTATTCTATTTATTTTGTAAACTATTTATTTCTGGTATTTTCATGTCATAATAAATATTATAATGTTTTAATACCTATATTTTCTTATATATCAAATATTACCTTAGACAATATTTATTAATATTTTATAGTACCTTGTTAAAGCCCTGAATGTAACTTTCAATGCAAATACACTGTAAAACATTTCTTGTTGTACTTGAATATTTAAGTTTGAACAACTTGACTTAAACAAGTAATTTCAACTTTCTTGACTAGTGAGGCGTTGGTATAAATATATATATTTTTAATAGGCTTAGGTAATTACAACTTTGTTTTATTTATAGAAACTTCTAAAAAGTCAAAAAAGTTTAAATGACTTATTAATTCAAGTGGTTTGAACTTAAACATTTAAGTGCAACAAGGAATTTTTACAGTGATAGCGCTTTTCACAGTTTTGCTTATTGCAAAGCAGCTTTACAGTAAATGCATATTAGTAAAAACACCAATGGTTATTTCAGGTTATTTTCAAACCCTGACCAGTTGTCAGTTTCACATATTCAACGAAAATAATCAACTGTTATGGCAGTCTCTCGCAGAGAGAAGAAGTCATATTAAAAATAGCATTATTAGAGCATTTGTTATTCATGCTACCAAATATAGAGTCTGGTCCTTTAAGTTGCAGTGATAGCATACTGTGAAAAGGAAATATATAATGTACTGTATCCACAACTGTGTACAAATAGATGTGGTCACACGTAACATGTTTGGATTTAAAACAAAATATTGTCTCTCCTTGTCTCTCTGTTGCTCAGTGCTACCATGTGCCGTATTCTTCCCTAAACATGTTTCTGGGGGGCAATGACAGAGATCGAGATTCAGCAACTGGCTACAGTAAGAAACATTCATTATGGTATTCACATCCTCTTCACAATACAATAACCACTGTAAAAATACACTTTAAAGTCAATTTCACAAAAACTCCCATATATCGCAAAACGATTTTTACGCTCACATGAGGTGGTTTTTCAGGCCATTCAGAAAAGGTGTATTTCCCAAAACCGCAATGGAAACATTTTTAGTTCACCTGATGCAAGTCACATAATTATTATTTAAAGCCAGTAGCGGCACATGACTGCTCTTTTGAGGGGCACAATTTCAAAATATGTGTGCGGAGTGTCATGTGTGTTACTCGTGTTTTCAAAATATGTGTTTGTTGTATCATGTGAACCATGTGCATCACGTGTTTTGTCAAAATAACACAGGCCAAACCTAAATAATAAATATTAATAGTAGTAAACCAATACTGGCCACACCTCAATTCTGTCCACACTCTCAGAATTTTTTTTAAAACGTTGTCACTGTGAAGACACCTTATATAAATGTCCTTACACTGTACAGTGTGTACCATTTTGGAATGTACCTTTGAGGTACCAATTTGCACCAAAAGGTACAAAAGTGTACTTTTTTTAAAAGGTACCACTCCAGTGACAACTTTTGTACATTCTTGTACTTTAAGACACATATATAAAACCTATTGAGACATAGATAAAAATAGGCAGCAGATCCCTGTATATAAAGGGCATAAACTTAAATAAAAACTATTTCCTGTTTTTAAAAGAAGAAATAATCAGGAACCCTTTCCTCTTATGATCTCAGGGATGGGAATGGAAATTTTTGCTACATTGGCTGGAGCCGCCATTCAGGGTCAGATAGTGGGAGTTCATCATGCTAAAAGGTCACAGGTCTGCAGGACGCAGAATAACAGAACAAATGTGTCCATCATCAACAACAACAACACAGACTCCCTTGGTGAAATATCCATGAACCTTTATAATACAGTAAGGATTGGACTTCTTAAAAACACTGTATCAGTAACAAAGATAGTGAAGTTTCTTTAGATATTTATTTGGAATGAACACATGTAATAGTTGCTGATAATTGTTTTAAATGTTGGTTAAATATAATAGGCCTACCACAAGCAAGAAGATACAACATACTGTAACTTTAGTGGCCTTGTCACACTCGCACACCATTTTAGATTTTTCTGCATAGTTGCACCTTTTTCCTTAATTCCTAAGTAATGGTTAATTGATCTATAATTTGGTTGAGCTGTGTTCACCTCATTACCACCAGTATTTAAGTTATTTTAGTTTCTGTTCAATTTCTCCTGCCTCAGTCAGCTATGCTTTGTACAGTAGATGTTGTCTGTGTTCCTGTTACTTGAGATTTATTTAAACATTCTGCTGCTTTATTATCTTTGGCATTAGAGTTTGCTAAACGGTGAAAACGCACACCATCTAGTGCACAACATATATTTCTAAACTCAGCAACAATGTGTTTTCTATTTTTACTACCATAAATGGGAAGTTTTACACAACACTGAGAGTGTTGACCCTTAAAAACAAACCACATATTTGTTGGGATATTTTTGGCTAAATGTACATTTAAATTCTGTTTTTTCATCTCCTAGAGACGAGCTTATGTGACCGCTGCACTCATTTTAGGAATGCTGTATTTTTTGTGTTGCCTTGTGCTTTTTCTAGGAGTGAAGGAGAAACTGGGTAAGTTCAAATGTATAACACTTTATTAGTGTCAGAAAAGAGTGGTCACAAAATGGTCACTGGGGCAGTACCTCACCTAAAGAGAGTATTAGTAGTACATCAAAGGTACATATAAGAACCAAATGTATACATATCTGTACCTAAAAAGTACATATTTAGATCTTTTTAAAGGGGACATATCACAAAAAAACTAACTTTTTCCATGTTTAAGTGCTATTGGGTCCCCAGTGCTTCTATCAACCTAGAAAATGTGAAAAAGATCAACCCAGTAACTTAGTTTTGGTAAACCATTATCTGCAAGCATGTGAAAAATAGGTAATTGAAGTTTGGCTCCCCCTGTGATGTCAGAAGGGGATAATACCGCCCCTTAATCTGCACTATCCAACCACTGCACTGCCATTTAGTGCAGAGATCAGCTCATTTGCATTTTAAAGGACACACCCAAAAACGGCACATTTTTATCAAACCTACAAAGTGGCAATTTATCATGCTATAATACATGATCTATATGATATTTTGAGTTAAAACTTCACATACATTTTCTGGGGACACCAAAGATTTATTTGACATCTTTAAAAAGTCTTGTGAAATGTCCCCTTTAAACAGAGTATTTATCCTTGTTCTGTGATGTGACATTTAGACAAACAATTTTTTGTTTGGGTCTGTAATGCCTTAGAAGCTTCCTAAAAACCTCTCTCAGATAGCTCTTTTAGGGTGGGGGATTTTAAACAAGTGGTTTTGCACCTATTTGGCTCCCCCTACTGGCTTAACTTGCAATCTCATTACTGATTGGCTGACTTTGCTGCCACTCAAAAAATGTAGCCAATTATTTTAAAGTGGAGGGGCAGTGAGATGCCTGTGATGTCATAAGCATCAGTTTTTCAGATTGGGCCGTTTTCTGGCTGACATTTCTAAAAGAGGAATTTCTATGAGACTGAGATGTTTAGCATGTTTTGCACTTTTGGTATGTTTGTGAATGTGGGTAGACTACCATTATTCAACAAAGACAAGGTAAAAATGGTTTTTCATTCTCTGTCCCCTTTAAAGGGCACTGCCACAGTGACAGCTTGGGACAATTTTTTTTACCTTTTTTTTATAGTAATGAGTTTTGTATGTTCTTTCAGCCTTGTCTATTAATAGATGTTATTTATGTAGATGCATTATTTAGTTGATTGATTGGCTGAAATGTCTTTTATATTAATTTCCCTACATTTTTGGTGCTTGCTTCTCACCCTAGCCCCACTAAGTAAACTGGACAGCATGAGTATGCCTTACCTAACTGGTATGAAGATGGTGGTGTGTCACGTTCCATATGTGAAGCTTGTATTTGGCTTCCTATTTGCTTCACTGGCTTTCCAGGTCAGAGATTTTTCTCTTTATATTAAATACATTTGTATTTCAATACACCAAATGCAGGAAGGTTTTGTACGAATGCACAAATGTATTTATTATTTTATGTATTGCCCACTTTGTACAGTGTTAAAGTTTTGAGTCATAGATTGGATTAAAATTTGATGTAGCATAGATTGTAAATGGATTTGAGCAAATATGAAGCCTGCATGATAATGGTGATGATAAGAATATTTGTTACAGATGGCTCAGGGGAATTTCGCCCTCTTCTGTACTCATGCAGCAGATATGGGAGCATATTTCCAACATCTTGTTCTTATATTATTGGTGAGGGATTCATTATTTTAAGGTTTTATCATGAGGTGCTAGTGATCTGACGTGTACATATTTTGATGGTGTAACCCAACACTGTTTAAAATTCAGGTTATTTCAGTCATATTAACAATTTTTGGTTACACTTTATTTTACAGTGTAATAATACAGAGTAATAATGATTAACATGTGTCTACTAGTTGGTTTGGTTTAGGGTTAGTTGCATGTAATGTTATTACTATAATATTTGCATGTAATGTGTGTTTTTGTGCAGACTGCAGCCACATTTTCTACACCATTGTGGCAGACACTATTGGTCAAACTAGGAAAAAAGACCACAATATTCATCGGCCTATCAGTGAGCATCATTTTTTTTTAAATTTTTTGTTTCTCATTGCTTTATTCATGATCGCGCAACAATAACGCTTTGCAAATGAGTTGTTTGCATATTAATTCAAATGCAGTCTACAAACTTTGCAAATAATTAAAAATTATGATTGAATCCTTTCTTTGTCATCTTCTTTCTGCAGACTTATATTCCATCTCTAATTGTAATATCCCTAGTGAGGAGTAATTTACCCATCTTCGTTATTATGTCTGTGTTGGCTGGCACCAGTCTGGCAGCACTCTATCTGCTTCCATGGTAATTTAATCGCCATCTAATACAGTTTCTAAGATAAATCTCTTTTTCATTGTTAAAACATTTACTCCACCAACATAGACCCCACCAGAACAAATGCACTCCTCTTGCATTATGCAAACCCAGATACTGGTCAGCTGGGATTTAGTGGTGAGATTTTTGGCATCTCGTCTGGAATCAGAATAAATGATCACATACTTAATGGGCCTCCATTGCGAGGAGGAAAGCAGATCCTATCATGGCGTAATGCACAATGTTGATTTCAAAATCTTTTGTTTTAATCTCTTCATCATAAATTTGTACTGAAAACTTGATGAATACTTCTAATATAGAATAATGCAACATTAATGCAACTTTTTTTTTTTTAGGTCAATGTTGCCAGATGTTGTTGATGACTTTAAGGTTAAGAACCCATCTTGCCAGGATCTAGAACCGTTGTTTTATTCCTGTTTTGTTTTCTTCAATAAATTTGGAGGGGGCATGTCTGTTGGAGTCTCAACCTTGGTACTACAGTAAGAGCAAATAGTCAAATAGTTTTCAAGTTGCTAATAATGATGTTAAATGATTCACAACAATGAAAACTTTGCAAACTTTTCTTTCTCATTGTTTAAATCTTCAGTTTTGCAGGATACCAGCCTGGAGCCTGTAAACATAATCCAGCAGTCATATATTCACTGCGGATGCTTTTCGCTCCTGTACCCATCTGCCTGCTTCTGATGAGCTTAGCTGTGTTTTACTTTTATCCTATCAATGAAGAGCGACGGCAGGAAATCCAGATGGCATTAAAGAAAGCAGGGTACTTTATTCTGTCTGTACATCTGTGTAAATGAATATCTCTTTAGTGATCATCTGATTCTATTCAAAATCTCTAAACTTTCATTTCGGGTCAAGAAAGCTGTACTGGGATGACTATCAGCATTTACAATAGAGTACACTGCAAAAATGTAATGTATACATAATTTGTCTTGTTCTTTGAGTTAATGCTTAAAACAAGTAACACAAATCTGTGAGTGGAGAAAGAGAAATTAACTTGAATTGTGTTTGAGGTTGAAGGGCATATATAATAGCCTACAAAACCTACTTTTACAAGGTGTTTTGGAAATAGTTTAATTCCCATTAAACTAAAGCAGTATCATTAGACATGCTGTTTTGATTCTGTTGTTAATGTGACATCATACTGATAAAACCCTGCCCATGGTCACTTACCAAGCTGTAGCTTGTTTGCATTTAAAGGTACACACATTAAAACAGCGCTTTTTTGCTCCCACCCATAGAGGAATTTTGAACATGCTATAAAAAATGATCTGTGGGGTATTTTGAGCTGAACTTCACAGACACATGGGCACCATTGAGACTTGTATTACATTTAAAAAAATAGGCATAATATGTGACCTTTTAAGTTGTCTTTCTTATCCCACTGGCAGATATTTTTACCTGTTTTAAGCATAAACTCACTTGATTTGCATAGTTTTTCCCTTTTTTCCAGGAAACACGACTTAATCTCTAGGTAATTGTTTTTTAAATATTTATACTGGATAACACTCTCAGAGAAAAGTTACAAAAGCTGACCCTTTCAAAAAGTACACATTTGTACCAAATTGGTATCTCAGAGGTACATATATGTATTTAAATGGTAAATATTAAATTTTTTTAAGGGTACCATATGGACAGTTTTTGTACATTTTTCCTGAGAATGCATTCATTTGTTTTTTGTTTTTGTTTTTTTGCAGTGTATTGACCAAGTATATTTATAAAGCAAAGAGATGTGCAGATGTTTACAATTTGGAATATGCACATTTAGCATAAAAGGGCCTTAACATGATTTAACTTTATGTAGATTATATACATCAGCTTTAACAGAGACTGTTGTTTGTAGTCTTGATTGTTTCCATTCTATTTATCTTAACCCGTCATAAACAATTCATGGATATTTTGTACCTTTTGTTTGCTCATTGTACATCCAATAGTATAAAATAACATTATATAGTAACAAAAATATGAATTATATTAATTATAATTAATAAGTATTATATTAATATAAATTTTAGGCTTATTCTGTATTACTGCTGATAATATAGCTTGCATTCATGCTTTTCAGATCTAAAAGAGATAAAATAGGCTTAAGCAACATTCATATGAAAGATGTCTGACGGTCTATTCTGTGGTTATACTTCTGCATACAACGTAGTTCTTTAAACTCACAAAAAAATCATCATTTCTCATTCATTCATTTCTACACAATGCATATTAATGTTCTATCATGTCATGGTCTTACGGATTAGTTTTAATAGCAGTAACAATAACAGTGATGATGGCTGTGCTAACTGTGCTTTATTTGTGTGTTGTCTTGACATGAACAGGGGAGAAAACAACGACAAAGGAGAAGAACTGGGTATGAAGTAATACACTGTCATGCCGTTTACTACTCTTGTTCAATGAGGCTTCTACAACTGTTCATCGTGAAGATGTTTGTTTCTTGTCAGTGTAAAGTCTTTATCTGTTTATATTATAAACAACGTTTCTTAAGCCCCCCACAGTTTTACTAATCTAACAGTCATAGTTTAGATTATAGAGCAATTCATTTATAAGCTGATGGCTTGCAGAAGGGAAACGTTCAAAACCCAGACCAGGATAACAAGAATCACTGGCTTGAGGTGAAATTAAACATGCAATGTCTTCAAATGCTGTGTCGAACACTTCTGATCTATAAACATGTAGTCCAATTGTTTGGCCAGTCCATCAAATAGAGCAATGTTGGAAAGCATCACAGATCTACAATGTTCGTCCTGTTTGGAGAAATCAACTTAATAATTGCGTGTCTCTGTACATTGTGTTTGGTTTGAAAGTTTGAATGTATTTATTTCACCCAAAAGTGAAAATTGTGTCATTTCCTCACCCTCATGATGTTCTAAATCTGTATGAATTTTTTTTATTTTGTTGAACACTAAAGAAGATATGTTGATAAATGATGCACAGACAGTTGATGGCACACATTGACTTCTATGGTATTTTTGTGTGGTTATTGTTTATCAAAATATCTTATTTTGTATTTAACCGAAGAAATAAACTCATACAGGTTTAGACATGAGAGTAAATGATGACACAATTTGATGTCCCGTTAAAGGGATAGTTCCCCAAAAATTAATATTCTGTCATTATTTACTCATGTTGTTACAAACCTGTATCAATTTCTTTGTTCTGATGACCACAAAGGCAGATATTTTGAGGAATGTTTAAAACCAATCCGATCATGAGCCCCATTGACTTCCATAGTAGGAGAAATAATACTATGGAAGTGAATGGAGCTCATTGTTTGGTTACAAACGTTCCTCAAAATATCTTCCTTTGTGTTCATCAGAACAAATACATGTATACAGGTTTGTAACTAGATGACAATGAGTAAATGATGACAGAATTTTCATTTTTGGGTGAACTATCCCTTTAACATCAAGAGGGGAACAGAGCAGTTTTAAGCCTTATGTGCAATTTTAGAAATGAATGATAATTATGACGTAAAACTGTTTAAATAAAACAACCTTGTGTAAACGTACATTGTCGTCTTTTGCATTACAAAAGCCACCACCACAAGATATGATAGTTTGTTTCCAAATCAATACAGCGCCCTCTTGTGGCAGATGGTACATGTTATTTAGGGAGTAGAGTAGTGGTATTTTTCTTGTAGATGTGCTACTCGAATAGCCAACATCACAACAACCCCACAAAGGAAGTGAGTGTTGAGATCATGTTATGTAGCAAGCACTGTCTATGGTAGCAAGTACTTCACAATGACTCGGGGCTATTGGAAAATCAAACTGTAAACACTGCAGAGAGGTAAAGCAAATCTATAAATGCCGACCACATCTTCAAAACGTCGGTGTAACAAATAATAAAGACGTTTTTTACTTTGACACAATGCCTTGTCAAAACAAAAACATGCTTTATAAGCACACAAAATGCATAGTTAGAAAAGCAGACCACAAAGTATAGATGTCATGTGAATTAAAACAAATTCACATTTTCAGTCATTGATAGGCAAAGCAAACAGCTCCTGTGACATCAAACCACCCAGATACAAAAAGCAAATTAGGGAAAATAAATCATAGAGTAGTCTACTTTCTGCAAATATGTCCATAAATGTTTAACAGTGATCTTACATTTTTCTCTCCAAAAATAATTTTACCAACTTCCAAAAACATTTATTAACTATTTCCATTTAATGCTTAGATATATCGAATATTGTTTATCTAATGGTGCTGAAAATGTGGTAGCACAACACATCATCAAGCAGCATTTATATGCATTTAAATAAGTAGTAAGTGGTCACTAGAACTAAATTCTTTACCTGTGTTTTTGTACGGAATATGTTAAATACCCATCATGCTTAGGGCAAAGGAGTCACCTTTAATTGTTCTGTGAAATGTCGCGATAATGGATCGTAGTTATCGACATATTATATTGGAGATATAAAGGTCTCAATGTTTGAGGTTTTTTTGTCCAGCAGTGCACACAGGACTCTCGCTCCTCCTTTCAAATTGGAGACGCACATCCCGCATGTCGTTGCGGTCACGTGACCCGACAGCATCTCTCAGCTTCACCGCAGCTCTGTGTGTGTGTGCAAGCGCCTGCAGTCAGTTGCTCAGTTTACGAGGGGTCCTTTTGAGGGATACGCGAGCGGGACATAATGGGAGTGGAGATTGAGACCATAACCCCCGGCGATGGTAAAATAATTGAATCGTTCACCATGTTGAGGAACCTATGTGTGTGGTTTGCTTTGCCAGCGTTATGATGATCCATGTTTCCCCTTGCGCTGATTTTGCAGGAAGGACTTTTCCCAAAAAAGGACAGACATGTGTGGTGCATTACGTTGGTGAGTTGAATTGTTTTTGGTTTTTATTTTTGTTTTTGGTTGGGAGTATATATAAATCACACAGAGCAAATTACTTTTAATCGGGTTTTAAAGGGAGTTCATGAGGTCTTTTCTAAAAATAGACAAATAAACAAATAAAAATGATAGGAAAAAAAGATAAAGTAAATAAATGATGCACCACTCACGGACATTTGGAGTTAGACAGACATGAAAAGCATCTGACAAGAGACATAACAGAGATTTATGAAGTCTGATGCTTTTGTTTAAAGCGTCGTCGGATAGACGGATTATCACTGTCTGGAGTGAGTCTGATGTTATGATTATCTTTTAATCATTTAAGCATTTTAAATGAGTCTATCAGATATTGATTATTAATATTTACTAGATGTAGCCTATGATGACATGAAGTTTAATAAGTAAAGTTTATTTTAACAGTTGCACAATTGTTTTTTGAATTAAAGGTGCCTAAGAATGCATTGAAATAATCTGTTAATTTGTTCTCTGATATTTACATAGAAAGTATGTAAATTTATTAAGTGCAAAAATATCCAAAACGTTTTTACATGTCCATTTACAACCCAAGGATTTGTCCTTTGAATGAAATGGTCTATTTTTGCGCTATTTGAAAGGGTCATGAATAATAATATTAAGCTCTGCTCTGATTGGCTCTGCTCTGCATTTGAGGCTCATAATATGTCATTCCCACTCTTATTATTCATCTATGCTTAGGTAAATACAGTTTTTTATTCTATGGCACCTTTAAGTACAGTCATCGCTTAATGTTTTTTATTATATTGTCTCATTTATGATTATCTCTATTATTTATTTATTTATCGTATTTGTTACTACTCAGCCAATATTAAAGATATTAAGGTTATATTTTCTCAAAATGTTTTTACAATCATGTAGGTTAATTTTTCGTAGAAACAGTAAAACAGACTTTAGTTGGGTATTCGCAGGCAGGTTCACAAACTAGCAGCACAATGATGTGATTTTATGTCAGTTTTGCAGTGAATGTCACTACCTTTCTTATGCTTTTGTAATCTCATATCCTGAAAATGACTGGTAGCCTACAAGAATGGATTAGAGGGACAGATCGTCCCTCAGATATTTCATATGAAATCAAACAACAGTAATTCCAAATAAGTCCATTTATCTGATGCTCTAACCTCATTTCCTGTTTTTCTGGCCTTGTCCTTTTCCTCTCCGTGCAATCTTCAGGCTCTCTGACAGATGGACGGAAATTCGACTCTTCCCGTGACCGTGACAAGCCATTTAAGTTCAAGATTGGTAAACAGGAAGTTATCCGTGGCTGGGAGGAAGGTATTGTGCAGGTGTGTGGTACTCAAAGGCTTTTCAAATGCATAGCTAAATATAAAAGGAATTAGTTCTTTGTTTACCATTGCAAAACATTTTTATACAGAAGATTTAATTTTTATAATGGGTCAACTGACTGTGGATTTAGTGTTTAAGATTGTATCACACAAAAGCAACATTAACAATACTATTGATATAGAAATTATCTATTCAGAGTCAGCCATGATTGATTGATTTCACAAGCAAAAGTGTCCAGTACAGAGATGTCTGTTGCCATAAAATGACTCGCTCCAAGTTTTTCTCTTTGGAGCCTCACAACTTGAGTCTGATTTATTATTGTGAAGCAATTTACTGAGTGCATCTTTAATGCAATATTTGAATCGATAACTTAATCTTTATATGCCGACTTTCATTGTGGGACAACATAATGGCTAACGATTAACTAGAAAAAAAGGAATAGTTCACCCAAAAAATGACAATTCTGTCATTATTTACTCATTCTCATGTTCTTCTAAACCAGTATGACTTTCTTTATTCTTTTGAGCATAAACAAAGATATTTTGATGAATGATGGTAAGTACACAGATGACGGTAGTGACACTGACTTCCATAGTATTTGTTTTTCCTACTATGAAACTCTATGGTTACCATCATTTCTCAAAATATCTTATAACTCATACAGGTTTAGATCAAGATGAGGGTAAGTAATGATGAAAGCATTTTCTTTTTTGGGTGAATGACTCTCTTAACATAAATCAAGGTTGTGTATTGTCATGTGTGGACTTTCATATGTAGTATTAACAGGTAAAATAATAAAAACAATTGATACCTCTTCATGTGTGTCTATCTTTTAGATGAGTGTGGGCCAGCGAGCAAAGCTAACCTGTTCACCTGATTATGCCTATGGTAATAAAGGCCATCCTGGGATTATTCCCCCAAATGCCACCCTCATCTTTGATGTGGAGCTTCTCAGTTTGGAGTGATTTAATATGCTTTACTGTCTTTTGTTGATTTTTCATTTATACATGTTTAGTTTTACTATACTGAAGTAACAGCAGTACAAACAGTTTAAAAAACATGAATTTTTCTTTCAGCTTTAGTCATTCTGCTCAGAAACAACTTTATCAACATCCCGCCCATATAGTTTTTTTCCTATTTTAGGCGTTCATCATGAAAAGATATGTGTTTGATAAGAAACCATAATTTCAATTCAACATTCTTCCTGTGCAGTTGATAGCATATCACAAAATCCTTAATCTTGAACTTAAATCTTTGAATGAACTGTTTATACTTCCATTCTCTTGTGACTCTTTATCTCAAGCATTATCTCAGTAAGCTAATGTTTGAGAATCATAAACAAATCAAATCAGTAAACTGAATCATTAACTGAAAGTCATAATTTATGACCAGGATTAATCATATAAGAGATAATATTGCTAATTCTGTCAGACTTTGTAAGCTATGCATGCATGCATGCCTTTCAACACGCTGACTTTTTGGGACTGTATCCCCCAGAGTTAGATAAGTCCATACATACCTTTAGCAGCTTGGCACAAAGACTGGAAGTAAATGGCTCCAGCTAGCATACTGTTCCCAATAAGTGACAAAAAACGCCAACATTTTCCTATTTATATCTCGTGATTTGTATAGTCACAGAGTGTACAAATAAAAAAGGTCATATGAGACACAGCCATCTTTTAACTGTATACAGTACTGAGAACTATATTCTTAGAAGATGAAGCACTGCTACTATGGCGGAGTGATTTGCTCGCAGCACGATGTGGTGAGGAGCAGAAAGTTTGCGCTTATCACTTAATACAAATCACAACATATAGGAAAATGTTGCCATTATTTTGTCACTTATTGGGAGAAGTATGCTAGCTGGAGCCATTTACTTCCAGTCTTTGTCCTAAGCTAGGCTAGCGGTGGGTGCGTCAGACAGAGTTACGGGACGCATTGAGATGAAAAGGGTATGTATGGACTTATCTAACCCAGGGGTATACGATGAATAAGCTGAAGTCTCAAAAAGTCGATGTGTTCCTTTAATGCTTATAATGATTTTGACATGTTATATTTACCAACTTTATATCTTTAACTTGCTAACATTGACAGCAGATGGGCACTCTGTGTGTGCTCTTGATTTGGAACATATAGTTTTCATTGACAGATGCCTTGAAGACCAAAAAGTTTGTAGTTGGCTTTTTAGACCTACCCCACTAGTTGTAAGCATCTGTTGTTGATGTACACTGTGCCGGACAAGTGATTATATTGTAGATACTGTGGCAGTATGGATCTGGAAATTATGTTTTATTTTAAAAGCATTTTGAGTCAAATATATCATAGTTGATTGATACTGATACTGATGATTTTTATGATTACAGCAAACATCAAACACATGTTATAATATTCATTATATTTATCTAATGTCATACAGAAGCAAAACCAATAAAAGAATAAAACATTCAGTTGCAATGAGTTTCTTAATTGCTTTAGTAAATGTTGCTTGTTTGTGTCATTTAATTCAGTACCTCAATTTGTGTTTTTGTTTGCTTACAAGTAACCCTTTATGTTTAAGGTAGTTTTGTTAATACCCTTAAAGGTATTGCAGAGGATTTTCTTTTTTACGGGTGGATCATCAAGACTATTGGTCCTCCTAGTTGTCAATCAGGAGTTTTGCGCAATTACATTTTTTTAAAAAAGTGGAGAAGGTGGTTCTTTTCTAACATTCGAGAAAATCCTCCGCTATACCTTTAATATGGTATACTGTGATGTTTAACAGTAGGATTGCCATCTGTCAAGCTAATGTATGGTTAGAAAACAAAAATCAGGTGGTCAGAAACTTGCTAAGCACTATGGTGAAACCATCTTTACCAAGACCAGAAAACCAGGTTTATAATTAAGCCAGCACATCATGAACACTAAAACTAAGTCAGTCAATGTGATACTCTGAATATTTGGATTAGTCATCATCAGACCTGTAGTAATTGAAATACTTTTATTAAATTAATTTTTCACATCAAAATGAAAATTATCTCATATTTTACTCACCTTCAAGACAGTAACTTTCTTCCTTTAGCCAAGCATTAAATAATATTCTGGTTCTTTTTAGCTTTCTAATGGGATTGGATAGTGCCCTCTTTTTAAAGCTCCAAAAAGCCCATCCATCAAAACTAATCCATACAGTTATTAAATGTGATGAGTCATAAGTCGCATGAGTATATTTGTAGCAACAGCCAACAATACATTGTATGGGTCAAAATGTATTTATCATTAGTAATATGTTGCATTTGGAGACCTTTAAAGGTGATGGTAAATTGAAATAGTAGTATCTTGGCCAAATATTGTCCTATCCCAACAAAAACATCAATGGAAAGCTTATTTATTTAGTTTTTAGATGATGTATAAATCTCAAAGTCAAGAATGGTCCCTTATGACTGGTTTTGTGGTTCAGGGTCACAAATGTCTTCTGAAGCAAAATTATTTTTTTAATGTTGGGTCAGTTGTCAGTATTCTCAACACACTGAACTCTCTGAACACACGTACAGGAATAGTTTATACATTTTGAACATAAATGTTTCTTTAAAAATTCCACCGCATCACCTTAAAAGACATTTAATATAACTATATAAATTAGTTTTTACCGATGGATGTGCTTTTTGAACCTTTTAAAATGGGGCACTATCCAATGCCATATGAACCAAATGTTATTTAAAGAGGACATTTTACAAGACTTTTTAAATATGTCACATAAGTCTTTGGTGTCCCCAGAGTACGCATGTAAGTTCTAGTTTAAAAATATAATATAGATCATTTATTATAACATGTTAAAAATGCCACTATGTGCCGTTTTTGGATGTGTCCTTTTAAATGCAAATGAGCTGATCTCTGCACTATATGGCAGTGCCGTGGTTGGATAGGGCAGATTAAAGGGTGGTATTATCCCCTTCTGACATCACAAGGGGAGTCAGATTATAATGAACAATTTTTTCACATGCTTGCAGAGAATGATTTACCAAAATGAAGTTACTGGGTTGATCTTTTTCACATTTTCTAGGTTGATAGAAGCACCGAGGACCCAATTATAGCATGGTAAAAGTCAGATGTCCCCTTTAATATAAATTTTACTCTGAAAAGTCATATAGACCAATGGCTTGAGGGTGAGTAAAATATGGGCTTATTTTCACCTTGAGGTGAACTATTCTTTACGTTCACCAAAAAATTATCGTAGTTATATATAATTATAATTATTTTAATTAATTTATTTTAACTTTAGTATTAACAATACCCAAAGTAACTATGGTTTTTAATACCTTTTTGTCAGTAAACATGGTAAATAGATCTGTGTAATGCTGTGTAGAATGAGTAATAAGAACGAAGTATAAATAGCATATGATGTATTCACTTTTACATTGTTTCCACCCAGCCTCCAAGATCAATAAAATAAGGTGGTGACTAAAACGTCATGAAACAAGCTTAAGTTTAATTTATAGTGGCAAGTGAACTGTAGTGCACCACCACCACAGTACTGTATTCATTTCACCTCCGCTCCGCCTCACTCACTTCTGCTCCAACCCAAAGAGGAAAAGGGTCCCATCTACAGCGCGAGGCTTGTTTACATTCCAACCCATTCCATTTACCCATTTTTGTATCCGAAGTCGACTTTGAAAACATAAAGGTAAGATTATTGACACTGGATGAGCTAAATCATGTTGTGTTGATCAGAGTCTGTGATTTTATTCAGTCAGGTGTGTGAAGATCCGCTGGCTAACCGAAGCTAAACTTAACCGTTCAGTTGCTAACACACGATGAACAAAGACGTGCCTGTGTTTACTTTACTTTTCTCATGTAACAGTTATATTTATCATATTAAGATATATCGACGATATTTTGGCCCGTGTCACCTGGCTGTTGTTTAAAAAAAGACAAAAATATAACTTAGCATGTTTAGGGGTTTGCTAAAGCAGTTAGCAATCCTTGTTTTACTTGGAAAGCTAAACCTAGAACAACTAACGAGTTTGAGTAAATTATATTTTACTTTTTTTATTAATTTAGATTATTCTTCGGAGACGTGGTGGTTTAAATCCCTATACATGTTTAAAACAGTATTTGTCATGACTTTTGTCTAGAGTTATGCGGTATTTTAAAGTAAAATATATGACGTAAACATTAATCAGCTGACCGATTAGGTTTTTAATGCAGAGGAAAAACTAAACCTAAACCTATTTGCTTTAAAACCACGTTTACTTGGTTTAACTTGTTCATGACTAGTAAAACAAACCTTGTTTTACTTTCGATTATAGGTATGTACAGTATATGTTCAGTTTATATAGCATGCTAACATGGGGTACTGAATTATTGATAACAAAAACAGACGCCAACTGAAACTACTAACAAACAAAACTCGTTTGTAAGTTATAAGTGTAGTCTCCTAAGGGCATATAACCTATTTTTGTATGGTTTTAAATTAAGGGGACTTTCCACATTCCTCACGCTATTAGTCACCAGCAGTCGGTTATATATCATATAAACTCTGTCATCATTGAACTGACAATGGCATGGAAAATGCATATAGTCACGATGAAGGTTTATATGTGGTGGATCTTAGCACTCTCCCCAAAACTGTAAATCGGATATCGCCACATCATGGAAACTCCTTTGGATTCAACCAAAAGAGTTGCAGTTGCCATGGGAAAGTCATTTATTATGCTCGGCACTCATTCAGCCTGCCTGAAAATTTGCTTTGCCCCCATACCAAAGGCCCCTCACCCACTCAACTGGACAGTTCTCCACTCGCTTTATGTTTGTTTAGTAGTTGCATGGTTCGGTCAAACATATGTGGTTGAAAGATTAGTTAGCAATGCAGATATCATAGGTTTAATCTCAAGAATCAAACACACACTGATAAAAAAAGTCTATAACTTGAATGCACTGTAAGACACTTTGAATTAAAGCATGTAAAGGCAATGTAAAATCCTTGTGTTTGTTGCTTCTTCAGCACAGACAGACAGATTTCCAATGATCAAACGCTTCAATAATGAGTTCGCCAGTTGTCCTGTATCCTTTCTTGATTTACGGACACACTTAATGCCCATTCCATACAGCTGATAATGGATTCAGAGTCCTGAAACTGAACTAGCCAGAGCTCCAAACAATGAATGCACACATACAAAAATCACTCACTGTCTCCTACAGTTTACTATTCAGAGACATCTTTATATTACAAGAGTGCTCTTCACAGCAAATAATGTCCCTTTACAGAGACATTTTGATGGGATGACAAACAGTGATCGTCTGGAACGAGGGTGTCAATTTGTGATATTTTTAGTGTGTTTTTCTACCACAGCATTGGTTGTGGGCGAATCGTCAGTGCTAAACCCTTTTCAGTGTGTTTGTCTCTTCAGGTTCTGTGTATGGTGTTAAGAGGCCAAATGTGTGGGTTCGCATGAGTTGTCTTGTGTGTGTTACTGTGGGAGTTTATTCATGAGGGTGTAGGCGAGCGTTTTGCTGTTTTGTGGTTATGTTTGTCTGAGAGTGTTTCACAGATCTGTGCGAATTGTGAACGTGTGCGAGCGAGCATGTGATTCTTTATCTTTTTAAATTTGCTTGGTTATTTACTTGTGTTGAAACGGGTATTGTCAAAACTGAATTTGGCAAACCTGTAAAACTGTATGTTATTGTATGTAAACACAAAGGCTTAATCTCACTGTTGACGTTGATTCTCACAAAGTTGTTCCTGCTTCCTGTCGAATTTGTTCATATCACATGATCTGGTCTTGTTTGTATAGTGGGTGTCTTATTAGGGAAGTTAAGCAATCTACCACAGCCCTTATACTCCAATATTTTCCAACAGTTTATAATTGTCTCTTAACATATTTCTTGTTACTAAAACAGTTTACTTTAGTTTCTATTTGTAAGTTTATATATTATCCCCTGAAGGGGATAATGCTTTTCTTTAATATTGTCAATATGCTAGTACCATATTCAATGTTAAAGTGTCACGAACGATACATTTATGCTCTGTGCCTGTGTCTTGATTGTTTTTTTTCTGGTCCTTTATCTTTTGTTGGTTTCTGGTTTACAGTAACCGATGATGATGATTTAACGCTTTACCGCTGTTGGATTTACAGCCGATGCTGATGTTGGCCAACATACACAGTACATCATGTGATCAGTCATATGATTATGACTACGTCAATGTCTTTAACTCACATGCTTGTATTACTCGGGTTGGCCTTTCCTCCACTAACTTATACATTTGACCCTCATAGTTTTCATTGTTATCCCTTTCTTTTTGTCTTGAGATTAGTTTTTTTGTACTTCTCTCTCTCTCTATCTCTTTCTTTCGTTCTCTCTCTCTTTGCTTTCTCTTACCTTTCACTCCCTTCTCAGCAATGGATGAGTTCCCAGAAAAGCACTTCCCATTTCTTTTCAACTTTAGGATAAAGAGCGCAGTGAAGCTACTTAATGTTTGTTAATGGTTACTTCCTGGCTGTTTACCTCTATAGTGATGTTATTAGCTTAATTTTGTGTTATGCACTTCAGAGTGCTCTGTTAATAATGAACTATTCCCCCATAACATGCTTTGCATTTTGTCAAGGCAAATGAGTTTGCACAGCAAACATTAGATATAAAGTCACATTCAAGAGGTGCAAAATGACTCTAAAATGTGTCATTGGTTGTTTGTTGATGAATACACAAAGCGTGTTTCGTTACGTCAGTAAATTAATGTTGGGCAGATCATGTTACACAGATGGACTCGCAGGCGGACCGTTTCATAACGTCAAAGCAACAGCGCAGCAGATCTAATGCCTGGAGTACTGACACATTGCCGTGTGTGAGGGGGAGTGTTTAGTGTGAGACTTTATTTTGATGAGAGTTAGGGTTTCACAAAATTTGAGAAATATATGATAATGCTATATGATAATGCTTTTAAGTATGTATCATCCATTTGTTTTTGCATAACACTACATACAGTCACTTGGTCTGTCTCTCCAGTCTCTTTGCTGTCTGCATCGACCTAAAACATATGACCATATATAACTTTTTTGAAGTGCATTATTATTTGCATATTGCAATATGAACAAGTTCAATATTTAGATAATTTCAGTATGTCTTGCAGCCTTACTTACTTACAGGGATGGGCATGAGTACTTGAATGTTTCATCAGTGAAAACGATGACGTAAATGATGATCGTGTGGGTTTATTTATTTATTTTATAGGGATGTCCCGATACCACATTTATTTTCATTTCCTATCGGATCCGATTCCAATACCAGAATTCTGAGTATTAGCCGATACGATACCTGCCAATCCGATACAACTGTAATTTTCTTGAACAATTTAAAATTACACACACACACTGCAAAATGTTAAATGTGTATAGTGCTTTCTGCTACATCTAGAGTAATTTTAAATGAAAAAAAAAACAATAATTTAAAATGATTTACAAGTTACAGGAAACATTAGTAATTATTGATCATGGCAGTGTTTAGGAGAACATATAATAGGTACGTTGGATCAAATAAGTATGCTAAATATATTTTTCTTAATTGCGTAAAACTGTCATAGTAAAAAGGCTTTAACGTGTGCAGATGGTTATGTTGGGAATTACGCGCTTGACTGTACCTTTTATACACATCCAGGGTGCAGAACTGATGCGCCTAAATCAGCCTGTACACTAAGCTTATGGGCTTCCAGGGTGCAGAATTGATGCCCTTGAATTATCCCCACTTGGGAATCTTTGTACCGCAATGGAAAGTTCATAACTGTTCAATAGGGGTGGGCCGGTTTGTATTTTTTTTACCGCGGTCGGTAATCAACAAATTCCCGCGGTTTATTGGCAAGACAACGAGTTAAATAACATGCATGATTTATTTATCTTCAATACAAAACACGTGCAAATTACTTAAGGAACATGTAAAGTGAATATTATTTCCTTACACATTTCTTCAATTTCAACATTCAACAACTTGAACAATTAATATTATCAGTTAAAAATTTCTGCGTGTCCACACGTCCTACAGACATTTCGCCACTTTTCTATCCTTAATTTGTGAATAGCCTGTAAATGACGTGAATTATTGCTGCCCTGATGGTCTGGTAAAATAACCATTTGTATGAGAAATCACTTGTACTGCATATGTGTCCATGCTTGAGTATAGCTGGGAAGCTGCACTGAGACGGGTATGTGTGCGCAAGATGACGTGGTCCGTCTTTCTTGTGCGCGCCTGGGCAGTCCGCGTCTGTCTCGTGCGCGCCTGGGCAGTCCGCGTCTGTCTCGTGCGCGCCTGGGCAGTCCACCTCTGTTGCGCGTGCTCGGACTCAATGACAATTTAATATTTAAATCATATCAGTTAATGTTCAGTTAATAAGTTGCGGTTGTTAACAAGCTGCGTGTATAACATCCCCACATATACACACAAGTGCAGACCAATGTTTCAAGTGTTTTTTTTTTGCGGTTATGACGGTGAGGCGCTCAGACCCGCGGCATGGGTCACGTGACCGCGGTATGGCGGTAATCCGGTTACCGCCCCAGGCCTACTGTTCAAACACAAATAGAATAGATGCATTGTGTGCTCAGCACATAGTGAATTACATCCATCCAACGGCTTACTGAGACTTTATAAAATCAGATATTTAAAATAGCCTACAGTTATCGTGTGTGTATGCATGTGTGAATGATGCGTTTCATCTGTCTGCTTCAACAGTGCATTAACCCAGAGGTTCCGTAAACTTCAATATCTTTAAATGTGAGTTTGTTCCTTCACATAAAGCTATCGAGTATATTAAAAAAGACTTTGAATATAGTGCATAAGAATGTTTATGGTGCTTTTTTAATAATGACCTTTTCATAGTTTGTCAGTAACAGCCACAGCTAACGCACAGTATCGGAATTGGATTGGTTCTGTTGTTGGTCCTGGATCTGATATCCGATCTAGCCAAAAAGCCCGGATTGGCCCCGATACCGATCTAGAATATTGGATCGGAACATCCCTATTATTTTATGTGGTTCTTATGGCTGGTTAGCGTTACTAGTGCCTGTGGTCCATAGTAAAGACTGGGGCGTGTGACATCAGTACCATTAATTCAAAAGCACAGAGAGGAGTCCAATCCTAAAGCGCTCCTGCAGCACTCCGGCCGATCCACACAGCACTCCGTTGAGAAGCCGAACTTATCACTGAGGCACTGTGGTTTCAAAAGGCCGCATTTTGGGCTTCACTTTGATAAGACAGTAAGTCAGGTGCTAAATGTACAGCGCCGTCAAGTTCAATGCATTATCATTTCATTTTTAAACACCAAATGTCAAGAGATACCAGAGAGCCACAGGCACGTGCAGAGGGGGGGGCGGCGGGTGCCCAAGCACCTGCCCCTTTACCCCTGGATGACCAAAGTGCCCTTTTTGACAAGGCATTTTTTTGTAATTAAATGCCCTTTTGTGAAGGCCTGCCCAATCTAACTATTAGTAAAATTAATAAAAAATAATTTAGACGCAAATAAAATTAGTCACATGATGACGTATTGACCTTTCATTGGACAATCTCTTTAGCAGAGGTGGAAGTAACGAATTACAACTACTCACATTACTGTAATTAAGTAGTTTTTTCGTGTACTTGTACTTTTATGAGTAATTTTTTAAGTCTGTAATTTTCCTTGTACTTAAGTACAAATTAAAGTAAGTAATGTACTTCGCTACTTTTAAAATCACATTCGTTACTAATTACTTGTAGAATTTGAATTAAATTAATATTCAAATCTTTGACAGCATTTGGATATCCAATAGAAATAATTGATCATGGGCGGGCCAATAAAAACCCTT